>NW_026067902.1:14330049-14414449 GCF_014885135.2 Alexandromys fortis
AGAGAGAGAGAGAGAGAGAGAGAGAGAGAGAGAGAGAGAGAGAGAGAGAGAGAGAGAGAGAGAGAGAGAGAGAGAGAGAACGAGAGGGAGGTAGAGAGAAGGAGGGAGGGAGAGAGAGAGAGAGATATTCCCATATTCCCAGCCAGCACTTTGCATTGAGCCCTTCTGTGGCTGGAACCCGAGCCTGGCAGTATGGAGCATTAATGCTGCATGCTCCAGTCAGAATGAATGGCTGAATTATTGTGACATTAGTAAACCAATAATTCGTTTCCTCAGTCATTGTTCCTCACCTCAAGCTGGTTAGCCAAGCCTTTTCAAAAGGCTGCCTTGCCCGACCTGCTCCCGGTTACAGTCCATTTCCAGCTCCTCTGTATAAAATGCAATCTTGTCAAAGGAGAGACACCTGCTCTCAGCAGGAGCCCTTCTCACCGGCTGCCAAATCCTGTGTTACAGTGTCTAGAAACAAAATGATCTTTCCATCTGGAATGTGTCCGCCATGACTGCCTGCCTCGAGCTCACTGCCAACGTCTTCTGCCAGAACGAGGCCGAGAAACGAGGCAGGAAGGCTCTGGGAAGTGAATTTTGATGATTTTTTTCTTGACATTGTGGTTGTAAAGTTATTTTTCTCTGAAGGAGGTCTGTTTGCTTCATAGGTGACCTCAGCTAAATATGTGTGGCTTCTAGTGGCGGAGAGCCTTCATTTATGGCCTAAATTTGAATTTATTTTTGTTATCTATTTTGAATTTTTGCAAACTTTGTTTTAATTTTTATTCTTCATCATGAAGACTCCCTGATCCTTGGGATCACAGCCTCCCTCTGAGGCAGAACAGGCTAGAAGTCAAGCAGTTGTTCTTCTTGACTTTCCCTTTATAGGTCAAGTTCTTTGTTCTGGGTAGAATTTTTAACAGTACCTATCAAGTCCATCTGATGGGCAAGGCATGCATAGCATCCCTTTATTTTGGCGAGAAGTTATCAGTGTCCCTATGATTTCCGGCTGCCTGCTGTTTGGAGCCTTGGAGAAGCAGATGTCATCTGAAATGTTTTCCTGACTATTCTCTGCTGATAGCTACTTCGCAGAACTTTGAGACTTCGGAGTATTTGCTATGGATGGGCCATCCATAGGCACATCAGCCTGTAGGCCCATGTAGGGCAGACAGCTTGGTGTTTTGAGATGTGGTATTGGAAAGAAAAACTTAAGCTCTCTCAAGGCATTCTATAAATCATAAAAATCAAAAATCATAATAACACAATTGTAATTTTAGTTGAGTCCAGGAATAATTAAATGTTTGAAAAGTGTCTAAATACTCTTTGCCTCCAAATTGAATGTAATCCCCCCAAAACAGCTCCAACAGAAAAACTCCAATGGAAAAACCTCTTCACTTGTAGAAGCCCAGCACTAATCTTCCTCCAAATTCATTTTCTCTGCAGGTGAGTAACATCCCGTGGGCTCCTTCCTTGCATCCTATTTAATTAAAACAACAGTAATCAACGGCTCATCTAGCTCACTCTCAATAAACGATTGTAATCTGCACAAGTCTGTTTTGTTTACTTGTTGCACCTTGTCCAGGAAGAGAAAAGGTAGGTGTCGCCTGGGTGATGTATGTGAGGAGGCTACAGTGCCGAGGGAACAAACTCCATTTAGCCATGAAGCATTTCCTCCCCTGCAAGCTCAGAAAAGATTTCCAATTATTTGTAAACTGATAACATTGTATGGTTTCCTACTTATTACAGACAAGACACCAGAAAACAACGGGTTTGACAAAAGTGCCCAGCAGCCCATTAGCTGTGCAGCGCTGCTAAATATCCATCATGGGTGTCCCCTGTGGAACCTGCTAAGGGAGCAGAAAGGAAGGAGTTTCCCATCAGGACTCTGAAAGCTAAGAAATCAGGAGCAAGATATGGCTCCTCCCACTAATGCTCCAGCTGTGGAGGACTGGAGTGTGTGCGTGTGCGTGTGCGTGTGCGTGTGTGTGTGTGTGTGTGTGTGTGTGTGTGTAGGTAGGATGGAAGGAGGAAAGAGAGGGAGGGAGAGAGACCAAGAGACAGAGAGACAGACGGAGGGAGGGAGGGAGGGAGGGAGGGAGGGAAGAAGGGTAGGAGGGAAAGACAAACAGAGAGACAGACAGAGGGAGAGGGAGTAAGAGGGAGGGAGGGAAAAAAGACAGAGGAACAGAGAGGGAGAGCTTAAAAGAGACAGAAAGAGAGACAGACAGACAGACAGACAGACAGAGGGAGAGATGGAGAGAACATGGATGGTACATACCCAGTAAAAAAAAGTCAACAAATGTCCCAGATCTCCTAACTGTGAATGGATGTTTTATTAGGAACTCTTTCTGGACAGCTTAGTGATCGCTAGCTCAGTTTTCAAGATTGAAAAGTTATTTTTTCCCCCTCATCTCAATGTAGATAAATTCCTATTATACTACACTACAAGCAGGAAGCAATTCAACCACACTAAGCCTGAGACGCTGAGACAAGATAAATGACTCCAGGTCAGTGGTGTGTATTTAAATCCTTCTGAGCAACGCTTTGAAAGTTGATCCTTTATGATTTTTGCCTTCCTAAGGTATTCCCTCCTCAGATGCTGGGATCCATATTGCATCTGTGTGGGTACACTAGAAACAGAGAGATAGATGCCAGCTAAAAAATTCCAAAAGCTGAGAAAGCTTAGGGATTTGCGATGATGATATTAGCACTTTGAATGTAGAAAATAATTATTTAATATGACTGGCGATTCCAAACGTTCTAGAATTAGAGCCACTGGTTTTAAAAGGAAATTACTATTTGTGGGTTTGACAATCTGGTAAAGGGATAAAAAAAAAAGAGCCATATTCTAATCCCAATGGTTAATAATAGAAGGCAAGGCCACAACCTTCAGGTAGCCACTGAATGGAGACCCAGATCTCTGTCTGCTCATTCTTCTGACAGGCCCTCAGCTTCTGCATCTATACCAGTTCATGATGCTGAATCAGTTCTGAGAGTAGGAAGTGATTTGGGGAAACAGGTGGGTTCTCATCAATGGTTCAAAGTCAAGTCCACAGATTGGCACCTGGTTGAGAAGTATCTGGAGTTGTCATTAAAAATCCACATTTGGGGGGGGGGCATTTTAAGGTCTTTTGCATCAGTCCTTTGGCTTGAGTCCCAGAGATCTGCATTTACTAGTGGCCTGTTTAAACTGTGGTTGGTGTTGCTGTCCAGGAATGTCACTGTCCTCACACAGATCACTGTGCGAGAGCTGTGTTCATACTGTTGGCCTTTATCCCTGGAGTCACCCAAATCATTCTGGTGTTCGGGGAACCACCAGGGCCATTTTAAGCTGTCACCACTAAGGCCTTCTAAATGTGTGTGTGTATATATATATATATTTGTTATGTATACAATATTCTGTCTGTATGTATATCTACAGACCAGAAGAGGGCACCAGACCTTATTACAGATGGTTGTGAGCCACCATGTGGTTGCCGGGAATTGAACTCAGCACCTTTGGAAGAGCAGGCAATGCTCTTAACCACTGAGCCATCTCTCCAGCCCCTGTATATATATTTTAAAATCAGGCCTGGTCCTGCCCTGTGATGATACATAAGACACACATGCTCTGAACTCAAGGTGCCGCTGCAGCTTCCTTCACGTGGGGTCTTGTCACTATCATGAGAACATAGGCAGTGTTTCTTCTAGAAAGTACTTTTTTGTACTATCATTTGCACGTCGTCATTCCTGGCAGGAGTTGACCCCGGGAGGAGAGTCACAGATGTGAAGACCAAGGGACAACAGGACAGAGGCAAAGCAGAGTGGCCCTGCCCGGTACTTTTGTACCCCCTGCACAGTTTGGGAAGTCACAGGCTGGAATTCCTGAGGAGCGTGAGACAGAGCCTCGGACATTCATAGCCAAGGGGATACGCTACTGCTATTGGCCTGAGCACATACCCATAAATTTACCCCCTTCGCAATACACCACTCAAGTACAGAAAGACCATCTTCATGATTGCTAAAATGCTTGGTCCCTTCAAGGAAAAGTCTCAGACAGAACCCACAGGTAACAGAAATTATACGAGGTCTGGACTATTTACAAGTGGATGAGCTCTTGAATGACGGTTGACCTATGGAATTCGTACATCATAACCAGAGGGCAGAGTTCGCCAACCACGCCCAGTTTTAACAGCCTGAATATGGAGATGCCCACCCTCACGTGATAGACTTTTGCCTAAACAAGAGGAGTAGAGCAAGAGTATCCATAAGAACAAAGTGTGAAAATGCCAGAACGAAACCCATTGTGTTGCTTGGTGTGCTGGTTTGTTTTTGTCAACGTTACAAGTACTGGTGTCCCCTTAAAGAGAGACCCTCAACTGAGGAATTGCTGTCATGGGGGGGGGGTCAGTGGGAACATCTGACTGTGGTGGTTTGAATGAGAACGGCTTCCGTGGGCTCAAATATTTGAATATTTGGTCCCCAGTTTGCGACCTATTGGAGAAAGACTAGGAGAGTTGGCATTGTTGGAAATGTATCGCTGTGAGCAGGTTTGGAAGTTTCAAAAATTCCTGCAATCCCAGCCTGCCTCTCTCTGCCTCCTGTTTGTGGATCAAGATGTGAACTCTCAGGTGCTTTTCCCACCATGGACTCTAACCCTCTGGAACCATGAGCCCAGCTACACTTCGTATTCTCTGTTGATCCTGGTGTTTTTGCACACCAGGAGACAAGAAACTAACACACAGGCTGAGGTGGGAGGGTTCAGCCCCCTGTGGGTAGTGCCTTTCCTTGGCAGGTGGACCTGGTTGTGTAGGAAAGGTAGTCGAGCAAGCCAAGGTCTAGAAGCCAATAAATGATGTTTTTCAATGGTCTCTGTTTTCTGTTCCTGTCTTCAGCTCCCGCCCCGATTTTCCTCCGTGATGAACTGTAAGCTGAAAGATGAAACAGACCCTGTCCTCCCCAAGTGGTATTTTATTTGTATTTTATCCCAGAAACAGAATGTGAACTAGAACGTAAAATTGGCACGCAAAACAGGACCTGACTGGGTTTTGTTGGTATTGCTTGTTTGGTTGGTTTTATTTGGGGCGAAGATTCTGGAAGCATTTGGAACCTTGGGCTGCAAGTGCTCAGATCTTAATGAGCCTTTATTGTGGGCACTTGGAAGATAAGAATATTGAGAGAACTGCAGACGATGAAGGCCTTGACTTAAGAGGGGCTAGAGACTCTACCTAGGCCACTCGTGTGACAGATTTGAGTTAAGAAGCCGTGGAAGTGGAACCTTTGCTTTTCTGGCACAACAGCTGGGCCGAAAAATCAGCTGTGATTAATAAGAGACCAGCAGCATTGAGGTGAAACCTCCTGAGAAATATTTCCTCAGGGTCAGCACACAGAAGCTGTGGTCCAGAGGGTGAGAGAGCTGTGTCCCGAGCTGGCAGTAGAACTTGGCGATTCTGTGAAAGTCTTCCATGTGGTAGGGGTTTTGAAGGCATGAGGGGGTTGTGGAGAGCAAGTAAATCTTAGGTCAGAATTTCCCTGAAGAGAGGCCAGGAGGCCATTTGTGAAGGTGCAGCCTTAGTTGTGGTGGAGACTCTCTAAGATGAGAGATGCCAGGGCTGTGAGATGATCACCAAGGAAAGTTTCAGCAGTGAGTGAGCAGGACTGAGCCCACAGGATGCCCTGTGTGTGCTGTGGATGGCAGACATGGAGTTGCCTAAGCCCTTTGGAGCCCAGAAGGCGGTGAGTCAGAGACAACAGACACCGAGCTGTTTACACTGTAGGATTTTGGTTTTGCTTTGATCTTATTATAACCGTGACCTGGTTCTTACCTGTTGGGATAAGAAGTATTTAATTTGTTTCTGATTATACAGGAGCACACAGGTAAGATGGTAGTATTTTAAAGAGAAAGGGGACTTTTAAGTGACAGCATTTTTTAAAAAAGATCATAGGCTTTTAAAATCCAGAGCATGTTTTACATTGTGATATTGGCATGAGCTCTTGGAGACAGATAAGAAAGGGAAGGCTATCCTTTAATAATGATGTGTTTGTCTGTCAAGTTGACAGGGAGTCATTTGTGCTGGGTAGCTTTTTTCGACTTGGCACAAATTAGAGTCGCTAGGGAAGAAGGTATCTCAGTCACGGAGTTGCCTCTACCAGGCTGGTGGGTAGGCACATTTGTGGGGCATTTTTTAAATTAGTGGTTGATGTGTGAGGACCCAGTCCAATGTTGGGGTGTGCTACCCCTGACAGGTGGTCCTAGGATGTATAAGAAATGTAGCTGAGCAAGGCATGGAGAAGAAGTCTGTAAACAACATTTTTTTCCATGGTCTCTGCTTCGGTTTCTTTCCCTAAGTACCTGCCTTGGGTTTGTGCCTTGGCTTCCCGTAATGATGGGTTGGAGTCTCTAAGCTAAATAAACCCTTTCCTCCCCCACATTGCTTTCAGTCGGCGTTTTATCACAGCACCAGAAAGCAAGCTAGGTCATAGGTTATTTAAAAATATCCTTGAATGAGCATATCCTTGAATGAGAACAAGCGGGCACTAAAGCGTGGCATGTGTAAGCTATTATACCCACCAGAAGCAGCAATTGGCTAATTGCTAGGTGATGTCATTTCCTAATAGATACCTCTTGCAGGAGGGATTGTGTTGGTGCTCTTACTGTATCAAAACAAAGCTCTTTAACCTAAAGAAGCGAAGCACTGTTGTGACACTTGCGGATTCTGAAGCGACGCCATGCACTATGAAGGAAGATCTGGGGAACTAGATAGGGACGTTGTTTATTTACTCAATGGCTCGCTTTCCCACCGAAACCCTTTGAAACCCAGGATATATGCCATGGTGATGAAGTCTTAGGCAGTTGTTTCTAAAGCCAAAATTAACTCATTCCCTGTATTCTGGAGTTGGAATTTTGTTTTGTTCCACCTAACCCTGACGTCCCACTGTCTTATGTGATCTCTGTCCCACTTCTGTGTCCCCGGTCAGTAATGGGCTCCCTGGGAGCAGAGTCTGCACCAACTCTACCTCTCAAAAGCCCATAGCGACTTGGGGAAAGCAAGAGTTCCTGAGCATCTGTTAAGCTAAAGTTTACAGCTGAACAGCCGAAGTTATGAGCTGGTTTTCTATACACCAAGAGTGTCTTTATTTTTCTGATATAATGGTGTATCAGCATATTTCACACTAAACCCAACATCTCTGGAGTCTCCCAAGACTATAACCTGGTGGGAAAGATTAGCAGCTGTCTCTTCAGAGGGGCCGTGCTCCTGGTTTCCCCCAGTTGCTCTCCATCACTTATGTTGCCTGTGGTCACCTTGTCACCCTTCTCCCGGAAGCTTTCTCTGAACTTCCCTGATGTTAGCCCAGAGGAAACACCTCCACGTGAAGACACATGGTGCGTCCGTGTTTACAGAGGTGGTCTAGAGCCAGCTAACCTGAGCAGTTGCTTGCTAGCTGTCGAGCAATCAGTTAGCTGGCAGTGCTGGATGATCTGAGCTAGTCTCTGAGTTGACGAAAGTTGTCTGGTCATAGTTTGGTTTAGTGTTTAAGTCTTGTTGGCTTCCTGGAATGCTAATAAAGCTTCAGTGTGAGATTAGTATAGATAACATTAATATTAGCATTGATACCTCATTCTTAGTCTGAATTTCCTCGGGCTTGACACTTTTATAAAGCCTTTCTCCTTAATTATTTCTACCAGTCCACTCAGGGCTTTATAAATGGACATGGTTTGCTCTCCCGCAGACCTGTAGTTGGCTGTCTGCTCTCAGACCCTGCTGTGCTGGGACTCAGCGCTGGCCATGGCCTCCTGCCTCCAGATGCGATGATAGGTATCTCCCAGCGGTCTTTCGTCTCTTGCCAGTCCCTCTGTTACTGACCAGCCCCCCCTTTTTTTTCTCAAAGTTGAGAAATCTTCTTACATTTTTTTTCTAGTTCTCTGGGTATCTCTGTGCAAATCATTTTCTTCCATAATCACCTCTACTCAATCAACGTTAGAAATCTGCAAGACTGAATTCTGCTCTTTTTCTGACTCCATTCTATATATTCTGGCAAAGCAAACAAAACAAACGTAAAGCGCCTTATTAATGTCTGCCCTCAGCTTCTACTCCCACTGGAGTGATATTATCCTCCTGTTTATCAATAGCCCTTATCTTTCCAGGGAGCTATTAAATAATCTGTGTCTTCTTTAGGATGTCTCAAGGGCATTTCAGGTTTAACTTATCCCCCAAATAAATTCCTACTCCTTCCCAAATTGATCCTCTTGCAGAAGTCTGAAGCTCGGTAACTAGCACAGCTGCCCACTTCCTTCTCGTTGCTTTCTCACTGATGGGATTGAATACAGGGCCAAAGTCAACTTAAAGGAGAAGAGGTTGGTTTCAGCTCACACTTTGGAAGTATTCAGTACATTCGTGTGGAGGAGGCGGGCCGACAGGTGTCTCTGTGGCAGAGGGAGTGTCTACAGCTGATAGCCACATCTCAGTGACTAGGAGGGAAAGACTGCCCACGATGTCAGGTGAGGCTATAAGAATTCAAGACTCATCCCTACCCACACAGAGCCCCACTTGTTTTGTGAGGACTGAACGAAAGGTTCTACAGCCTCCCAAGGTAGCACCATCAGGTTGAGACCAGGCGCTCAAAAGCATCAGCCTGTAGATCTATAGAGACTATTTTACATACATATGAAATATTCCACTCCAGTCCCATAGGCGCATGGCCTCATAAAGCAAAACATATTGCGACTGACTTCAAAAGTTCCCATAGTCTTATAGCTTATAGTCCCAATCCCATGCAAAAGTGCAAAGTTCAAAAGCCTTCTTCTGTGCCTCCAGATAATCTTTTGTGGGGGTCCTGTTCAACTAAAAATCAAATTATATATCTTTAATATACAATGACACAGGACAACCATTCATATTCCAAAAGAGAAAGCTGGGAGAATAGTAATGAAAATTTGAGCCAAAGGACCAAAACCTCCGAGACAAATGCCAAGTCCTACAATTTGTGGTAGCTCCAAGGGATCAGAGTAGCCCTCCCCCAACTCTGACCTAAAGCAGGCATGGTATGCTGGCTACTTATATATCAAATTGGTACAAGCTAGAGTCATGGCAAGATAGTGTCCCAACTGAAAGAATACCCCCAACAGACTGGCCTGTGGATAAGCCTATGTTGCATTTTTTTGATTGATGATTGATGGGGGAGGGACCAGCTCACTGTGGGCAGTGCCACCCCTGGGCTGGTGGTTCTAGATGCTGTAAGAAAGCAGGCCGAGCAAACCGTGGAAAACAAGCCAGTAAGCATGTTCCTCTTCCATGACTTCTGTATCAGTTCCCCATCTTCCCTGTATTGAGTTCCTGCCTTGAATTCCCTCAGTGATAGACTGTGATGTGTAACTGTGAGCTGAAAGAAAGCCTTTTCTCCCCAGCTTGTTTTTGGGCTATTGTCTTTATCACAGCAATAGAAAACAACTAAGACTTGGTCTCTCTCTTGCACTGTGTCTACCCGCTGCCTACAGCTCTCGTCTGCAGACAGTCTTTGTTTCTGCTACCTCTGGTAGTCACAGCTTCCCACGCAACCTTCAGAAGAACTCTGTTGGGAGAAGCCAATGCTGTCACATGTTTTCTAGTCCCAGTGGCGTTCTGGAACCTTAGCACAAGCCTCCATGACAACCTCATCATTGCGCCTTGCATGTCTTCAAAATAAGCAGTGCACGGTACACGGATGATGCCAAGTTCTGCTGCCTTCTTGAGCTGCAGCGTGGTTCCCTTGGCCTACGACTGCAATGGTTTCTGGCTGCCTTCCTGGCTAATCCTGGGGCAGGCATTTTCCTCAGCGTCTGCTTTCCCCAGGTTCATCTTTTCAGACAGGTTCCTTTAAAATTAATTTGCACTGTTGTGCCCTGGATCTCTAGCTGAGTGGCGCCATGCCCTCCGTGCATCCGTCTCATTGTCGCCATGCAGAGTCCGCGGTTCCTCCTTAACGGGGCCAGTCTCTAGCTATTCGTACCGTGCCGTCTACACATGTAACTGCATTCACCCTCCTTCCTTGCCAAACTGTATGTTCACATTTTTCTGCTCTGCTTTCTAGTCTGTCTTGCTGGAAATCTGCGTAAATGCAGTAAGCAGTACCCATGCCCCAGCCTGGATGTTACATTGTCTTGACACTTCCCTCACCAAAGAGTTCAGACTATTACATTTGAATTTAATCTCATGTCAGCTTTCACAGTGAGGATGTGGGCACACGCAATCATATTTTTTGCCGAATATAACGCAGATGGTCTTGTAGCTCATTTCCTTGTCAAGTCCTTGTTCCCTCCTAAGGCCTCATGAGCACCGTGTTTAATGGCTAGATTCCTGCTGACCCTACTGTCGTGGCCCATTAAGTTCTTCTTATGGCGTTCTAGGGCTTCTCTCGCCCTACAGCTCCGAAGATTTCAGCATTTCCCCCATAAACCAGTTCTAAAGACCTGAAAAACCACACAATTAAGTTTCTCACAGCAGTGGCCCCATTTCTTGGTCCCAGGGTTCTTTGTATTTGTGTGTGTGTGTGTGTGTGTGTGTGTGTGTGTGTGTGTGTGAGAGAGAGAGAGAGAGAGAGAGAGAGAGAGAGAGAGTGTGTGTGTGTGTGTGATTATGACAAATATATGGCAAGAAGTCACTAAGGGAGAATAAGTTTATTGGGGCTCACAGTTGAGGGGAGCTGGTCCACCTTGGTAAGGAATGCATATTAGCAAAAGGCGGTGAGAATGTGAGGAGGCGGTTTGGTCATATTTTAGAGGAACAGGCAGCAGAACCTGGACAGGAAGCAAGCCCTGCTACAAACCCAGACCCTCTTCCCCTGCAGAGACTCTATTTCTTAAGGGGACTAAGGGGGACCATACTTCCCTACGCATCACCACCAGCTGGGAACCCAGTATCTGAACCCGCGAGCCTGTAGGGGAAGATTTCACATTCAAACCACAGCACCGTTATGCAAATGAGAGGACAGGATAATGTACGATGCCTGCCTCTCCACTTGATGGTAATCCCTCGCCAAGTCCAACACGCACATGCCTTGAATCTGTCCACTTGCCTCCCTCTCTCTCATCCTCTTCTGATCTGAGCTCCCATTAGCTATCACCTGGGTAACTCAGCTGGCTCAATACCTGGCCTCTTCCAGTTCATTTCTTGCATAAAGCCAGGGTAATCTAAATGCAAATGTGATCATGCTTAAAGAACCCCTTTAGTGGCCTTTCATTACTCTTAGAATAAAGACCGGAATGCTTAAACAAGGTGTGCACGGTTTGCCCTCCACCTGCTTTTTCCCCCTTAAGTCCCACTTACCAATCCTGTCCCATCTTTTGCTGTGCACTGACTACCCTGAATGTCTCTGCATTCTCGAATGCTGTATAATCTCCTGAATAGACAGAGCCTTTGTTTATATGGTTTCTTATGTCCACATCTGTCTGCTCTCTTTCTAAAACATACCCCTTCAATTAAGTACTTCCTTCTTTCTTTCACTGTCTCTTAAATAGCCCTTTTCCAGAAAGCCCTTATTTTCTTCCTGTTCTAGTAGGCACCTTTGTTGCTGTGATGAAACACTCATGAAAAACAACATGGGAAGAAATGAATTTATTTCTGCTTAGAGAGTACAGTCCATTACTGATAGAAGCCAGGGCAGGAACTCTAGGCAGGAACCTGGAGGCAGGAGCTGGAAGCAGAGACCATGGAAGAGTGTGACATACTGGATTGCTTTTTATGACTTACTCATCTACCTTTTTATACATCTCAGGCTCACATGCCCAAGTATGGCACTGCCTCCAGTGGACTGGGGCCTCCTACCTCAACCATTAGTCAAGAAAGTGCCCCATAGGTGTATCTACAGAACACATCTATGGAGACAGCCCTCTTCCTAGGTAAACTCAGTATGTATATACTTGAAAAAAACATAACTGGTGCAACTGACTCCTTATCAGCTTGACACATGATTGTCACTTATAAAACATAGTCATTTTCTTATTTATCCCCGAGATCTTGTGTATTCTCATGATACCATCACAATAATCAATACAGTCCAGATTCTGAGATTCTACAGTCTCTAATGGTTTTAACACCAGTACAAAATCTCTTTAAAATCCAAAGTGGGCTCCAGTAAAATAAAAAAAAAAATAAGATTAATGCTTTCCTATTCCAACAGGGAAGAAGCAGGACACAGTTACAATCAGATCAAAGCAAAACAACAGTCCAACAGTTTAAGTAGCTCAGCGTTCAATGTCTGGAACTCATTCGTGAACTTCTGGGCTCCAAAGGGTTTGGGCAGTTCCACCTCTCCAACTCTGCCATCTATAGCACACATAAGTTGTCTTGTGTGCTCAGGGTGGCTCCACTTTACCGTTGATGCTGTCCTTAGTGGTCATCTGACAGTCTTGGCATCTCCAGTATTCTGGCATCTTCACTGAGAAGGAGGCTGCACCTTTGCCAATGGCCTCCTGGTCTCTCTTCAGGGACTCCCACTCTGCCACACAGTGCCAAGACTAAACTTCTCCTCATGACCCTCTCAATCCTGTGTTCTTTACTGCAACTGATGCTGCTCTTTCACCAATGGTATCCCCTAGCCTCCCTAAACAGTGTCAAGCTTCAGGACTCTCTAGGACCCCATGTGCCTACAAAATCAGTAGCACATGGGAGACTCTTAAACACTGGTTAAGTCCAGCAGCCAGCACAAAATCTAGCTTTGTACCCCCACCATCAGAGCAGAACTTATGTGTGCTGATCTCTTTCTTCTTAGTCATAGGTGATTTCTTGGCCCCAGGTAACCAGTGCCAATTGTCCCGATAAAAACAAAGGTTTCATTTCAATGGTGCTATACATATACCTTAATTTTTCAGCCCCAGCTGACTAGAGCCACAAATTCTTAATTCAAAATGTCTTAAGAATTAACAGGTCCTAAAGCAACTCAGGAAAAATAGATATCTGTGGCGCCCATTAGCTTACCAAAGCCCAAGCTAGCCTTGGCTCACTCAGTACATGTGGCTTGTCCCAGTTCTCCCGACTAGCCTAAACTTCTTCAGCCCATGGGCTTTTCCTTCCCATAGCTTCTCATTCCTATACACCCCTGCTATTTCAGCCATGCGCTTCTCTCTTGCGCCTCTCTCTTGATCTCTTTTGCTTACACCCTCTTCTCCTCTTTCACTCTCCCAATCTCTCTTTTCACAGCCTGGCTCAGTCTACTGGTCATGTTTTGTTTGTTTGCTTTTGGTTTGGTTTTGCTTTTTTTTATTTAATTTTTACATCCCAACCAAAGTTTGCCCTCCTTCCTCTCCTTCCAGTTTCTCCTTCCCGTCTTCCCCTCTTGCTATTCCTTTTTCCTCTGTTTCAGCAGGACACCAACTCAGCCACAAACCCTTCAGCCTACAATTTGTCCTGCCTATAAGATGTGCTGGAGTAAAGATGGTACAGAAATTGTGGGAGTGACCAACTAATGACTGGCCTAGCTGGAGACCTATACTCTGAGAGGGAGCCCACTGGAGGGCCAGAACAACCCAGAGTTGAGATACCCCGGAGACCTTGGATAGAGCCAAACATGACTGGCAATAAACAAATGATGTGGGAGTGATTTCTTACTAATAAAGAAACTGCCTAGGCCCATTTGATAGGCCAACCCTTAGGTAGGCGGAGAAAGCAGAACAGGATGCTGGGAGAAAGAAGCTGAGTGAGGAGTCGCCATGATTCTCCCGCTCCAGACAGACGCAGGTTAAGATCCTCCCTGGTAAGCCAGCTCGTGGGCTACACAGAATATTAGAAATGGGTTAGAACAATATGTAAGAGCTAGCCAATAAGAAGCTGGAACTAGCCGGGCCAGGCAGTGTTTGAAAGAATACAGTTTCCGTGTAATTATTTCGGGCATAAGCTAGCCATGCGGGCGGCCGGGTGCTGGGGAGGCAGCCCTGCCGCTGCTCCAAATGCAACAAACAAACAAACAAACAAACAAAAAGTCAATTAAATGGTTCTTAATGATATTCTGCCATCCTCATAGATTGTGGTGCCTAACCCAGCTGCCACCAGAGAGACTTCACCAAGTGAAGGTGTTTATCAGCTGTAGGAGTTGCCTGGTGGAATTATTGGGGTCACTTATGTATACTATCATATCATCTGCAAATACCAATACTTTGACTTCTTCCTTTCTAATCTGTATCCCCTTGATTTCCTTAAGCTGTCTTATTGCTCTAGTACTATATTGGGTAGATATTGAGAGGGTTGACAGCCTTATCTTGGCTCTGATATTAGTGGAACTGCTATAAATTTCTCTCCACTTAATTTAATATTAACTATGGACTTGCTATATATCGCCTTTATTATGTTTAGCTATGTGTTTTGTATCCCTGATCTTTCTAAGACTTTTCTCATGAAAAAGTGTTGGATTTTTGTCAAAGGCTTTTGCAGCATCTGGTGAGGAGATCGTGTGTGTGTGTGTGTGTGTGTGTGTGTGTGTGTGTGTGTGTTTTCAGTTTCTTTATTTGGTGGATTACACTGATAATTTTGATATGTTCTTGGACTATGTTTTCAAATCTTTTACTGAGTATTTTTGCATCTATGTTCATCAGGGAAATTGGTTTGTAATTCTTTTTCTTTGTTAGGTCTTTGTATGGTTTGGGTATCAGGGTGATTGTGGTCTCATAAAATGAATTGGGCAATGTCCCTTCAGTTTCTATTTTGTAAAATAATGTAAGGAGTGCTGGCATCAGCTCTTCTTTGAAAAACTGCAGGAATTCTATGCTGAAACCATTCGGCTGTGGACTTTTCTTGGTTGGGACACTTTTAATGACTGTTTCTGTTTCTTTGAGGGTTTTGCATCTACTTAAATTTTGTATCTGATCTTGATTTAGCTTTGGTAAGTGGTATCTATCAAGAAAATTGGTGTGCCAGGCAATGATGATGCATGTCTTTAATCCCAACACTTGTGAGGAAGAGGCAGATGGATCTTGGTGAGTTTGAGGACAGCCTGGTCCTCAAAGTGAGTTCCAGGACAGTCAGAGCTGTTACATAGAGAAACCCTGTTAAAAAAAAAAAGAAAAGAAAAAAGAAAAGGAAGGAAAGAAAGAATGAAAGAAGGAAGGAAGGAAGGAAGGAAGGAAGGAAGAAAGAAAGAAAGAAAGAAAGAAAGAAAGAAAGAAAGAAAAAAAGAAAGAGCCGGGTGGTGGTGGCACATGCCTTTAATCCCAGCACTTGGGAGGCAGAGGCAGGCGGATCTCTGTGAGTTCGAGGCCAGCCTGGTCTAGAAGAGCTAGTTCCAGGACAGGAACCAAAAGCTACAGAGAAACCCTGTCTCAAAAAATATCAAAAAAAAAAGAAGAAGAAGAAGAAGAAGAAGAAGAAGAAGAAGAAGAAGAAGAAGAAGAAGAAGAAGAAGAAGAAAAAAAAATTTCCATTTAGACATTTAGACTTTTCAATTTTGTGGAGTACAGGTTTTTGAAGTATGACCTAACGATTCCTTGGATTTTCCCAGTGTCTGTTATGTCCCCCTTTTCATTTCTGATTTTGTTAATTTAGATATTCTCTCTTTGCCTTGTGGTTAGTTTGGATAACTCTTTGTTTCATTGATTCTTTGTATTGTTCTCTTTGTTTCTATTTTATTGATTTCAGCTCTTGGTTTGATGATTTTCTGCCGTGTACGCCTCTTGGGTGTGTCTGTCTTTTTCTTTATGGAGCTCTCGGGACTGCTGTTAAGTCACTGCTATAATAACTCTCTAATTTCTTCATGTGGGCACTTAGTGCTGTGAACTTCTATCTTAGCCCTGCTTTCATTGTGCCCCATAGGTTTGGGTATGTTGTGCATTCGTTTTCATTGAATTCTAGGAAGTCTTCTCTCTTATTTTTTCAGTGACCCATTGGTAATTCAGTAGGGAGTTGTTCAATTTCCATGAGTTTGAGGGTTTCTGTTGTTTCCGTTGTTGTTGAAATCCAATTCTAATCCACAGTGGTGTAGGGAGTTATTTCAATTTTCTTGTGTCTGTTGAGGCTTGCTTGGTGGCCTAGTATATGGTCAGTTTTGGAGAAGGTTCATGAGCTTCTGAGAAAAAGTATTTTCTTTTGTGAGCACTTGATTTTTAACAAAGAAGTAAAAATTGATTTTTAACAAAGAAGTAAAAATTATAAATGGAAAAAAGAAGGCATCTTCAACAAATGGTTCTGATATAACTGGATGTCTACATGTAGAAGAATACAAATAGATCCTTATCTATCACCCTGCACTAAACTCAAGTCAAAGTGATCAAAGACCTCAACATAAAACCAGATACACTAAACCTGATAGAAGAGAAAGTGGGAAAGTGGGAAATAGCCTTGAACGCACTGGCACAGGAGACAACTTCCCCGACAGAAGGCCAATTGCACAGACACTAAGATAAACAATTAACAAATAAAACATCATGAAACCACATGTAAGACAAATGACACTGCCAATAGGACAAAAGGGCAGTCCACAGAATGGGAAAAGATTTTCTTCAACTCTGCACTGATGGAGGAAGGACATTGGTTAATTATAATAAAGAAACTGCCTTGGCCCATTTTATTGGACAGAAACTTAGGTAGGCGGAGTATACAGAAGAGAATTCTGGGAGAAAGAAGCTGAGTCAGGGAGTCGCCATGATTCTCCCACTCCAGACAGACGCAGGTTAAGATCCTCCCTGGTAAGCAAGCTCGTGGGCTACACAAAATATTAGAAATGGGTTAGAACAATATGTAAGAGCTAGCCAATAAGAAGCTGGAACTAGCCGGGCCAGGCAGTGTTTGAAAGAATACAGTTTCCGTGTAATTATTTCGGGCATAAGCTAGACATGCGGGCGGCAGGGTGCCGGGGACACAGCCCTGCCGCTCCTATTTCAACACTGCATCTGACAGAGGGCGAATATACAAAATATATAAAGAACTCAAGAAACTAGATATCAATAAACCAAATAGTTCAATTAAGAAGCAGGGTACAGCGAGGTGGTGGTGGTGTATGCCTTTAATCCCAGCCCTCGGGATGCAGAGGCAGATGGATCTCTATGAGTTCAAGGCCAGCCTGGTCTATAAGAGCTAATTCCATGGCAGAACAGGCTCCAAAGCTACAGAGAAACCCTGTATCGAAAAAAGGGGGGGCAGTGTGAAGAGCCAGAGAATTCTCAATAGAGAAATAGCAAACGGCCAAGAAACACTTAAAGAAATGTTTATCATCCTTAGCCATCAGGGAAATGCAAATCAAAATGACACTGAGATTCCATCTTACATTTGTCAGAATGGTTAAGATAAAATATACAAATGACAGCTCATGTTGGAAAAGATGTGGAACAAGGGGAACATTCTCCATTGTTTGTGGGATCACACACTTGTACAGCCCCTTTGGAAATCAATATAACTGTTTCTCAGAGAATTGGTAATCAATTTTCCTTAAGACCTAGCTATACCATTCCTTGGTATGTATATACCCAAAGGATGCTCCACCATACAACAAGGACACTTGCTCAACTATGTTCATAGCAACTTTATTCATAATAGCCAGAAACTGGAAACGGCTTAAATGTCCCTCAACCAAAGAATGGAAAAAAGAAAATTTGTTACATTTACAGAATGGAGTATTACTTCAGCTGTTCAAAGCAATGGCATCAAGAAATTTGCATGCAGATGGATAGAACTAGAAAAGATTATCCTGAGTGAGGCAACCCAGACTCAGAAAGACACACATGGTATGTACTCACTCCTAAGTTCATATTAATAGTAAAATAAAGGAGAACCATGCTACAATCCACAGACCCAGAGGAGCTAAGTAGCAAGGAGGACTCAAGAGGAGAACATGGACTCACCATGAAGGGGACATAGAATGTACATTGCCAATGGATAGGGGGCGAGACCTGGAATGGGGAATGGGGATGGGAAGGAGAGATCAGGTTGGGGGAGGATGGAGGAAGAGAGTACCTGGAAAGACAACTGGAATCTTGGGGCATCTCTGGGATGAGCTAGAAGCCCAGTGCAAAGGAAATTCCCAGGAATCTATGAGGGTGACCCTAGCTAAGACTACTAGCAAAAGGGGTTCCACTTAAGCCTGAATCAGTCATCTGTGTAATACAGAGGAGACAATTTTATTTTAGGGTAAAATTTCATTTGGTAATTCCGTTTATTAGAAACATATAAGCCCAGCCTAGCCAAACACCCTGTTAGAATTCATCAAGAGCCTTCCCACTTTTCCAGCACATCGTATAAACTGCCGACAGAGCAAAGTGCACAGAAATTCCTCACGGAAAACAAGAACAGAGTTCATGGCATCTCTACCCACACCCGAAATTTCAAATTCTTTTGTGGCTTCAGAAAACAAATGGTAAAGTTGGATGACTAATGACAGAATATTTAAGTCGCTTTAGGAAGGCCATTACAGGGAAACTGGAGGCAATATTTTGACTGATTTGGCACAACAAGCAAGCCGCGCTGATAAGTTTCTAAATTGGTACTATCATGATCTTTAGCAATTGTGTATTGTAAATCATTCGTCAATCAAGCACTCAATATACCATGGTGTGCTCCAACAAGGACAGGCTAGATATGATAATTAGGTAAGATTCTGATCATTATATGAACGTGAAGGGAGGGCTTCTGCTGAGGGTGTGGTTATGCATGGCCATCTGGGTATCTGTATGACATACTAATTATCACTCTTTCTAAAGCAGAGAGACACTAATGAACTCCTGCTTAACTTCCTGTTAGGGCTTGGGTTTAGATAGTCTAAGAAGAATTCCATAGTATTATTATATAATACTAGTATCTTCAATTTCTAATCACTATTTTGCTAATTGAGAAATTCTTGCCTTAATAATCCGGGATGAGTAGAATTATTTTTTTCAGAATTCTTTTTCAGGCGATAGTGGGCAGACTTCAGGGAAAAAAACATTCATAACCGAATAACAAGAGATTCATAGCAAATATTTAAAAGCCAGAAGGAGCTGTGCTCTCTGGGCTGTGGAATATTTTTATGGCAAACAAATGAAAATGCAAGTAGAAGAGTGTGTTTTCCAGGGTTTTCTCTTTGGCCTTTGAAATGCCAGTTTTCAGTGATACCCACTCCTCTGGATGCAGAAGGCAAAGCTGTGTGCATTTAGCAACCTTGCCTCTCTGTATCTGCTGTCTTATACTAGAAATGACCGTCAGTGAACACAAAGGAGGGCAGTCATTGCTAAAAGCAGGATGAACATTGAGGCCTCCTCCCCATCAGGCACTCCGACCAGTTGGTGTTTTGCTTGAGATCAACGCTGATCTGCAGTGGGAGATTGAACACAGCCTTGGCTGAACTGTGGTTCTGAGCGCTGCATCATCCAGGAATTGAATCCTCTCACACAACCCAGACACACACTCATTTATCTTCCCGAACCACATTTGACTAATCAGATTCTCTTCTTTTCCTCGTTGTGGCTTTTATTTGTGCTTTTTTTTTTAGATAGATGAGAAAACAGAGTTATCCTCCCAACCTCTACATACAATTAGCATCAAGGAGAAAGAGCAGACTTCACGACCACAGAGAAAAATATTATCCAATTACATACTGAAACTGGGACAAATAATTACGTCAATAAAACTGATTGGCACACACACACACACACACACACACACACACACACACACACACAAAAAGCCAGCCCCATGAAACCAGGAAATTTGGCAGAAAAATAAGACTTTTACTGACTGCAGAATCTCATCTCTCTTTCGGTCTGTCACCTGCTAACGCAACTGGACACACAGACAGTGGTTAATGGAGCCAGAGATGTGAATATAAATGTTGTGGCCAGAGTCAATTAGGGGCAAGTTAATCAAGAGGGCTGGATGCATCTGTGTTCTGGGGAGGTAGCCTTTCACCCTCCTGTGCAAACCTTCACATAACTGCACGAACTTAGCAGCCTTCCAGGCTTTCTTAACATAACTCTTTTTTTTTTTTTTCTCACCGACAACTTAGAAAGGAAAGGAAGTATTTTAGCTATGTGAATACACCAGCCTTAGAATTCTGTTTTCTAGACGTGAGGGAGGAAGGCTCAATTCATAGCCATGCACCTTTACAGCAAAAAAGCAAGCCTTCAAACTCAGCCTTCTCTGACTGCTCAGCTGCTTGAAGCCAATGGTTCTGGATTGTGGAGGTAGATCATGTCTATCCAAAGGGATGGATTCTGTTGGCGCTAGCCTTGCAGTCCCAGTGCAGAGGATACAGTCACAATTTGGGTTGTGAGTTTGTAGATACAAGGTACCCAATGCTCAAGAGTACCTGAGTCGATGCAATATTGTTAAGGGACTAAAAACCCAGCTCCTATTTGTTCCAGGGAACCTGGATAAGGTAGGTAATAGGCCATGTGGGTCTTGATCTCATATGTGTGTCTGAATTCCTACTCAGAGGAGCTTAGGTGCTTGGGAGGTTAATTAACTAAGTCTACTTAGCATACAATTTCATTCATTATTGCTATAGTGAAGTAATTTTACCCTTGAAAAGGTACAGAGTAGCTGTCTCCGTAACTGCTAGAGAAATGCCATGTTGGCTTGGCCTCTGACATAACCATCTCCCGGTCATATTGTTCTCCAATTGGAGTGACTCCTAAGTATTATGGATCTAGTTGTAGGACAGAACAAGGGCCTAGTACTTAGCTAAGACATAAAGGTAGACTTGCAATTACAGTATTTTTTTTAAGATCCAACGTCTACAGTAAATTTCTAATAACCAAAAGCCAGTTTGGCTTTTGCATCTAAAACAATGCTGGGTCTTTTCCAAGTGGGTTTGTTCCTTTCTCTAAAGGACAGAATGGCATTGGCAATGAATGCCGATATCCGTGTGACCAAGAGAAAAGGGGAAGCAGGGTGGTCCCCTCGTGCCATGCCCTTCCATGCCAGAGAGCCAGCTGTGGGACCGGAGGATGGAGTGAGGAGCCAGGGTCAGCCAAGCTGCCAACTGGACATACGGAAATGTGTCTTGCCAGGCCCATGTGAAGGTCTGATGACCGAGAAGAATGGCTGGGGCTGGGCTAGAATAGAAAGGGCTTTGAAATTGTGATCTTCATATTGTGTAACAGATTCTTATCTGCATTCACAAAGCATCAAAGTAAAGATTCACATTCTTCTCTCCTGAAAGACAAGGGGTCTCTAGGCAGGGGTTGGAAAGGAAATTCTCAGGAACAACTGGCTGGACCTCCTCAGAGTTCTTCTTCAGTTTCCTGTGTGTCTCATTGCCACTGACCTATGAGTGAAACCACTCTGTAAGTGCCGAGTCTCCTGCCTCTGGGAGACTTAGAGAACAAAGACAGCCTAAGGAAGGAGGGTCATCTTCTTTCCAAGGAGCATCTTGGGCTGACTTGCTGTACCACACAGAGCTACGGTCAGTCTTTTCTCCACTCCTGCACTGAACCCTGCGGGGATATACGTGGTGACTAGCCACAGCTCTCTGAAGAACAGTGTTTAAGAGGTGATGTCACAGGGAGCTGAGCCCAAGATGTGTCAAGTGTGCACAGCCTACACACTGGAGAGTCAGCCCCACAGGAGTTACCAGGGCTAGGATCCAAAGTTAAAATACCCACGCCTGGGGCTTCCTTCCCAAGTGTTGTCAGTGCCTGGGACACAGAGGGCTGGAGGGATGCGGAGAAGAGTGTCTTCTGCTATTCTACGCTGATGTTTAAAGTAAGTCAGTAAGTGTTATTTTTGAGTGGTTTGAAGTTGCTGAAGAATGAGAAAGAAGTACAAAGTTCCCAACGGGAGGTCTCACACTTCCCCTCCCCCTCCTCCTCTTTACACCTTGCCTGAGTGTGGTGTATTTCTTACAGACTAACGCACTGATGGGTCGTTAATTAGCATTCATAGTTTACATGAGGGCTCGCTCTGTGTTACACATTTGATTGGTTTTGACAGATGCATTATGACAAGTATTCACCATTCCGTTGTCACACAGAGCAGTAGCATTGTCCTAAAAGTACCCCTCACCGGCTCCATCTTTCCATCTCTTTTCTCTACTAGCTCCCAGCTAAGACCGCCCTTTTCCTGGTACCTCTAGCATTGCCTTTTCCAGAACATCATATAGTTAGCATCAAGGTATCTATCACATAGCTTTTCAGATTGCATTGCTTCATTTGGTAATATGTAATTACATTTCTTTCATTTGTGGCTTGCTAACTCATTATTTTTTCAACACTAAATAATACTCCCATCATGAGGCCGCACTGGTTGATTTATTCATTAAATAGAAGGAGACATCTTGGTTGCTTCCACGTTTTGGCAACTATGGTTAAAGATGCTAAAAATATTCATGAGCAGTTTTTGTACCAATGCGCGAACCCCATTAGGCCACGGGGAAAGAAAAGTGTACTAAACCCATATCCTCGACACAACACATGTCTGTGTGATGATAGCTGGCTCAGCAGTATTGGCTAAGCGAGCAATAGAATGTGCAACAAATCTTGTGCATGCGGAGTATCGTGGACAGAACGTCGTTCTCTCCAATCCCTACGCTGAAACTGAAAGTACCCGGAGTGAGTCAGAATGGATCACAAGACACACAATGGAATCCACTTTAAGACTTTATTCAGAAAGAGAAAGACACACACAGAGACCTGAGGAAGCTGGCGCAGAAAGAGAGCATAGAGCAAGCGTGTCCAGCTTTTAAAGATGCCTAGCGCATGCGCACAGGGGCTTACATAGTTGTGTCACATATAGATCATGTGACCACGCTGCACTTGCTCGGCCCTGGAACCCAGAAGTGCCAGCTCTTGGGGTGGCTAGACGTTTTGCCAAAGGACCGAGTAATGGAAATGATAAACAGAAGCTTCAGCTTTCCAAGTGGATGTGTTGGGACTTACTGTATCTACAGTGTGTTTTAATGAGGTCATGGCGGTGCGATTCTATAGAGGTGTACTTACAGGAAAAGTCATCGGTGATGCAAACAAGTGGATAGGTAACCATCTATAAGACGGGAAGATGCCTCACCAGTATCTCCTGTACCTTGGTTTTAGATTTCTGGCCCTCAGAATTTTGAGCAAGTCCTTTCTGTCATGTAAGCCCCCAAGCCTGTGATGCTTTTGTTATCGTAGCCTGAGGAGACAAGGGTATGGGGTCTGTTTCTCACCAGGCTGTTGGTGATTGAAAGGTCAAGAATGGAGGTGAAGCCACGTAAACATATTCTGCAGCATCACTAGGGGTCTGCAAAGCAGGTGCCATCATCCCCAGCTCAGATGTAAGCAGTGCGTGGACAGAAGGTGCGGAACAGGGCTCCAGGAAGACATCCAAACCACTTCCTTGAAACCCATTCCCAGACAGGAATTTCTCAGGCAGGCAACCAGGTCAAAGCGCACACACAACTTGAGTGCGAAGTCGAGCTGTCAGCTCTGCCCGTTCATGCTTCCCCAAAATAGTTAAGCCTACTTTGCCATGCTGCTCTTGCCACCATGAAACACAAATCTTGTAAACCTCATGAACCTGAAAGCCTTTTAAATTAATATTTAGTTGGTAATTATTGATGTGGTAGGTTTTTATTTCTTCTTTGACTTATCAGTTATTTTATTCCTCTGAAAGTTTGCTCATATTTTTGGTGAAATTGTAAGGAACCTTTGTATACTAAGGAGATGACTGAGGACCAGTCTTTGCATCATGAATCTTAGGTGGACTGGTGTGAGGTTTGCTGGATTTTGTTATGCTACTACAATTAATTGATCGATTTGTTTACATTTCATCCTTAGATGCCATGTTCTGAAATTCTCACAGTGAGGATTAACTTGCATTTCTCTGTATCTGCATTCATTCCTTTGTTTTGAATTCTGCAATTAAATCTTTAATTATCCTGGAAATTCCCTGTAAAAAGTAAACAGTGTGAATGTTCTGGCTGCATTTAAAAAGCACGAGAGCTACTCTGGGAGCCATTCCTTTCATCCAAGCACTAACCAGGCCCAGTCCTGCTCGGCTTCCAAGAGCAAAGGCTGTCGGGCAGGTGCCATGCATCCAGTATGACATAGACTCTGAGCACTATTTCTCCCTGTCATCTTGAAGTATTTGTGCTGAATTTGAAAGCCTCTCGTTGACAGTACAGGTCAAGAAAAAGGAGGTAGGTGGAGAGGGAAAAAATAAAATAAAATCTAGAAGGAAATTTTGTTTTATTTTCAAAGCTATGTAGAAAACTTATTTGAGCTTTTTTTTCCATCTTCCGAATAAGCAGATTTGACAGGACATTCGGTGATGCTTCTATCCAGCCCGGCCTTAGAAGATTAGGGATGCAAAGGGCAAACTGTGTCTCTCGTCTGCTCTCTCTGAAATAGTCCCACTGTATCCCAAACAAAACATCATATCAGAATATGATCTGAAATCATGCTTGTGCTTAGAGACCGCTGGAAGCAGCGAGGATCCTGGAGAATTCTGGTCACTGATCACTTTGTTGATAAGGACATGGAGTCCTAGAGGGACCCACCGGGATCCCTCCTCTGGCTAGCTGCTGAGGTCTCACTGTGGCTTCTCCTCGCTCCCAGCTCCCCGGCCACCACCCCTTCATACCCTCGTCCCTTCCTTTTCATGTGACTTTTCTCCTGCTCAAAATTCTTTTCCCTGCAATCATGATTTCCTCCTGTCCCCGAATGTGATGCTGTGTGACAGTGAAGGCTGGGGACGGAGGTGGCTTGCAACCAGAAATGCATAATGGCTTGAATTTCTTCTCAGGAAATTTACCACTTAAGGCTGCCATGTGTTCTTAGCCCCCCTTGGGCACTTTAAAATATTGTTCCCCTAAGGGGACTAGAGATCTTTTTACTTTTCTTAGGAGAAAATGATTACAGCCAAAGCAATAAAAATCCTTCCTCTTTTGCCTAAAAGCAGTGAAATGATTACCTATATCCTTAATTTAAATTCCCACTGACAGCTCCACCACCACTGCAGCTGGAGGGGATGAACCGACCTTCGCATCTATTGTTCAGCGCAGAGGCAGAAGGGAATTTTATTGACCAGGGAGGATAATACGCATTAGGGGAGTCAAGCAGGTCTGCTCTGACCTATTGGAATATAGTGTGGGGTCAAAGGGCACAGGATCTGAGCTGGAAAGCATCCTTAGCTTTAAATGCCAGTGGTGTCCCTTTGTGCATTCTGCTGTGACCCTTTGCCTGGTCACCGGTCCCTCTGGGGCTGGCAGGAAAGCGGCTTTCAGCGGCTGGCTGCTTATCCGTGGTTTCGCTAAGAGCTCGCTGCCAGTCCTCTTGGGGCTGCTGCTTGAGTTGGAGCACAACAGCTGACGGCTGCATCACAGTCCCAGGAATTCCATCTACATGTTTCTAGGGCCTTGGTCCAGCAGGCCACTCCTTAGGGGGGTGGCTTACTGTGTTTGTCCTTAAAAAGGAGCCCTCAGAAACCACTCCAGGGAATGTCCAACCAGCAAGCCTGCTCGCATTACACCCCTCCCCCCCCACTGCTGAGTGTCTCTGAGAAGTGCCTCTCTAGGGACACTTGTTCCTGGTAATATCAAGACCCAGCAATGCATGGGACTTCTTGTTTATTTTTTCCCCTTGTTTTCCATGCCCAGGGGGACAGTGACTTGCTCCGAGGTCATTGTGAGTTCAGCTAATGTCCTGGGAACTGGCTTCAGGCTGCCTTCCCTGTGCCCACTGCAGCCTCTGTATGCTTTCTGTGCGTGTCTCATTAGGTAGGTATTGCTCGTGTCCCTCCTTGACAAGAGAAGAAATGTGTGACCCGAGGTCTTAGTTACGTCTGCTGCTGTGCTCAGACACTGTGGCCAAGCCAGTTTATGAAAGAAAGCATTTAGATTGGGGCTTACTCTTTCAGAGGGCTAGAATTTGTGACCATCAGGGTGGGAAGCAAGGCAGAAGCTATGGCATAAGAGCAGGAGCCAAGGGCTTGCGGCCCGAGACACAGCGCAAGGCAGAGAGAGAGAGAGTATTCAAAATGACACAAGTTTTTCTGAAACCTCAGAGCCCACTCCCAGTGACACACCTTGTCACCAAAGCCACACCCCCTAATCCTTCCTGAACAGTTCCACCAACTGGGTACCAGCTATTCAACCACACAAGCCTATGGGGGCATTCGCATTTACAACCACACCAACTAAACTTGTACTAAGTACCAGTCCCAGAAAAACACAGCCACTGAGAGAGGAACAGAGATGTGAACCACAGTTCACGCCTGCTCCTAATGCTATTTTCTCTGGTACTTTCTGGATCCCCCAGAAGTGGCTATCTTGATATCCTGCCCAGAGTCACTGTTGACAGAAGGCCCTCAATTTCCTACACAGTGGCAGTGGTAAGTGGGGACAGTCTGTGGTGTCCTTATCTGCCTGGGAAGTTACATATCTCCTTATTCCAGGAGTTGTCCCTGAGGCTAACCGATCAAAGCAACGCACAGTTTCTGCTGTGGCGTGCTCTCTGGGGTCAGGCTAAAGCAATACCACCTAAGAGCACATGCTTCCTAAACTTTAATTCCTAGACCAGTTTTACTTTCTTGATCACCCCATGACAGTACCACTACCACCTCTCCCCATCTTTGAAAATCCTCTTAAGGATTCTAGGGGACCAAACCTCAGGCAGTTCCCAAAGTCTCCACTATGTCTTCTTATAATGACTTCATGTTAGAACTTGTTTTTTTTTTTCCCCTGATGTAACATCACCATGGGCTCACATGGTTCCTGCCATGTTATGCAAAAACTCCCCACCCCCCCCGGAACTTTAAAAGTTCTTTAAGATAGGTTAGATCTCCTTGGTCAGTTTGAGCCACGTGGATTTGATGGAAGAGAGGCGTATGATTGACGATAGAAGAAGAAAATGAAAGCAGATGGGGGCTGAGGTGCCAGCAGGAGATGGCTCATGGTGCCATGGAGACCGACAAAGTGATCCGAGATTGCTTACCACTTGCTGGCCTGCCACCGTCGTCACAGAACAAAAGAGCCTGCAGTCCTACATCCTACTGGGACGACGCCAGGAAAATGGCCATCGTGGATTGATGGGGTAATTGTCTGTGAACACCAAGCCGGGGGTCTCCAGGTGAGGAAGGAGGGGGAAGCGGGAAGGTTGGAGGAAATGAGGGCGAGAAAGACTCCACCTGGCTTTGACTGTGCTAGGTAGAAGGGCAAGCTGGTGGAGATGGTGGCCAGCTTTGCATCCTTCTCGGCTTGCAGGTGAGCTTGTGACAGGCTATGACAGAGGCGCTTCCTTCCTTTCAGCACTGCCGAAACTTTCCAGCACAAGCATCAACTGTTCCAACAGTATTAACTCCCAGTGCAGATGAGGGGGAGAGTGCCTCCCAAAATTGCACAGTGCTCTGACTCTCAGCCAAGAGGATGACTTTCTGCCGCTGGCTCTCCGTGAGTCAGCAGATGGTGCCTTTGTTTGTTGGGCAGAAGTACAGGAGCTTACAGGCCAGAGGTGCCAGAGGAGACTTCAAGTCATAAGCAAAAGGCTTAGGGTCCAAACTTCCTCCCTTCTCTTTCCCCAGGGAGCCAGTTCGGGATGTATCTGAGACTACAGATTGCGGATGGCTATTGAGTTGACTCATGGCTGTTGGCAATGTCATTACAATTTCAGATAGGAGAGGCTTGACATGGAGCCAGAATGAGGGCTTGGCTGGTTTCAGGCAGAACAGATTGGGAGGCCAAGACCCTAAGCATGCACACACCGGGGTGCTCAGACAACTCAGGCAGGTGGGAAGGAGGTCTAGACAAGCAGGTTGTGCTCAGCAGAAGCAGGGTGCAATCACACAGGTGTCCTGTGGAACTTGAGCGAGACTGGTTCTGATTGCTACCACAAGAGTGCTTGCAGCAAGGCCCTCCAGCAGAGAGGGGGTATGAGAGAAACCACCAATCAGGTAACAGCAAGTGGTCCAAGGTCTGGATCCAGAATTCTAATTCACCAGAGGTCAGGAAAAGGCAATGCAGAGTTTTGCTTTGCTGCACCAAAGCCCATCTTCTTAACTTTGTGTCCTGACTAGTTCAAGAGCACAGAGAGCCTTCACTCCTTAGGTGGGGTACTGTTTCTAACTCTCTCAGCTAAGACTGCCCTAGTAAAATCTAAACTTGTTATCACTTATGCTTAAAACTTGGTAGCTCTGACCCAGATATGGTGATATATGTCTGTCCGAGTGCTTCAAAGTGGGCATGTATGTGTACATGTGTGCATGTATTATATATGCATGTATGTATGCATGTACATGTGTATGCATGTATGTTTGTGCACCGCATGCATGCAGTGCCTGTGGAGGAGAGGAAAGAGTCTCAGATTCTCTGGAACTGGAGTTTCAGGCAGTTGTAAATTACCGTGTGCATGCTGGGAATCAAACCTGGGTCTTCTCGAAGAGCAGCCAGTGTTTGTATCAGCTGAGCCAGTTCTCCAGTCCCAGCTCTCTACTTTCCTAGATGGCATCTTCTTGCTGTGTTTTCAGATGGTGAAAGAGCAAAGGAATTTTCCTAAAGCCTCTTCATAAGAGTGACAATCCTATTGGCGATGGTTCTTCCCTCACAACTTAATTATTTCTTAAAGGCCTTGCCTCCCTGGGCTGTTGGCAATTAGGTTCCATCGTGTGACTTTCAGGAGGACATAAATCTTCAGCCAACAGCAAAAGGCTTGGATGAGTAAGTGAGCTCAAGGTCAGGTTTACCAAGGGTGAGACTCTGATTCCGACGGGATGAGGAGGACTTCTGGCTTCCGGAGGGAATTTTTCTTCCTTTGTGTGGCTGTTAATTTTGGTTGTCAACAAAGGATGAGGAAAACTCAGGATGATTGATCTAGTCTATCTGTAGAACATACAGACCCATGGAAAAATGAGCCAAATGGATGTCACAGACCTCATTCATAAAGGGTACCAAACAGGGATCAGAATGGTGTGGTGGGTGTCCAAACCCAGGTCTAAAAAGCCCTTAGTGTGCTGCATCTACGTGCCTGAATCTGCCTGAGAAAATTTAGCATCATCTTTCTAGGACTCTTTCCCCTTCTTATGTCCACTTAGAGATGGTGCCATTTTAATCAGGGCATGATTTGAAAATAGTTTATAAAAGATATGAGTGTGCATATGAAAATTGTGGAAAACAGGTCAAAGAATGCCACCATGAAAGGCATTTAGGATCTAAGTTAATAATTTTTAATATTTGAAAATTTATCTTATCTTTTTTCCATAATCCCAGATGAATGTCTAGTATTTAGATAAAAATCACAAATGAGCTAATCAAATCAGAAATGGATGCACACAATCTGTCCACTCCACCACCTCCTTCAGGCAGTTACATGCATCCCTACCACTTTTTGAATGACTTTGGAGTCCAGGAAATGGGATGTCTTCCCCATGGTCATGCAGCTGGTAGTTATGGAGCCCAGGATGGAAGTCAGCAGTCTGATTCTGGACTAAAGATGCAGGTTTCCCATGTGTAAATGAACATGTTTCATCTGGATCATGCAAGTAAGACTCATTGTGGACAGATTTTAATATATAGGCATGGGTTTAAAAAAAACCCAAAACTACAAGTGACCACTAATCTGGCCAAGAAATGATCGTGTTTTTTTAAACAATGCAATGTCTGCAATTGAAATAATTTATATATATATAAATGTATATATATACACACATACATACATATGTAGGATGTTATACATGCATTGCTTTGTAATCCAATTCTTTCTCTTCATAATTTCTTGTATTTCCCATGTCATTAACTTTTATGACATCACTCAATTATCAAAAGGTATCATGACATACTTAATGGATTTCTTGTTAGGTGTTTGTCTCTGTCTTCTTATTTTTGCAGCTACAAACTGAATTGACATTAACATCTTTGAAAAATGCATCTTTATGCACATCTGGATTAATCTGATTATATTAAGTTTCTAGAAGAATATACATATGCATATACACATTTGTGTGAAAGGGAACACGCATTTATTAGGATTTTTAAAGTAACATCTCCAAATTGGCTGGAGTTCTTCCTCCAGAGCACCAGGTGCCTTTTCTTGGTATGCCTGTTGAGTCTTGGTAAGAATAATGTTCAGTGCTTTGAGTACTTTTCAGAAGATCAAACCGTAGCAACATTGGGTTGGAAGAAACTTCCGAAGCTGGTGGTTCCACCTCTTTCTCTGGTCAAACAGCAGTGTTTAACCTGAAGGTGAAAAGTGTCAAGAAAGTTAACAGCAGCAGAATTTCAAAATGTTGCCATCCCAATTCAAGCAAAGCCATTCATAAGCCTTGCCTGGGCGGTTGTGTCTCAAGACTGGTGGGGCATCCATGTCAGAACTGTCTTAACTAGGAGGAAGAACCAGATTTAGTGCAAGGATTTTGGAAGGCATGGAAGATTCTGAATACCACTGTTAGGTCCTAGCTTGTGTGTTTATTATTGCCACTATAGCAAACACTGTAAATTAGGAGCCCACAGTGATAGAAATTTATCTTAAATTCCCAAAGAAGTCTGAAGTCAAGATTGGGCAAGATTGATTCTCTAGCAGGACATCTACAGAGTTTGTTTTTTTTTTTTTTCCCTAACTTTGGAGCTGCTGGCGCTCTGGCTTCCATACCAATGTCCATGTCCAGTGTTACTACATTCCTTTCTCTGTGCAGTCAAGCTGCTTCTGTCTCCCTTTTACAAGAACCAGTGATTCTACTGAGGCCAACTCAAGTAATCCATAACAATATCCCTTTGTCTGAATCTTTAACTTGAAGGGCCAGATGCAGGCTTGGTTTGAAGGCCAAGGAAGCTGTGACAAGATTGCAAAGGGAAGTACCCTGGTATGCCACAGCTACTGTCCAGATCACAGTAGAGAATGGCAGCTACTTGGAGCAAAGTCAAAGAAATACCACTCCTGGGACCTCAAGGCCAACCATGAACAGGACTCACTGAGGGTCACATCATCACAAGGCTCAAATGCTTGGAATCAGCCAGCACTTTGTGAGATGCTGGCAGACCTAGGTATTCTGTGACGCTCGTTTGGCCTCGTACCCCTTGCCTTAGGTATTAAAGCAATCTGGAAGAGGAAAAAGGCAGCTTCAGAAGGGAACCTCCAGGACTATTATTAAGAGCCCATAGATATGGACTTAGGAACCATCTGAGGGTTGGAGGAGCCTACACTGAATAGACATGGTGAGGTCAAGACAGAATGTCGTTGACTTCCCAACCGTTAGAGCCCCACATCTCTAAGCTGGTGAACCTGGAGTAATGTGGTTTATACTCCTGGGCTGTGTGACAAGGAAAAGTCTGTGGCATAAAAGATCATCCTTACCACACAGCTGCAGCCGTGGCTAACAAGTGTGGCCACTCCTTTGAAGAAGTTTCTTCCTGATCTTCCCTTCCCCCATCTGATCTCCATATTTTTTCAAAGGGTAAATGACTTTCATTTTATATGAAATGAAAATATTCTGGTATACCTTGCTGATCTCATCTCTAATTTCTCTTCTGACCTTTTTCCTCTTCTCTAATCTGAAACACTGATGTGAACAGCATCACATAAGCCTATTTTAATGCAACTGATACAAAAGTCACTCAACATGTCTCCAGCAGAGAGGAACGTTGCAAACAGGCTCTCTGAGATGGAGGAGTATCTCTGCTTTGGGCTAGAGGCCAGCCTAGAGACTTCATTTCTCCCTGCTTCTACAGCCCTGCTCCTCAGTTGGCTTTGTCCCCATGTGGCTCTCCTCATTTGACCAGAAATGGCTGTTGCAAACCCAATCTTCGTATCTGGGAACTATTATCAAAAAATCAAAAAATAAAAATCTCCCAGTAGCTCTCTTTGACGGTGAAAATCTTGCTCTGTAGCTTCAATAAGCAGCTAACACTTTTCTCGATCATCATTGATGACCTTGAGCTTCTGAACGAGCATGTAGTCCAGGAGCGGACTGTGGCTGCTTCCCAGGGAAGTACATGCAGAGCCTAACAGTCAAAGAAAAAGTGGTTGAAGAAGTAACAGTATCTGCACCAACAGTGGGAGCCTCAGGAACGCCACATGTCTATGCAATCATAGACATGGATTTTTCACACAGGACCCCTGATGATTACCTCTACACGCTCAAGTTAAAGAGGTGCCAATCCACCTTTTTGAGAAAAGGGAGCAGAAGCCGGGAGAGAAGCTATACGTACCTGCAGCACAGATCTTCCTGTGATGGTGTTAAATTGATTTTGACAGCATTTTTCATGGAGAAGACTGCAAAATGATTTGAACAGTTATCATCTATCAGTTTAAATGTTTTCAATGACAAATGAACTCCCAACTCAATGAGTTTACAAGAATAAGGGAAAATTATATCTTACAGTACAAAATATTACAAAGTGGACTAATTCCTGGGCTGGTTCATTCTCTTTAGATTATGTTCGCTTTTGTCAAGACCAAGTTTTTTTTTTTAATCTAGCCAGCGTGTTCAAGGCTAGCCTCAAGCTCACAATCCTTCCACCTCACCCTCCTGAATGCTGGGATTGCAGGCGTGTGACACCATACCCAGATTAGCTTTCCCTTAAAGACTCCCAATGGCCTCACTCATCTTTCACTGGCCAAGACTGGCATCTATACCTACCTCTAACTTGCTTCTACTAAGGCAAAAGCTTTATCACCACTTTGGCCATTCAGAATGTACCTGTAACCATGAGAGGAAGAAGAGTGGGCATCAAACCCAAATCAGGTCCTCACCATCAAGGATGGAAAGGCATTGGCATTCAGGGGCCAGCCACAGCTGTTATCTGTAGAACTTCTTTTTGTTTTTGTTTTTGTTTTTCTATTTACACTTTCTATTTGTCTCAGAATGGCCAAATTACTTTGAATCTGGTGGTTTATAGCTCGACCTGAAAATAGTTAATTTTCCTTGCTAATATGTTTGGTATTTTAAATGGAAGCTAGGAAATGTTTTAAGGAGAAAAAGAAAATAGACCAAAACCAGTAGGCATGGACGTTCAGAGTTCTGATTGAATATGATAAAGGGCAGAAGAAATAAAGACGAGGCTTGAAGGATCCCTCTAGATGAAAGGTCTTATTTGGTTTGTGTTTGGGCACCTCCTTTTCCCAGGCCTGCAGCTGAGGGCCGGGCTGTCTGTATCCACTGGGATTAATATAGCTTCTGGCGCTGTGCTCCGTTAGCCCTGGGGCACACATTTAAATTGTCATAGTTGGTCTGCCTCACAGTGACATTCTTCAGTGAGGAAAGCAAAAGAGTGGGCGGCTGGTGAGGACTATGGCCAAACATTAGCCCGCCACACAAGAAAGTCACAGGCTTTTTAGCACCTAGTCTTGTTTTCCTTCATTAAGGTTAAATAATACCAAGTTCACTCTTGGTTTCCTTAGGACAAGTCCCAGCAGGGGGTGAATTAGAGGCCACTTAATTATGCCTCAGTGCTGTGTCAATCCTCTGAGGACGCTAGGGCTTGTTAGGGAAGGGTGGACAATCCGAGCCCCCTCTGACTGCAGCCTGTGAATGGGATCTCCTTGGCCTCTGTCTAATAATAAGACTGCACTCCGGTGGCCCTTGGATGCCTGCCTTGTGACCTGCCAGGCTGTTGTGGTCAGGGCAGTGGGTGGCTTTGCGATGGCTTTATTTGGTTGCTGAATGGACGCTCTCCTCATGATTTCCTTTGTTCTCATTTTATTAGCAACCTCCCTGGGCAGAGGCATTTGTACAAGTGTGGCCACGGCAAGGAGGAATATTGCAGGTTTCACAGAGAGGGGAACAGTCCCTCGGGCACTTCATCCATCTTGGTGGGTTTGTTTCTTCAGTCTTTGGTGTTTTGGACTTTCTTAGATTTTTACAAGACTCATAATTTATAATTTAGGGTTGTACAAGTGCCAAATCCTTACTTAATTGGGCCCCTAAAGTGGAGTAGCCAATTCAGTGCTTTTAACTGCTGAGCAATGGGCAGTATTATCTCTTTGTGAGCAACTGAAGCCTGAAGAGACTGTGACTTCCTCCTGGCCACATAGCAAGTAGGTGGTAGATGTGGAGGTAAAAACCAGGCTTAATTTGCATCGGTGTGTGTGTGCTTTTTTTACTGCCCAGAGAGACAGAAAACTGGGCCCCACCCTCTTCTTTGATTTTGTTCCTGAAGGAAAGTGGGCACTGAAGCATAGCACAGCCCCAGGCCCCTTACTCTTCAGGTGGTTTGCTTGGTGCCAAACCAGGAAGCACAGAAAAGCATGGATCTCACTTTTTATCCCTGGGGCAGCCTCTGAATTCTCCAAGATGAATACTTCTATTTATTAGCTGTTGTTGGCCCAGATCTAAAGGTACCAATTCTCTCTCTCTCCCTTCTCACTCCCACCCTCCCCCTCTCTCTTTCTCTCTCTGTGACACACACACACACCAAATAAACCAAAGAAACATTAGTCAGACTTACAAATAGTATTTGTTCTCTCTCTCTCTCTCTCTCTCTCTCTCTCTCTCTCTCTCTCGTGTGTGTGTGTGTGTGTGTGTGTGTGTGTGTGTGTGTGTAGGGGGATGTTCATGTCTGCATGACACAATTTAGTATGTAGTTTTAGTTAATATATTTATGGGGGCTGAGAAGTCCTGTGATCTTTCCTGCCGTGTTGGGGGCTCATGAGAACTGGTAGTGTAGGTTCAGGGTAGATAGTAGATGATAGAGCTTCCAGCCCAGTCTAAAGCCCTGAGAATGAGGAGCATCAACGACAGGAGATACATGTATTGACTAAGGCAGAACAAATCCAGCCTGCCTTTGCCTTTTGTAGCATCCAGGCTCATCATGAATTGGATGATGACTATCCATCCACTCAAGGAGGAGCATCTGAGTTATTCACTCCAGTTCTCAAGTTAATGTCAGTAACATCCTCAGACATACACCACATAATATTTAACCAGATATCTGGCATCCCTTGGTCCAGTCAAGTTGACACACAAAATTTACTGTGACACGTACCTTTGACTGGATGAAGGTAGTGTTGTCAAAGGAACAGGTCCCATGTCTTTCTTTTTAAAATATAACTCAGACATACCATTTTAATCTTGTTAATACACATTTTAAATGGCTGCTGTATAGATAGCCCTGGGCAAGGCACTCAACATCTCTGAGTGTTGAAGACAGTGTCCACCATGCAGTATGCTGAGAGGGTTGAACAAAGCGAGACAGAAGTTGAGTTTAGCAGAATGTTTTTAAGTGGCATCATCATTATCATAGTTACTTGCCTCCATGGCAAAGAACAATGTCAGGTGGATTTCTAAAGAAGCTTTCGGGCGCCTAGATACCTTGTGTCACAACTCACTTGGTCACTAGCTCACTGCGCTAGTAGGGAACGGCCTGGAATTCTGACCACAGCGAGTGGTATGTCTATGGATTTCCACTTCCCACATCAGCTGCCTCTCTCTCATCTCTATTGCCTGGGCCAGCTTTCCCATTCCTGACCTACTGTAGCCATCCTCATTTCAAGGATCAAATATAAGAATAGTCCCCTTCCAGGTAGGTGAGCATCCCTAGCATTTTCCCCAATGAGTATTCTTAAACTCGAGATTTGTATGGCTCATTCAGAACCATTTTACCAGAAAAGGCAGCCTCAGGGAAGATAACTTAAAAGGACACGTGAAAGATGGACTCGGCCTGTCTTGGCGGTAACAGAAATATTGCTGTTATTAATATCAGGCACTTAGAGAGCTCTGCCTTCCAAAGGAGCTCAAAGCATTGCTCATATATTATCTTATTGTCCCCTGCCATATGCGAGGATGTAAAAGACAGGAATAAGAAATCTTCGGGAATATAAAAGAAAAAGAAAAAAAAAAAAACACTGTTCACCGAAGTTCTTTGGGTTGAACCTGATCCAGACCAAAACATCACAGCCTGGTAGGGGGAGCTAATGAAGCACATGCCTAGAAGCACAGGTCACCGAGAGGCAGGTGTGTGAAAGTTGCCCTTGGAGGAAGACACCTGTGTCTCACCTGGGGAGGGAGAGGATGTGCTTTGCCACTCTGGACTTGGCAGTACCCTTCAGGATGCACAGTTGACCTTCCTGGCAATGCAGCCCCCATGAGAGACTGATTCCAGTGCCACTCCCTTGCCATTCAATGATGTCAACCTCTGAGCTGCGGCCCTCTTGTCTGAAGGGCTCCATGGAGGGTCAGGTAGTGGAGGATGCCTGAAGTTATATTCTTCTCCTGCCTAATAATGAAGACTTCTACACAGTATTGCACACATAAAAAGCTACCATCAAGTTATAACATTTATGACATTTATTTATGCTCCAACCTTCAGCCTTAGTCTACTCTAGACCATTGCAATTCATATCCATATTCATTCTGACTGGTGCTTGACAGAGTGTGAGCGTAGCAGCAGAGGGTGACAGGCCCACACTGGCGTAAGCACCGTCATCTCATGCTGACTGGCAGCACAAGGAGGGCTCAATCCCATCTTCGCACGAAGAAGAATATATGAGTTCCTGGGCTGCCTTCCCTTCATGATGGACTGACTATAAGCTGCCGGATGAAATAGACCCTTTCCTCCTCGAGTTGATATTGGTCACTGCTTTTGCCAAAACAGCAGGAAGCAAACTAGAATAATGGCCACACTGGTTATAGGGGTGGGGAAGAAGAAGAGAGATAAAGGATTTTATAAACTTCGTGAGCTGAGCTAAATGATTAATAGTGTAAATGCCATTGGTGGGCAAGAACCCAAGCCCTGCCCTCAAGGAGAGGTAGCTGCTATATTCGTTCTCCTTTTACATCTTAGTTGATGATGTAAAAACTCCAGGTAGGATTAGAAGTCTTGCTAAAAGAGCAGTGAGAAAAAAAAAAAAAAAAAAAAAAAAAAAAAAAAAAAAAAAAAAAAAAAACAAGCAAACCCTCCTGGGTTGAGGTAGCTCTGGGACTCAGCAATTTCAGACACAGCAATTACAGTTCTTTCTGTCAGGACTGACCTTTGAGGAGATTGGCTCACTTGTAGAAGGTCAACATCCCCTGGTCCTAGCACAAGCAAGTCCCGAGCATGGCAATAAAACGTAGCCAGATAACCGCATAGAGTCTTTCATCTCTCCTATCTGGTGGTGATCTGAGGTTCTCCGATCCTTCCAGAACACACTGATTACAAAGCTAGCTTTCATACGTAATGTGGGTGCTGGAAAATCAACCTTTACAGGGCAATCAAAGTTGGGGAGCCTTCCTGTTCGAGACTTGAAATGGGTTTTCACAGCAAGTTAGCAGTTGTTCCTGAATGAGTTTCTTCCAAGGATCTTGCACTTTCCCCCAGCTCCTGGTTGAGGTGGGTTACGCAGGGTCTTGGTGAGTTACAGTAGTACAGTGAGTCCATCTAGGAAGGAGAACAAGTGAGCAATTGTGCACTCTATCAAGTCTCCATTTTCCAACTTGTGCTTTAGAATTTCTGTATTCAGACTCGAAGAAGAAAAATTGGTCTCCTTGAGGACTCTTGAACAGCAAGTGTTCTTTGCTGTGTTACTCCATTTTGTGGACAGGAAGAACCCACATTTCCAACTCAACAGAGGACAACTTACGGCTCTGCTCAGGGCTTGACTTTTGGGTTTGAACCCTAGTACAGAAAGAAAGAGAGAGAGAGAGAGAGAGAGAGAGAGAGAGAGAGAGAGAGAGAGAGAAAGAAAGGATGGAGGAAGGGAGACTGGTACTGAGTTTAGTTCTGGGTTTCTTTGAAGCATTAGTAGCAGGTATGCTATTTTTTTCTCAGAAAAACGTTGATGACAGACCCAACACTAGGATGATGTTCAGATGCTGCCTGTCACACTGCCTTCACTTATAAAGCCTGGACCTCACAAAACTCAGGAAAGGCCCTTCTCACTGGTCCCAGGCCTGTGGGTTATTTTTACTCTGTAATCATGTGGAGACAATTTTATATGTATTTCTTTTCTGGAAAGAAAATAAAGATTATGGCAAAGCAATCCATAACCTAGATGATATTAAACTTCCATTTACTTCTGCTAACTATTAGTGACTGATGCAGATTAAAGATTAGATCAGAAGGGTCTGTCATCATCAAGGGGAGCTGATTCTCAGGCTCTGGGTGAGTGTTACACCCACAGGGCTGGAGCTGGCCCAGCAGGGAGTCTATTTGGGCTTCTGTGCCTGAGTTCTGACTTCACAATAGACTTGGTACCATTTTCCTCAGTAGGTTTCTTATGAAACAGAAGTCTAGAGGGCGTCTCACCTTGTTCCCATGCTGACTGTAATTCCTCTTGCTTCTGGTGACCAACAGAAGAGGAGACCTTGATGTCTTGACTTGTGCTGTGTTCCAGGGAGCTGAAGGTTCACTCTCACAATCTCAAGAGACCTCAACTCCACTTGTTTGTATAAACAGTCATGAACCCAGAAAAACAGAAACCAGAAGAGCATTACCAGAACCCTAATCACACAACAAAAGGCTGTAGAGAACAGTGAATATAAAAACGTCTCCCTCATTCCTAAGTAATAAGCTCAGACAGATTAGAAAAACATATTTAGAAGATAATATTTCAACTCTATACAAAGAGGCACCTATAGAAAAGAATAAATAAAAGGTCTTTTCTGGTTAAAGCGCAATCACCACACCAGATGCGGCAGCACATGCCTGTAATGCCAGCGGTGAGAAGCAGAAGAAACGGGGTTACCACCAGTTCAAGGCTAGCTTATCCTACAAAGTAAGACTCTCTTTTGGGAACCAATACTAAATAAACTAATCGCTATTGCCAAAAAAGCTAAACAATCGATAAAAAAGGTTGAAGTCTGATCTATTTCTCAAAAAGAGAAGAAAAACAGAAGATAGAAAAAATCAAGAAAAGATAATGTATGTAGGACAAGGAAACATCTGGGAATGATCATCGAATCAATATACTCTTTAGCAGGAAGAGAATTGGGGATGGGTGAGAAATAAAGAAGAAGAAATTTTCCCAGAGCCCTAATTCTGGCATCTTCCAATGGAAACGGTATCCAAGGACTGACTCCGAAGGAATAGAGAAATCCCTCCTCTGGACACAGTCTTGTGAGCCAGAGCACTCGAGAGGAGGGATGACCTCCACACCTACAGATTTTCAAGTACTGGGGATTGAACCTGGGGCCTTGTGCATTTTAGGAAAATGCTCTAGCACTGAGCTTCTCAACCCTGAAAAAAATTGTTTTAAATACCTGAAAATAAATGAACAAATAGATATCAGTCTTCTCAAGAAGCAGCATTGGATACCCTGAGACAGTGCAACAAGAAACTTCCAAGTTCTAAGGGAGAATGAAGTTTGTGTCCATTTGGGGGGGGGTGGATCTTTCCAGATAGACACACTCAGGAAATGCATGTCTTTACTAGCAATGTGCAAGTATGAGTCTACCAAACTCTCGAGTATGTTCAAAAAGTCATGTGCTGAGGGACTTCTGCCGTAACCCCCGGAAGTCTGTCCAGGCAGCTTGTCTCTCTGCAGCTGCTGGTATGGACAGAGAACACCCTCACGTTGCTGTCCTGAGGCCCATAGACTTTCATTACACTGGCCGTTGCCACTGCCACCACTCAGAAAGAGCTTTTAATGGTACCTACTTCTGGGTGTATTTGTTTTTCCCTAACTTGGTTCCTGAGCAGACAGTGGATGGGTGAACCTTGAGTCATTTGCTCGTGGTGCAGCGACAATGGAGTTGAAGAAAGTGGACTGAAGACATTTGAGTTCGCAATGGAGGAAGCTAGGCTTTCGCTCAGAAAGACTCATCTGTGGGAAGTCCCCATATATTGAAAGAAAGTTTAGATTCTGACTAGAAAAAAAAATAAGCAAATGACCACACAAGCTGTCTTAGGCATGTGTGATGATATGTTAAAATATGCCAACTAATGTGGACAAGTTAGAAAAACAGATAAAAGAAGGAATATAGTAGTACAATTACATTGATGAAGGAAAAGTGAACGGGATCTAGGCTACAGTGATTGCACTGAGGACATAGGCTTCCGGCTTTTCCATTAGACATATTCCTACCTTTGACTGGGGACCACAAGCAAATCTCGCAAAGGGGAAGATGTAATCCCAGCACCCTGCTCCAACTAACAATACACAACATTCACATAACTATAAGAAGACAGGTACATTTTTGTCGTCGCTTACAGTGTTTTCTATTTGTAAATAAATTCCTTACTTGTGGCTGGAGGACAGAATGAAACTGACCTTAACATTGACCGGTGCATGACGTAGGAATGAGAGGCTGTGTTGTTGGGGACAGGAGACAGGTGGAGAACAAGCCCTCTTCACTTCACAGGAAGGTCATCAAACATCTGTGGGGCAAGAGATGTCTTCACAAGAGCAAAGAGAAGCGCTCCAAAAGCATTAGGTTTCAACCGTCACCAGCTGGGAAAAGAGAAGGGGAACAACGGCATGAAAAGTCAAGAGGTCTGTGTTTTCTAGCTGGACGTTAACGGAAAAACTTCTAAATCTGGCAAGACGCTATGTTACAAACTTACCCTAGAGGTGGGAGAATAGCCCAGAACAAGTGAATTGACTGACCATGGTGGGTATACCTGTGGGCAGTGAGAATGAAGAGGAAGAAAGAAGGATGCCTGGGTTTTCAGCGGCATGTCCTAAGCCATTAGTGTGTTTGCACATCTGCACCTCCCCGCACATCTGCAGTTTCTGCATCCATAGATTCAACTGACTATGGATAGGAAACCTATGAAAAAGTAAAAGCGTGGGTGAACACATATATCGGCCTTTTGTGTCACCAATCCCAAACATTACAATACAATGGATACATATAACATTTGCCTTGTAATTTGTGGACGAAGCACAGATATTTAAAGCATGAAAGAGTATGCAAGTCTGTTCTATGTTACAGAGTGGACTTGTGTGTCTGTTGGCCTTGGTATGGCCAGAAAGAAGCTTTGGAGCCTGTAGATAGCAATGAGAGCCGAAAAACTCCATAAAGACAAAAAGACAGTAAGTGTTTTCATGGAAAAGAACCAACTATTCTCTTTGAGAAAAGCAAACACTAAATGATGATCATTTGAAACAGATTAGAGGATTACTTCTAAAAAATTTGTAATATCTTATCCATAGTTTTGTTACGCTCACAGTTAAAGAACAATGACTTACTTTAGTTTTTCCTGAAAATTACTCCCAAACAGATTGTTTTCAAACACTTAAATATGTAAAATAGATAAACTCAGTATGAAAAATAAAAACACCAAGCTTTTCGATCTCTTTTTGGCAGGTCCGGATTTGTACAACATTGCCTTTTGTTGTTTTATTTTGTATTTTTGTGGTATTGCAGCCTGAATTTCAGTTTTAAAAGATATCCGCAAAGACCTTAGCGGAAAACTCTTTTTTCCTGCCAAGCACCTTACTTTGACAGAAGCTGTGAGTTCCACAGTTAATTCTCTTCTCTAGATCAGTGTGTTGCATGAAAGACAGATCAACCCTGACAAGAGGGAACAAACACCATCATTAGCAAACCCCTAACAATGGGGAACAACTTGCTGAATTGGGGTCAGTTTGTCTGCCTGGTGACACGGTTCCTCTTCACGGTTTTGTACTTGACTCATCCCCATTGTGTGCTTGACAGTTTTGTAACTAATTGTAGGCAATTTTAAATCTTCATTTTTGGAAAGTTTTATATATATATATATATATATATATATATATAAGAGATGTGGGCGTGCAGAGAGTGTTCACCCAGAATTTCCCAGCCCTGCTCAGGAAACAAACCAGCAGAACCCCTCTGAAACCTTTGGATGCTACCCATTGCTAGGAGTGGGGTAGATGGCAAAGTTTGCTAGAATAGGGGCTGTTGAAACCCCCAGGATCCACATCTTGGATAAGTTTAAGGGAGTATAAAAGCAGAGAGAATCCAAAGTGATACGCTAAGACTGTGTCAGAGCAGAAGCTTCAACTGTGACAGGCAATGTAATGGGAACCCAAGGGGACCTCCCTCCAGTGCCTTTTTAAGTCATCTGCAGTCTTTGGTGAACTGCCTTCTCGTTGGCTACTCGTGTGGTTTCTTTTACCTTATGGAGCACTTGTCGTCTTTAAGAAAGGCATATTAGGTGTAGACTCGTTTGATTACCATGGGATTTGGTAGTTCACCGAATCTCTTTTGCATTCAACAGTATTAGCGTTAGGTAGGACTCTAGATTGCTTGGGTGTGAATTTCCTCAGCTAAGAAGCACAAAATAACCCAGATTATATACGTTTCCTAGGAGATTTGTCTATGCTTTCTAATGTTTAACTTTTGCACAGTGTGCTTGACATTGGGTTCCCAATTCTTCCCTGTCCTCGCAAACACTTGGGAAGAAGCCTTAGACATAAAAGGTGGCCCCAGGTAAGGTCAACTCTACTTAGGTCCCCGCACACACACCCTTGGTGACCTGTTAGGCAGTTCTACTGAAAACAAAACCCACCTACATCTTCTCTCCTGACCTTAGCGAAGGTCATATGGACTCTCAGTGCTTTTGGAGGTAAACTCTTTACTACACAAGCTTCCCTCTCTCCTACGTAGGACAGGAGAGGTTAGAAGTTTGCTTGTTTTCCTCTATGAGTAGGATCACGGCTAACACGAGCAACTTTTCACCAACCCTTGACCACCACCTCATTCAGGTCCTTGTGCATCTTGCTAAGAACAGAGTTCTTAGACTTTCTAAATTGATTCTTGATCTTTCTTTCCACTGCTACTTTACCTGTCTCCTAAGAGAAAAACACTTCATCTTAACCTGAACCCCCTGAGCTATGATTAATATTTATTTGTTAACTGTTCACTCTCTGTGAACTATTTCAAATCCCATGCTTCGCAGTCTAACCCAGGTTCTAAGAGTGCTTGGTCCATCCACTCTGCCCATCTCTACTCCTGTGGACTCCATCAGCCATGTTCTTCACTTGAATGACGCTAGCCTCATTAGGTTTTCACTTCCTTTATTGGACACTGGCATACCATTGTGCATGTAGCTTCTCAACTAACCTTTAAAAGCTGATGCCATTAGCTACCCATTTCGATGGACTGACAGTATTCTTGAAACCTAAATGCCACGCTGTGGTATACAGGACTCTGATGTGGCTGTGGTCCATGCCTGTGCCTCCAGCCTCTTCATGGCCTACTTTTCTCCTAGTCCCAACATTTCTCTCACTATGGATGTCTTTCACTTAGTTGAACATAGATGGCTAAGTTCTTTTTCAGCCTGAGACTTTCATACACTTGAAGACTTCTTTCTTTTCTCCCAATCTTTTGTTGGAGGATCCCCCCTTCTTCCTCTCTAATCAGCCTTTCATCATCACTCCTCAAAGTTTTTCTCTGTGCCTTCTAAAGTAAGCTAGAGCTTCTGCTAATACAACATGTACCGTGGGATTCATCAGCACTTGAGCTGCTGTGCTATGGTCTATGTTTATGAGCATGTGTGTTTGTCAGACACCTGCCTGCTACTCAAACATGACTTCTATGCTGTATGGGAGTGCATCTCATTCATCTGATATGAATATCAGTGTTATGGTTCACATTTGAAATGCCCCTAGGAGACTCATGGTCTGGACACTCAGGCCTCACGCCGGTCCTGGTGCCAGTTTGAAGGCCTGGGAGCTTTGTGGATTTTGGGCCTTGACAGCAGGAGCAGCTCATTAGCAGAGGGACTGTAAAGGTATAGCTTCATTTCTGGTCTGTTCTTTCATCTTCTTGGTCTCTACCTGGTCTCCATGGCAACAATCATCACCACAAAATCCTACGCTCTTGGGATGAGTCTTTCCGGCTACCATGTCTTTTTCACAATGATGAACCGAGAGCCACCAAAACCATGAGTCAAAGTAAATCCTTCCTCTCTTAATATGCTAATGAGAAAACAAAACAAATATAGGTAGGTAACTACAAAAAAAATGCATTGACTATTTGAACGACTGAAGTATAGATAGTGAAGGCCAATTTATGTGTCCTTAGAGTGAAATGGGTTTCTGAGTGGTAAATTAAAATATGACACAAAAACTTAAAGTCTGTTGGCCACTAGTGAGGACAGGCCAAACCAGGCACAAGCACACAGACTGGAAAGAAGATGAGGCAATGGGATGAGAGAAAGTGGGACTAGTCGGCCCTAGCAGAAGCAAGGCTACTCTTGGGTGTTGCACATCGGCACAGATCTTCTTGCCCGAGGACACTACGCCATCAAAGTTTGTAAGCTGCATCCTTGTTTTATTTTTTCCTTTTATGAAGATTCATTTTTACTTATGTGCTTGCATTTGTATCCATCCACATGCGTTGCATGTAAGTGCAGGTACCAACAGAGACCAGAAGAGGGTATGGGAGCCCTGGAGCTAGAGTTAGAGGGAATTTTGAGTAGGTGTTGGGGTACCAAACTCTAATCCTCTACAAGAGCACAAGTGTTCCTAACCCCTGAACAATCTCTCCAGGCCCCATATGTATATGATTGTAGATTGTCTACCAGTTATATTATAAAGCACGAAAGAAAATGATGAAATTAATTTTGATATAGTATTTTTATTCATCCAACATATCTAAAACAGTATTACTTCAACATGGAGCCAATATAGAAAGTTAATGAGGCATTTTACACTGTTTTTCAAAGAATTTTTCACAGGTTAGGATATTATACATGCAGCAACTCACAGTTCAGACCATTTACATTGGAAGTATCCAGTAATCACTGAGGCTGGCAAGTGACTACCATTCATGGACAGCTTTACAGGTTTCGTGAGGTATATGGTCAGGTGTTTATAACAGCATGCCACAGACTTTTAGGGGCAGAGAGGGAGAGAGAGGGAGGAAGGGAAGAAGAAGGGACAAAAAGGGAGAGGAGCATTGGTCTCCTTTCTTCACCTTATAAGGCCATTAATCTTATCTTTCAATTCCCATCTTCATGATGTCATTCATATAAGCCTAATTGCCATCCAGACATCTTGTCTCTAAATGTCCAATGGAAAGGTAAGGTTTTTTTCTGCATATACATTTTTTTAGACATTCATGCACTCAATTCTCAGTTGTTTCTCTCAGAAGCTTATCTGCACCAACCATGAGCTTGACCTGATTTTCTTATTTGAGGGTACTATGTCAGGTAGGCCATGACTCCTTAGATGGCACACCCCTGGAGTCCGGCTTGCTCACCTGGTATGTCAGGCTGACGTGCAAGAGAGGAAGCACTTTTGTGTGCCTCCAGAATACAGAGCCAGAATGGAATTTCAAGGGGGCAGATTGCTTTGAGAAGTTTAAACAATAAAGAGCCCTGTTCTGCAGATCTTTTTATGAAAAGAGCCAGGCAGAGGCTGATGACCACTTGGGCCAGGATTCAATAATTCACTGAGAGCTGCTATCAGATGATCTTCCAAGTGGCTTGGAACCAGAAGATTGTATAATTGAATTAATCTTGCAACACTCTTCCAATAACCAGTATTTTCTTGCAGACCCTCATTTTGCATTGGAAAATGCTTTAGGTGACGTTTTATTTTCCTAGCAAAAATAGGTTTTTTAACTCTAGCTACAGATGCTGAAAGAATGAAAACTAGGGGAGGGGAGGACTCTCTGTAACCCATTGTCACCTGACTGAATTTTACCCTCTGTCGCATGTTAGGTTTGTCTATATAATACTATTTGACTACATGTTAACTGGCAGTGCTCATTTTTGTTTAAATTTTTGTTAATGAAATGCTAGCAGCATGAAGCAATCAGTGCTATTTCCCAATAGAGGGATTTTTCTATGTTATAAGGCTCAGCAAGACTAGCAAATGCTGACTTACCATGGTGTCCACACCCAGCTTGTTAGGCACCAACAGGATATGTTATGCCTCTTTTCGTTTTTCACCATAGCCTTGGTCAAGGGCAGGCCTCTTTGCTGACCTCCTGTTTCCGATACAGAGAACACAGTTCAGTCCAGCCAGAAAGCAAAGGAAACAAAATATTATCCTTTTTTTTTTTAAGTTGAAGAACGTATAGAAATAAAGTTGATAATATGAACAGTACAATATTGTACTTTACATCAATGAACATTTCTTAGTCGCTTTGTTGAAGTATTAAAGCTAAAATTGTGTATTGGTTTATATGAAAATGTCCCCCCAGGATCTCGGGCATTTCAACACTTGGTCTCCAGCTGAGGGCACATGTTTTGGGGATGTCTAGGTGGTGCAGCTTTGCTGGAGGAAGTCCGTTGCTGGAGACAGGCTTTGCAACCACATCTAGTTTCCTCCCTCTGCATCACGCTAATGTTAGAAGATGTGAGCTCTCAGCTTCATGCCTCTTAGTCATGCAGATTGCTGCCATACCTTTCCACCAAGATGGTCGCTCTCATCCCTCTAGGGCTGTAATTCAAAATGTGAAAACCTTTCTTCCATGAGTTATCTTGGACACAGTATTTTAGCAACAGAAACTAGCTAATGCAAACTTTTTCTAGAAATTCACAAATTCACTTATGGTATTTTTGGATATGGTTATTTTCAGGCCCAAGTATTTCCTTTCTTTGTGGAGAGAGTATTACTCTTTCAACTCAGAACCATTTTCTACACTGTCTTTACTCTTAGGTCATAGCCTGGCTCCTACCCTTCTTGCACGCATTGCCTTAGCAACACCTGACACCAGGATCCCGTTGTATTACAGTAATGCTTTGTTCTCTGTTTGCCCTACCTAGGGAGCAGGCTCCTTGGGTTCTCTTGGCTCTTCGTAGGCTCTTCCTGCCCTATCAGCTACCAGAGAGGACACATTCGAAGACTCAGCTCAGGTATTAACTCTGTAGTCTAAGCCATAGAAAAAGCTATGGGATGCTGAATAACATCCTACTAGAAGTAATTTTACTCAGGTGAACATACGATCCCCTTTCTGTTTTAATCTTACCAACCCAGTCGCTCATTTTGTAAAATATTGTTTTATTTTTGCTTATTTAAAATACTGTTGCTTATTTGTAAACTATTTCTTCAATACCCACATCATGCCAGCCACAATGCAGAGAGTAAAATTGATTTTCTGTATGCAGGGACGCATTTTTTAAAACACTACCCTCACTGTGAAATTTGTGACTCACAGAGTGGACAGTGTGTGGTGCCATGTGGTGGGCCTGTGGGGAGGGAGAGAAAGCTCGCAGAAGAGGCGGGCTGTGAGCCAGGCTTTCAGGAATGCCGGGCACTCCTGGCAGTTGGCAGAGGGAGGGTGGGGGCAGCAGTCCAGGCAGGGAGGATAAAACAGAAAGCACAGGGTATGGAGGAACAACAGGTGATAAGGTAACCGAGCTGTGGTGGAATGTCTCCGAAGCCGTGTGCTGGCAGTTTGTACGAAGAATAAGGGCTAGGTTATTTTTGCCCTAGGGACTTTGCTGTGTCTCCCTTAATCTCTAGGATTACAAACAAAAATCTAGCTGAAGATAGAGACTATGGAGCCTTCTAGACTATGAGAAACAATTACGCCACATTTTGGTAGGGGTGGCAACCATTGTGGCCTCCTCCGTCCTCTCCTTCTCCCTTTTCTCCTCTGTTAGAAAATCTAAGAATGCTTTTTGTTGTTATGATTTTGCAGACAACAGTGCATAGATTGTCTGAACGTGGAGATATCGGGTGACACTCTGTACCGGTTTCCTATTCAGAAACAAGACATAGTTATTTCATAAATACCCAATGTTACCGAGTTGAGCTCTGTGTGCCATGAGCCACACGGGGCAGGATCTGCTGTGGAGGGCTCTGGGCAGTGCTGGGTAGAATGTCTAAATTCAAGTAACCACCTCAAAGCCCTATTGTAATGAAATTGCCCTTAACATGAATGCAGACACTCACACACAGGCCTGTGGCCACAGAAAAGGGAGCTACCCCACCATCTGGAAAGGGCCATGCAGTTTTCTGATGTAGCATGACTGTAGGCTTATCTCCCGAATTGAATTTGTGGATCCCACGGAAGTGAAAGGAAATCCACAGTAAAAACCTGTGCTCTAGACAGCTTCAGTATCCCACAGCGAACACGGTGGAAAACGGCTGACACAATAGAGCCTAATGACTCGAAAGGCAGGAGCAGGAGCTGTAGAGCTGGAACGGTGACATCGGGCGTGCCTGAAGGTGGAATCATCCAGGGGCCATACTGCATGGTGCGTGCAGACACAACCTGGATCCTCAACACACACGGTTCCTTGGCCTGACTTCTGATAAAGTACTGTGTACTTATACATAGGATTAATTCTAAGTCTTTGCTGCTGACCTAAATGCCACGTTCTTCCAGCCTCCAAAGAAAGAAAGCAGCAAGCTTCCAACCTCGCAAACTCACCACCATAAGCACCTTTCGGAGCTCCCCTGAGCCACGCCAGAGACTCCAGCACACGTTCAGAAAGAGGTGTAAGCGATCGATGCGCTAACTTTGAACAAGCCTAAGCTTCTTATACTTTAACCAGTTTCTCCAAACGCTGTCTCAACTTCCCTCAGTCACCTGTGACGATTCCTCATCTGTGAGTGTAGCATCTGTTTCGTCCTCCTGAAGCTCTATCACCCAAACCGACTGTGTCACCTTAATACTCGCTCATTCTCGCCTTTTCTACATCAGCCTCTTTTTTCTAAACCCTTACCTTAAATTAACCCATTTCTATCAGTTTATATTTTACCAAGAGGCTCGTGGCTTGTTATCTCACACCTTGCTTCTCTTGAAGCTCTGGCTCTTATTTCGAGAAAGCAGAAATATTCGCCCCATTCCTTTGCATTTTAGTAGCTACTTACAGGATGTTTTTTAATTACACACAGTGTAGCAGTCATAAGCCATGTGATCTACTCTGCCAGCTGTGAAAAGCAAATCTGATATTGTGAAGAGAGCGGGCTCCTCCAGACAGGCCCCAGCCTGACAGGTCCTCACAGTCCTTGGCAGATAGTTCATGTTTGGTTCATCCACGTACATCACAGATATGTCATGACAAATAGGGATAAGAAAGGTTTATGGTTCCCCCCAAGGAATCTGATGGCGAAGGATACCTAGCCTCCTTAAAATGGGGTGTTTCAGGCTGGGAAGATAGCTTGGCGGGTGAGTGCTTGCTGTGGAAATAGGAGAACGTGAGGTCACTTCCACAGCATCACACGAAAGCTGAGCATGGCAGCGTATGTCCTTAACCCCAGTGTCGGGGGTGGAGACAGGTGGATGCCCAGAACTCACTGGCCAGCTAGTCCAGCTGAAACAGCAAGCTTCAGGTTCAGTGAGAGAACTTGTCTCAAAAAAAAATGTATAGTGTGATAGAGAATGATATCCAGCATTTTCCCCAGGGCTCTGCATGTTCACACACAAACACATGCACAGACACATGTGCACACACCCTACCACACACAAAATAAAACAGGGTGTTCTGTATAGAATAATTAAAATCATTGTGATCCATTTAAAAATAACTATTTAGTCTCCCCACCATCTGTCTTGAGCCTCCAGAGATGCTCTGTGAAGAGTTTAGATTTGCTGAGATATGGGGATCTAAATTTAAAACTGAAGTGATGTGTGGCCTCAGATCAACCTCTTCCTGAGTATAGTTGTCTCATGATCCAGGTAAAGATGCCTTGACATCAAATGGACATGCCCATTTTCTGGGACAGGTGAGCATCTCGTTTATATTTAGTCCACATTCGTAATATTCAAACAATATTTGTTCTGTTGCATGGGGAGCTGTTTGTGGCCTAACGACACCTCAGATCTTTGACTGACGGTCTTCCCTGGCCATTGCTCTGTCCAGCCTTCTTCTTTGTCAGACTCGCTGGGCAGGATGGAACTCACCACTCAGGAGCCATTGCTGGCTGTGAAAGCCTTCTCAGAGGCTCTATGCTGTGTCACCTCCCCCAGCAAACCAGAACCTCCAGACACCTCGAGTGTATCAGACACCAGCGCCTCCTGCTTCTCCAGCCGCTCTTGCACACAAGGGCATAGGAGCAAGGTCTGGCCACTCAACTGTCTCTGTGTCACTTGGCTGTCAAGACTGCAGCTTTCACTGTCACACGGCGGTGCCCTTTGGATCAGAAGAGCCCCGGTGTCTACAGACTCGATTTTCTGGACTGCTAGCTTGTGTCTCAGTACATTTCCGAAGCATGGCACTATATGGTTCTAGGAAATGCTGATACGACTGTAGCAATTTTTCTCCAATTTGTTCCTGACAAAGAATTCTCTTCAAAATTGAGTTGGCTTCTTTTCTTTTGTTCAGAAATGCTGGTAAACACAATTAGCCTCATTAACCTCAGTTTCTATTTCATAACCAAAAATTAGCCTACAATCCCTGGTCTGCTGGAAAGCACAGTTGTAATTAGTCTTTGACTGATACAAAAAAAATCTGCCTCTTTAAAAATCTTCTTTGACATTTCAGTGCATAGGAAAACAAGTCTGAACCTTCCTACGTTAGCACTGGGGATGGAAGTAAAAATAAATGGGGGAGTTAAATCAGGGATCTCAAGCTGAGACATGAAAAGCGGTGTTCTTGGATGTGGGAACTGGAGAGGAGGCACGCGCTAGTGTGCAGGTAGATGTGATGAAGCCAGCTTTCTGGGGGTCTCGTGGCCAAAGCAGGTTACGGATGACACTGACGGACATGCCATCTACAGGCAAAATCAAGCTCCCATGAGAGAAGAAAGGGAGAGAGAAAGAGAGAGGGAGGGAAGGAGCGGGAGACGGAGAGAGAGACGAGAGAAAAGGAATTGCCTCCTTGGCAGGGTTGAAAGTGTCACTGAAATCCATACTGGTGGCCAGCTTAGGTGCTGACACCATTTTGTGGGAGCGATGCTAAAGTCACGTTTTGTGAGCAGTCTCTGCATTCGATCTTTCTCCGGCTGTCACCTAGAGACAGACTGCCCATATTCTTCTAATCCACAAACTGGGGTCAGGAATCCAATCAGAAAGTTGTCTGGCCATTGTTGATACAGTACCCAAAGCAGACGGATAACGTTGTTTGCTTCTTTTTGTTCAACAGCTAATCTAGAAAAATAAAGACAAAAACGTGGGGGAGGGGAAACTAATTTGAAGTAGTTCAGCTAGGCCTTTGGAGGGGATTAAATGCATATGGCCAGAGGAGTCAGGCCGCGCGGCAGGCAACCATCAGATGGAACGCATAAGTTTGACCAGTCCCTGGCTAGTTTAGTCTGTTCTGGCTACTATTAGGGTCTGAGAGAAGCCCCCAAAGAAGACCAACAGCCATGCATGCAATAACAAGAGTGCTTTATTAATTCCAACGTTGGGGTGGCATTTGACGACCTCCAAAGAAGGTCACAGCTCCCTTTAAGCAGAGTTAGGGTAATTCCAGAGAAGAGGGATTAATCTGGGGCTGATTGATGGAGGAAAGATTAGTCTGGGGGCTGATTGGTGGAAGGTCCTAGTGGTTAGGAACCTTCCAACAGCAGAGTGGCAAAAGCTATCTTTGGTTATTAGGAGACTTGGGGGTGCCTGCTGAGCTAGCAGAAGGGGCGGTGGTTTTTCTGAGGATGGTCTTTTTAGCTCTGTCCCATTTTAGTGAATTGAAACTAAGGGTTAGATTTTTATCAGCCTACTAGGAGAGTCTAGTCTGCATGCACATGTACACACACACACACACACACACACAGTAGCTTGGATGGTTTACAAACAGCAGACATTTATTTCTGATAGTCACACAAGGTAAGAAGCCAGTATCAAGGCAGATGCTATGGTCTGGAACAGCTCAGTTCCTAATTCGCAGGCTGCCATCTTTTTGCTCAGCTTTCACACAGTAGAGAGGGCTAGGGGCTCTGTAGGGGTCTCAGTTATGAAGACACTAATGTTATTTATGATGGATGCTTCCTCATCACTTAATCACCCCCTAAGGCCTCTTGACATCATTCCATTGCGCGGGAAAGATTTCAGTGTGGGTTTAGGCAGGGAAAGAGCATTCAGGTGAGGAACTAGGTACTTAGTGAGGGCAGCGTCCTGGTGTTGGCCCTTCTGGGCTGTTTGAATTGTGGACAGCATTATAACAAGAAATATGTCATTGCTCAGAAATGTAAAACTAGTAGGATTCTGTGTGTGTGTGTATGTGTGTGTGTGTGTGTGTGTGTGTGTGTGCGTGCGTGCGTGCGTGTTTATGGGAAGCACAGAAAAGTATACTAGTTAGTTGTGGTCAAGTTGGCATGAACTAGAGTCATCGCTCTATGACCTCTGATGGAGTTCCTGCCTTCGGTGTCCTGCTTGAGTTCCTGCCCTGCTCGAACCTTGGCTGCTTTCAGTGATGAACTGTGTATGGGACAAAGAAGCCAAACAAACCCTTTCCACCCCAAAATGATTTCGGTCGTGGTCTTTTTCACAGCAATAGGAAGGGAACCAGACAAGCAGCTTTGTAGGTCCTTAGGCTGTATCCGGGGTAACTTCAGATAAGATTTGTGGGATAGCGCCCTCCTACGCTGGGGAGATGACAGATCTATGTGTAGAAAACATCCCTTCTTTTATTGGCTATTAGGAGTCCCAAAACCTGTCTATCTCTGAAACTCTCTGGGAAGATAATAAACAAGGCCTGAACCTTAACCACTGTTAAGGTTCTTAAAAGAGACACGGTCCTGTCCTTACCTGCTCCCTCCCTCCTGGCTGTACCACTCAGCAAATTCTTCATTTCCAAAGTCCAGACTCAGATGATGCCCTGGGCGTGCACCTGCTCCAGGACTCTGCAGTGTCTCTGTCTATGCAGACACTGGCTAAAGGGCTGCAAAGGGAGGCCAGGTGTCCTGTCTGGTAGCCAAATTGCAAGTATGAAGTTTTATAACTCAAAGGGAGGTTCTCTCATGTAATCCCCCGAACCTCCTAACAAGCCCCATAATAGTCAAATGAAATAGTCATGCAGTTAGGAACCAATGCAGGGCAGGAAAGTAGTTTTCATTAGGGACCCAGGACGTCAGAAGCAATAAAGTCACAAGAGGGGAAATTAGTCTTATTTTCTCTGTGGCTAGCTGGAGAGAACTGTATGTGACATGCGACTGTGTGTGTGTGGCAGTGTCTCTGAAGCATCTTTCTTACTCTCTCCGTTTTGTTCATGTAGGAGGCTCCGTTTGTGCACTAGGCAGTGGGAATGACCGTGCTTCTGGGAAGTGGATCTCATCATTAGAACTTCCTTGACAGGAGTATCTCATTTCAACTTACATCCCCAGCAATGTACCCTACCAGAACTGCTGTCTTCTGTTAATAATGACAGACAACCAGTACTTTTCTGAAACGTGGTGTTGCTTGATCAGCCCCCCCATCCCCCACCCCCACCAGATTCCGCCTCCTCTGAGAGGTATCTCAGACATACACATTTTTCCCCCATTTTAATCTCCATTTGTCTTAAGCTAATATCACATATCCTCCAGAAAGAGGAGAGACCCTGGGGGTGGTTATTTTGACAAGCTATTCCGGATAGGAACCTCTCTCTTTCCCTGACATTCATGTCTTGTTTCTTTTGGGTAATTAAACACAGAAAAGGTCACCTAGCATTCTGGCAATAACAGGAAATGGGGAGGGGAGCAACAACAAACAATACAAGGAAGGCAGCACTATTTTTATTTTTCTCTAGGAAGGATTAGCTATTTATTGATTATTCATATACCACCTCCTTCCTCTAAGACTCTCGAGGCAGGGCGATTTAAAAGCACCCCAGAAACACCTGCATGTGACTAAGTTTAATTTCTTGGCAAAACACCATCGCCACACCAAGACGAAAATTTGATTTGAGGGCTTCTAAGTTTCAGTGAAATGGAAAATTTCTCTCTGTGACAGCATCTGTACTCAGTGGTACCTGTTCTCTCTCCCACCATCCGCTCCTGTTAGCTTCAGGGAAGCGTTTCCCGGCTTGCCTTGCTAAGATGCCCAAGCTAACACAGCCCTCCGCACGATTCCACTCGTCTCAATTTCCTGTGCATTCTCATCTCAGCTCCACAAGGAGTGCAGGCTGCGTTTCCACATCCAAGAATTTCAAGACCCTGGGTGATGATGAACCTCCTTCAGTGGGGCACCATAGCTGATTGACGATTGTCTAGGCCAGTTCAAAGTACATCATCAATTGCAAATCTGGTCCCTTCTTGTTAAACCGAGTCTTTGTCATGCTGTGAACATGACTTTGGCTTTCCCCCTCCGCAGCCACTGCCATGCTCTTCTTTAGGCCGTAAGCTGTCTTTATAAACAGTTCCCATTCTCCATGGTTTTGCTAAAAGACCACTGTCATAGGAGGCATAAGAACTGGTTTTTGTTCTTCAACACCAGCACTCAGCAACAACAGCACACAGCAGCCTGACATACCCACCCCCAGACACGCACACTGCTCTCCAGGGCAGCTGTGTGGCTCTGATGGTTTCACCTCCGTTCACCCACCTATCAGCAGGCAGCTACATGCCACTCTTGGCTGAATTGTCTCACACGGAAGGGGCTTGGGAAGCTCCGAGATAACCTAGGACGGCCTTCACAGGGAACCCTGTATTTCCTCCACACGGTTTCTCATTTCCCAACAAGTGACTCAGGGCTGGTCTTAGAAAACTGTCAAGTTTGTAGAAGAAAGAAAGACAAGGAGGACCCCTTCAACCTCAGCTCAGGGTTGGCACATCGGCCCTTTGGCCACATCCTTGGGTTTGAGCAAGGCCACCACAGTTGCAGAGCTTAAGGAAAAGGGCTGTACCCCTTGTTGGTAAGACTCTCAAAATCACATCTCTCTGGGAGAGGATGGGAGGAAAAGAGCGAGGAAAACGTGCACCCTCCATCTGCCGCAAAGCTTTGGATTACCTGGCTCGAAGAAGTTCTCAGCTGTGGTTTATTTCTGCTGGTTTTGAAAGCTATTTTAAAATGGGTTTATTTACACATTTATTTTATCTCCATTTATGACTCCTTCACAGTCGGGAGCTGCGTCTCATTTATTGTTTGGGCCTCGGGTTGCTCAGCGCACTAGACATATCTCAAATAGAAGCATCCTAAAACCAAGGCAAGACAGAAAAGAGAGACAGAAGAATTTTAGATCCAGCCTGACCTCAAGAGATTATCTCTCCCATCAGCCAGGTTGGCACGACCCTCTCTGAATGGAGGATGATGAGAACAGCCACCAGAGCGCTGACAGCAGCCTCCTAATCTAGACTCGCCGCCATTCCTAAGGCTTCGGCATCCATATTTCCATTTTTCATCAGAGATCAGCCATCTTCCAATTTCCTCTTTGCTTTCCCCGCCTGCCTTCCCTCACTGAGTGGCAACTTGACCCTTGGCTGGTAACAGAGATGACTCTATGTCTTTGCTAGACTTTGAGGCCTGAGGCACAGCAGGAGATGGCTTCCACCTTAGAGTGATGATTTAATCAAGGGGTTTCACGAGAATTGCCGTACAATGTGGGGAATGCTGGCTCCCTGGTACTCCCTGGAGCCCTTCCTAGTGTTCCTTTCATCGATGTCCCTAGGGCCTTCAGACATGTTGTGTCCCCTCCACTTACCATGTCCCGTTGCTCCATCTTTTTGATGGAGCTATGCATGAGGACAATGAAGGCAGTGGAGGGCAGGTTTCACTGAGCAGGAGAAATGGGGAGACAGGGCTGCACAGATCTCCTGGTGGTGAAAGCTCTCCACTCTGCAGAGTGAGGTTCAGTTCATACTTCAGGTTTATAATGAAGCTCGCTCCTACCATGACTTCCCCTGTCACTGAGGCCTTGATTTGTAGACCTCTGTAGCAAAGACTTTTATTATCAGGACACATCCCCATAGTTCTCAATTCTCCAGTCACAGAGCTGAGAAAGAAGAGCCTGGCTTTTGTTCCCTAAAACACCTTTTAGAGAAAGCCACACATAGCCCAAATCTGGGCTCTCTGTTTGAGATTTTTGTCTATTTTCTAGCTCAGTTGGTAATCCAATGCCTTTCTGATTTGCCTGAGCCTCTGTCTATCAGTCAGCTCTTACCTTGATGTGACTGTGACTTTGAGGCTTTGGGATAATCTGGTAACTCATTCATTCTTCCCAGCCACAGAGCTAAGTTGACTGGGGTTGTGCCAAGCTACCTGCCTTCAAAGTGACTGCTTCCCCATAACCTTGTCATGCGTCATTCTTCACTGAACTCCAGTACCCTTGGGACTTGGCCTTCTTGTTAGAAAAGATACTTCATAGAAAGTCTGCGATACTTCTGGGGGAGGGGTTGGATCCGTTACTTCAAAATCAGTTGTTTTATTTCTCCATAATCAAGATAGAGTTGAAAATTCATGAGTCAGTTCTCTCTTTAGACTGCCTAGAAATGGTTATTAGACCTGAAAAATTGGTAGCATGCTTCAGGGAAAGAGAATGTGCTTTTCTAAATTCTTTTAGATCAAAGGGACCCAAACTCAACTGTACCTTGAGCAAAATGCAGAATGTATTGATCTGTATAAAACAGGGAGAAACTGGATACAGGAACTTGGCTACACATCACATACAATTCACATACAAATGTAGGTAGTAACGACAAAGAAGGAAGTTATTTTGTGGTTTCCAAACACTTCCCTGAAAACCCACTCTGTTGTCTTCCTTCCTCAGAGATTTTGTGATTGCTTTCACATTTACACACACACACACACACACACACACACACACACACACACACTCACACTTTGGGGAGAAGATTTCATCAACAAAGCATGAGGTCCCGACTTTGGTCTCTAGCACCCACAGAAAATCAGAGTGTAGCATCACAGGTCTATAATTCTAGTGCCCAGGAGGTGGAGACTAAATTTAATTTTAATTTAACACACACAAATTCATGGTCTCTGGTCTCCTTTTTTAAATTGTTACACACATGCACACATACACACACATAATCTGTTCAGTCCATATAATATTACTTGTATGTATATAATTTCAGGACTGACCACTTGGTGTTAGATAACCAATTGGGAGACTCTTCCCAGGGGAAGACTGGTTCTCCTTCTCTCTGCATTCCTTAGAAGCTTGTAGTTCTTAGTTCAAGGGTGGGGCCTGCGAGATTCCCTCTTCCATGTTAGCACATCTGTTAGTGTTGTTCTTGTACAGATGTCATTTAGGCAGTCATGTTGATAAGACTTCATGGATGTAGCCTTCTGACGTTTCTAGGAGACACAGTCTCCCAGTAGACACTCCAGTCCTCTGGATCTTATAGTCCTTCCTGCCCCTCTTCCTTGATGCTCTGGGAGCCTTAAGTGAAGGAGTTATGCTGCAGATAGTTCACTTGGAGCTGGTTCTACCTGATAGCTTCTTCTCTGCATTTTGATTGACTATAGTTTTTTGTAATGGTCTCTGTTGCAAGGAGAAATTTCTCTGTTGAGGGTTGAGAGCTACACTTGTTTGTGGGTATAAAGGTAAGTATTTAGAGTGTGGGTAGGGATTATGGTGGTTTAGTTAAGTGACGGTTATAGGTTTTCCAAGATCCATGACCTCACTAGCCCCAGGTGGTTGGCTAGGTTTCCAGAACCGGGCATGATTTCTCTCTTGTTCTACAGGTTCTAAGTATTTTGAGATTCACCTAGGTTATTTTTTGAGGATTGAAAAGTTGGTCCTATTTCATTTCTTAGTCTCCCATTACACAGACAAGTCACAGCCTATTCTCAAATTACTGGAAAATGAATTGTTTTCAGTTCGCAGATATGGCATGCAAACATGTAATGAGCATTTGAACAAAACCTTTGGTGAAATCGCATTTTCAGTTCTCTTAGTTAAATACTGAGAAATGGATGGCAGAGCATATAATGGCACAAGAAACACTTTGACCTGCAGTGTTTAAGCTCCAGCAGTGGCCCAGCCTGCCCTTCACCTCAGTGTGCCATCCTACGGAGGCACCATAACTGTCAGAGCCCTTGGTGTGTTAACTGCCATTTTCCCTACGTAACTTAGCAGTAGGTCGCAAACGATCATTCAACGTCAACATCATTAAAGGAGGAAAAGATCCTTGGACACAGGCCTTAGTAGAATCTATGGAGGTTCTCTGAAAGACAGGGATGTAAAAGCCACCCCCTCCTACACACTAATGTGTACACAGTTCTGAATGTGCAGGTCTGTTGTCCCTGGCCAAGTCACAGTCAAACTGAAGCCCTGGTCTGATGGGACTAATTGAGTCCTGGCTTTCAGCTGCTCTACCCTGCTAGAACCTTCTAATTGAAGTTACTAGAAGCTGTGCCTAGCTTAGAGGATCAGAGGATGGGATTTTCACATGTTGGCCATTGACTGCAGTGTATTTAAGTCTACATGGTGTTAATAAAGAGGGGCTTTGGTATCAGTGTTAAAGGTCTGCATGTCGGTCTGTCTCTGCGTCTGTATTCTCAACCTCCAGCCCCCTTTCCCGAAGCTCGCGAACTGGGTTCTCGCACACAGAGCCAGACATGGGGGTGCCCTGTGCAGCGCTGGTCTTCCCCAGAAATTGTTCTCCTGACTTCCATTGTTGTTTTTGTTTATTCTTTTGAGAATTTCATGCATCAGCAAGGGCTTTCATTCCCTCCATTCCATGTCAAAAATTTATTTCAAGAGGTACAGTAATTTCCCTCGTGGGGTCACAGGTTTTATCCTTACTGATGGCATTTTAGTTTCATCTCTTCCCCAAATAAGGTGTTGATAAAACTTTGAATGCCCGAGTTTATTCTGGAATGTGGCCACAGGAAGCCCTGTGGAGGCATGGGAGGTGTGGGGGGAGGTGAAAGGCTGTTGGCATCATGGCTCATCCATACTGTAGAGGGCAGAGCAGGCAACATGATGATGATGGTGGTGGTGGTGGTGGTGGCAGAGGTGGTGTGGGAAGCTTTGCCCCTCGGCTGTCATCTTCTACCATTCCTGGCTGAGGGTCCCTTCAGGGGTACAGTCACTGACTCTTCTGTGGCATCGAACGGGTTAAACAAATTTTGCAGCCAGATGATCCCGCTGGCCAGCAACTTAAGGGAATTGTCTTAATTAGGGTTTTATGGCTATGAAGAGACACCATGACCACAGCAACTCTTACAAAGGAAACATTTAATTGTGGTGGCTCCTCGGTTCAGTCCACCATGGCAGGGAGCATGGCAGAGTGCAGGCAGACGTAGTGCTGGAGCTGGGGAGTCCTTACGACTTGACCCACAGGCAACAGAAAGTCCATTGACTGGCACACCGAGTGAAGCTAGAGAAAAAGACCTTAAAGCCCACCCCACGGTGACACTTCCAACAGAACGTGTGGCCCAGATTAAAGGTGCACCCTCCAACCCCAAGGTCTGGATTAAAGGCATGCATCGTCATCCAGCCTCCTCCAATAAGACCACATTTTCTCCAAAAAAGCCACGCTTCCTAATAGTGCCACTACCTGTGAACTTATGGGGATCAAATACATTCAAACTGGCACAGGGAGTCAAATGGAAAAACTTTTCTTAGGAGTTTGGGGACCGCATTTGATGTCACGGGTGGGCTAGCAGGAGAGTTGCAGCATTGGCATGATGGTGACATATGACATATATGACATATAACTTCCCCGGAAGTCACTTCTGGAGTAGGCCAAGGAGGGGAAAGGGGCGGGAGGGATACTTTTGGTGGGTGACGGGATAGAGATGGTGTTGATGGTGTTGGGTCTATTCTCTGTCACTTGGTCACAATACTGGTGGGACATTGCAAGCTTCAGTTGATGTTATCGCTTCAAGAGACTTACAATAGAATCCAAACTGTAGTCTCTGTATAACTATTTACTCTAGTACATAATTGCTATTCCTGACACTTTCTCAAAGATGCCCAAAGAATACCCCTCTCTCCTTCCTTCTGTGTTCACTTTTTATCTTCGAGGAGAGCTTTCAGTCGTCGGAACTTTGAAAACATACTTACTGAGCAACTGTTATGTGACTGACAACTGCGTTATACACTGAGGATCCAAAGACAGCCCCGGGGGACTGTGCCAAGCACAGTCTGCACAGCTTCCTGCCTGCTAGGCTGAAAGTCCGAGTATGTACGGGAACATGGGCTAGCTTGTGTTTTTCCTTTGCTTGCTTTGATTCTAGAACATATCTGGAGGGCTTAATCATCATCTCCTGATATGAAACAGTTCCTCTCTTGACCCTCAGTGACAACTTTAGAGAGAGCAGCCATTTTTGTCCCAGACTCCCGACCCTCATGCAGACATTACGTTTATCAGAGTCCAGAGGGGTCACCCTTAGATCTCTGTCTCGGCACCTTCTTGCTTTCCCCTGTGCTTTGTCCAGTTCTGAGATTTGTATTTCCGATTCCCATCTGCCATCCCTTCCCATAAATTTCCAGCTATAGATTTTATTTCAAATTTCCATAATTCCTTTTTTTTTAAGACCACTCATGTTTGTGAGTTCCTACTGGCCTCTGGTTTCTCATAACCCTGACCGTGTTTATGTCTTTCCCGTCTTTGGGTCTGACATCATGTTTTGTTTCATTTCTCTGGCCTGGTCTGCTAGACCACAGTTTCTACCCTGAAAATGTTGGTTTTCAGCCCCACATAGCCTTTCTTTGTGGACAGGCCACAATACAGGCTCCAGCCCTCTGCACACTTCCTCCCTGCTCATCTTACCCCACCAAGCCTGGCTGGCTCCTACTATAGGATTGCTCCCCTAATTAGTTGGTATATCATGCTCAGTGTGTAGAAGTTATGTGATCTATCCCCACCCAGCTTCTACCCACCAACCATAGCATCATCCATAGTTCTTGCCTGGCTTTTATGATAATAGTTGATAAATGGAAAATTTTCCAACCATTCTTGCTAGACCGTGTAATTCATTTTCTGGAGGAAGGATTGCCTCCTGCCATCCGTACATCTGCTCGGGCTGTGATGCCCATGGAGACAGGCCTTGGGTTTCTTGTTTTATTCAATAGGTTGTGATCCATTCTGATATTGTTATTTTGAAGTTCAAGTTGCAAAATTTGGCCATTAGAAGATCCTACTTTTGTGATTCCTACTGTTCCCTTTGTCTTTGATCATTTGTTTAGTTTGTGTCATGTAATAAAGTGCTCTGGATTTAGCTTTACACAAGACTTGTTCCTTCTGAACAAGTTGAGTGTGTGTATCTGTGCATTAATATGCATGTATATATGTACATTAATATGTATGTATATATGTGCATTTATATGCATGGATATATGTGTATTTGTTTTATAAATTTTAATTAGTTAATTAATTTATTAAAAAGCTATTTTTTTTCTCATTTTACATACCAATCCCAGTTCCCACTCACTTGTCTCCTCCCACTCCCTCCACCATTCCCCCCCCATTCCCCCCCCCATCCATTCTTCAGAGAGGGTAAGGATTTCCATGGACAGAGAGTCAACAAAGTCTAGCACATTGTAGGACCAAGGCTCTCCCTACTATATCCAGGCTGAGAAAGCTATCCCTCCAAGAGAATCGGTTCCAAAAAGCCAGTATAAGCAGTAGGGATAAATCCTGGTCTCACCGCCAGTGATCGTGCAGTCTGTTTCAGCCATACAACTGTCATCCACATTCAGAGGGCATAGTTTGGTCCTGTGCTGGTTCCGTTGCTGTCAGGCTAGAGTTGGTGAGCTCCCATTAGCTCAGGTCATCTGTTTCAGTGGGTATCCCCAGCATGGCCTTAACTTGGTATTCTCACTCCTTCCATTCTTCGACTGGACTCTGGGAGCTCAGCCCAGGGCTCCGCTGTGGCTCTCTGTCTCTGCTTCCATCAGCTGCTGGATGAAGGTTCTATGATAACATTTAAGAGAGTCATCAATTTGACTACAGGGCAAGGCCAGTTCAGGATCCCTCTCCACTATTGCTTAGGGTCTTAGCTTGGGTCATCCTTGTGGATTCCTGGGAATTTCACTAGGCCAGGTTTCTTGCTAGTCCCATATTGGCTCCCTCAATCAAGACTCTCTTTCCTTGCTCTCCATCTCTGTCCTTCTTCCATCTCGATCATCCCATATTCCCTCCTCTTTCCCTTCTGCCCTCACTTCTCCCTCCACCCCCATACTTCCAATTCTCTCAGGAGATCATGCATAATTTTCCTTCCTAGGAGGATCTAACTCATTATCCTTTGCTTTACATAATTGAACAAATATCCTTGTTGTATGATTGAGCATCCTTTGGGTCTATGCCCAAGAGTGGTATTGCTGGGTCTTGAGGCAGGTGGATTCCCAGTTTTCTGAGAAAATGCCATACTGATTTCCAAAGTGGTTGTATTTGTATAAGTGTGTCTGTGTGCATGTTTGTATATATGTATATTTCTGTGTAGATATCTGTATCCGTGTGTGCATCTGTGTGTATGTTTGTATGTGTATCTGTGTCAGTGTGCCTATGTGTATTTGTGTGCATGTGTGTATGTTTATGTGTATGTGTATATGTATGCTTGTATGTGTATATTGTGTGCCTCTTTGTTTATATATGTATCTGTGTATATATATGTGTGTGTGTATGTGTGTACACAGCTTATATTTTGTCCACATTTTAAAACGCCAACTGTTCTTGAAACTGAGAGTTCTCCTTTCATCTTGAAGCTGCAATGCAGGGTTGCAGAAGCTGATCTCGCCATTACCTCCTCACACTTGTCATTCTCTTCTTTCTGTGTGGCAATTTTTGTGGCTAAAATCCTGTGACAGATTTTTCTCTTTCTACTTACCTTGACTTTGAATATTTTCTCAAATAACTGATAACCCACTTAAATGCCATCTTGCAGCCTACATAGTATTTCATGATTAATCATTTTTCATTTAATGTCCAGGTTGTTTTTGGTAAATGACAGTACTGAGAAGGTCCTTTTCCATGCTGCAGTGGTACTGGGTCCCAGATTCACTCGTTATCCATCCTCTGTTTCCTGTGACAAGTTCTGGGGTCACTGGCCTCTGTCTGAGTTTATCACTCACAGGGATTGCAGGGTGGGTTTAAAGAAAGACACCAGCTATGTCCCCACTCTTTTTTAAATGGTTTCTCTGCTAGAAGCTGAACACCATTCTTGGCTGCACCAGAAAAGCCTTAGTGTGTCTAGATTCTTCCACTGACTATAACCTCTTTCTTTCCACATAACCCACCTTCCTCTGTCTTGCCAAGATATGAGCATGGGTCCCATGGTTTCATTCTCTGAACTGCTCCTCTTCCCCTGGTTGTTTCTCAATTCCATTTGCTTGGCTTATTCGTGCCCTGTATTAAATCCTCTCCATTGGAAAAGGTCTTTCTGGATAGATTTTCACTGTGCTTCATTGGGCCCCTATACTTCCTATGTACAGCCTCTTTATTGAGAAACAAATACTATCAGATCAAGAAACAAAATACTATCAGAAGTTGAAATGAAAAAGATTTCCCTCTACAAATAGAGAAAGTGACATCATCCATAAAAGGGCAGCAAGCACCATACTCGAAATGCTGATAGTTAGATCTATTTTCTTTCAATATTCAAAATAAATTAAATATGTATATTTACACATATAATCTACTAAATGAAAAATAAAATGACTTTAATATGTAGAGACTGAATAATTTTAAATTTTAATGTATAACTGGTTAAAAGAGCTTTGAAAGAATGCAGGTTTCTATTTATTTATTTATAAAGAAAAAAATAAAAAAAGAAATTGAAGAAGATACCAGAAAATCGAAAGATCTCCCATGCTCTTGGATAGGTAGGATCAACATAATAAAAATGGCAATCCTACCAAAAGCAATCTATAAATTCAATGCAATCCCCATCAAAATCCCAACACAATTCTTCACAGACCTTGAAAGAACAATGCTCAACTTCATATGGAAAAACAAGAAATGGAGGATAGCCAAAACAATCTTGTACAATAAAGGAACTTCCAGAGGCATCACCACCCCTGACATCAAGCTCTATTATAGAGCTACAGTAATGAAAACATCCTGGTACTAGCATAAAAACAGACAGGTTGACCAATGGAATCAAACTAAGATCCGGATATTAATCCACACACCTTAAAACACCTGATTTTTGACAAAGACGCTAAAAGTATTCAATGGAAAAAAGAGAGCATCTTCAACAAATAGTGCTGGCATAACTGAATGTCAACATGTAGAAGAATGAAAATAGATCCATATCTATCCCCATGCACAAAACTGAAGTCCAAATAGATTAAAGACCTCAATATCAAGCCGACCACACTGAACCTGAAAGAAGAGGAAGTGGGAAGTAGCTTTCAATGCATGGGCACAGGAGACCACTTTCTAAATATAACACCAGTAGCACAGACATTGAGAGCAACAATAAATAAAGAGGACCTCCTGAAACTGAGAAGCTTCTGTAAAGCAAGGGACATGGTCAATAAGACAAAAAGGCAGCCCTTGGAATGTGGGTGACAGTTGTATGACTGGGGCAGACTGCGTGATCACTGGCATTGAGACCAGGAGTTATCCCTCCTGTCTGTATGGACTTTATGAAATCTATTTTCTTTGGAGGGATACTTTGCTCAGCCTAGATATAGTAGGGATGACCCTGGGTCCTTCCTCAAAGCAGTGTGCCTTACCCTATCTAAGGAGTGGATAGGCTGGGGTGAGGTGGACCTTTGAAGGCATAGCGGAGGAGAGGGAGTGGGAACTAGAATTGGTATGTAAAAGGAAAAAAAAAGATAGTTTTTTTGTTCTTTTTTAATTAAAATTAAAAAAAGCAATGTATAAATGCTTAAAACAGCTTTGAAAGAATTTGTGTGTATGAGAGAGACACACAGGCAGACAGAAAGCACAAAGGCTGGGGGGACGGCAATGCCATAGCACCTACATAAGGTCAGAGGACTATCTTGTCTTCCACATTATTGTTTCTGCTGTGACGCTTTGGACTCCAGGCTAGTTGTCCTGTGGGCTGTCCTGTCTTGAGCCCATCCTGCTGGAGGAATACTGGGATTTCACCTGTGCTTCCCCACAGCTGCCTTTTATATGGCTTCTAAGAGTTGAACTCAGGTGGTCAGGTCTGTGAGGCTAGCCATTTTTAGCCACCGAACCAGGCCCCCAGGATAAAAGTTTTCTCAGCCAGTTCCCTGTGACCTGTTTTTATCACTGTTCTCAAGAGTTGGTGTACTCGGATGAGAGCCCTCTCTGTAGACTGATCGCTATGAAATACCATTCTACTCTCATAGTTATGTATAGGAGGTGAATATAAATGATCTAAGGTTATTGATGAGAATAAAGTAATCTATGAGACTGTTCCCATCTCTTAAACCCTATATTCCACAGAGCCAGTGTGTGTGTGTGAGTGTGTGTGTGTGTGTGTGTGTGTGTGTGAGTGTGTATACACCAAAGTTTAAGTTTGGATGTCATTCCTCAGAATTGTCTACCTTATTTACTGAGACAACGTAACTTAGTTCTGGTTTCTATTGCTGTAAATAGACACCTTTACCATGGCAACCCTTACAAAGGAAAATATTTAGTTGAGGCAGCTTAGGGTTTTAGAGGTTCAGTTCTTTATCATGGTGGGAAGCATGGTGACCTGCAAACAGACATGGTGTTGGAGATGTAGCTGGGATTCCTAGATCTTACAGGCAACAGGAAGTCAACTGAGACACTGGGCAGTATCCTGAATATAGCAAACCCCCAAATCCTCCCCTACAGTGACACACTTCCTCTAACAAAGCCTTACCCACACCAACAAAGCCACATCAGCTAATAATGCCACTCCCTACGAGCTTAGGGGGACATTCACACTACCACACAAATTCTCTCACTAAGGCCCAGAGCTCACAGAAATGCTTAGATTGACTGGCCAGAAAGCTCCCGGAACCCATTTGTCTCTACATCCCCTGTGCTGAGATTACAAGCAAGCACCACCACATCTGGCTCCTTCCGTGAGTTCTGCTGATGGAATTAAGGTCCCATATTCATGGAGAAAGTACTTTCCACACTGAGTCATTTCCCAGCCCCTCCACGGTCACTTCTTGCTGTCATGACTTGAACCACACACACAGCTAGGCCACAGTGGTTAGAAAGGGCACATGTTCTCTTGTCTTCCTCCTGGGCTTTTGTGGTTTAATTCTTGCGTCAAATGAGCTCACCAAGAGATGCGTGCCTGGGTCCTGGTACTTTCCAGGTGTCGTTTCCTCTGTCTCTCTTCGGCTTTGTTGGTCGATGATCTAACTATCCCTGCTCTTGCTTTACACTGAATTCAACCCCCCCCCCCCGCCGCCACATCGTCTCCTTTATCATCTTCAACACCTCTCCCCCATTATGGGTCAGTTCTCAGATTCTCTGTTCTTATACTAATTTACCAAGACTTTGGGTGTCTCATTTTTAAATGTTTACTATCCCAACACAGGCATCCTTTGCATATAACGTTTTGTCTATAATTCTGGGTAGACTGACCTAAGCTAAATGCCAAACCAGACTCTGAACTTGATTATGGCCACTGACACTCCATTCCGGGCGGTCAAGGGTCGGCTATGACTTCTGGTCAGCACAGCAGCACAACCCCAGCTGCTACCCAGGAAGCTTGAGGGGGAGACGTGACAAGGTCAAGGTTATTCCTAGAAATTTAGGAGGATTCTGTATCAAATTTTCGAGATCATTGTTTGAAGGGGTTGAAAGGTATAGCCCAGGGGGCGCAGCTTGTGTCTCACATGGGTGGCGGTGTGTCTTCAGGCTCTGGCACAGCTCAAGTGCTGTGTACTGGAAAGGCTCCCAATGCTGAAGAAAGCTGACTGTCCAAGATTTAGAAATTTTGTGACTCCATGTTTAAACTACTAAGAGCTTGAAATGTGTGGTGATTGTGTGCATAAAAATGGTCCCCGTAGGCCCTTAGGGAGTTCCATTGTAAGGTGTGGCTTTGTTGAAGCAGGTATGGTCTTGGAAGAGGAAGTGTGGTACTGGGAATGGGCTGTAAAGTCCTCAAAGCTCAGGCCAGGCCTCGGGGCTCACAGTCTCTTTCTGCCGCCTGCAGATCCACTGTGTGTGTGCCTGCACGCTGCCATGCTTCCCGCAATGGCAATAAAGGACTAACCTCTGAAACTGTAAGTCAGACCCAATTAAATGCTTTCGTGTATAAGAGTTGCTGTGACCATGGTGTCTCTTCATAGCAGTAGAACACTGACTAAGACATGTATGATTTTTTTTTCTAACTCCCAGAGAGTAGGTTATCAGCATACTATTGTGTTTGGGTAATTAAAATAAGAGTAGTGAAAAGAAAGAAATGGTTTCCAATCGTGACTAATCAGACAAATTTTGTTGAGAATAATATTTTAATTTTTTTTTTTTTTTTTTTTTGGTTTTTCAAGACAGAGTTTCTCTGTGTTGCTTTGGAGCCTGTCCTAGAACTAGCTCTTGTAGACCAGGCTGGCCTGAAACTCACAGAAATCCACCTGCCTCTGCCGCCCAAGTGCTGGGATTAAAGGCATGCGCCACCACTGCCCAGAGAGAATAGATTTTTAATTGAAAACCCTTTTTAGGTGGTCTTTTGGAAGTTCATGTCAAAAAGCTGTTCAAACAGGTAGGCAAAGAAAAGAAAAGAAATGGTTAACTGGATTTCACCAAAATGGACTGACAGCTGGGGAACATGCATGGGACCAAAGTAGACCTTCTGAATGTGGGTAACAGTTTCGTGGCTTGATCTGTGTGTTGGGGGGATACCTGGGAGCCGCACCAAGGCCTATTCTGGGTGCATGAACTGGCTTTTTGGGGCCCATTCGCTATGGTGGGATGCCTTGCTCAGCCTTGATCCAGGGGGGAGAGGCTTGGTCCTGCCTCAGGTTGGTATGCCAGACCTTGTTGACTCCCCAAGGAAGGCCTGACCCCCTCTGAGGAGTGGATGAGGAATGGGAAGGGGGAGGTGGGAGGTGGGAGAAAGGACGGGAGGGAATTGGGCTTGGTATGTAAAATGAAAAGCTTCTGAATGAAAACGTATGAAAAAAAAGAAAAGATACACCATACACTAGAAAACACAGCCTTGGAGCGACCAAGGAATTTGTATTAACTATATAATGTGTCTACAAGTCACCAATTGATAAGGCACTTCCATAATGAAGTGGGGAAAGGTTTGAAAAGATACTCCTCAAAAGAAGATGTGCAAGTGGCCAAAAATCACACGGGGAAATAGCTTGATAACATCAGAAGTGACAATTTTACCCTCAGGGAGGGAGGGAGGGTTCTGCTGCTTCCCTAACAGCTGAGAGGCGAGCAAGGGGCAGCCAGGGCTCTCACACACTGCTGGCAGAAGTGTACAGTATAGCTGCTCTGGAAAACCTCTGGCAGCTCCTTGTGTGTCACACATACATCCCCCTTTTGATCTTGTAATTCTACTCCTAACCAAGAGAAATAAAACCGACCCACAAAAGATTTGCCAAAGACTTCAAGACAGTTTTGTAAGTTCCCGCACGGTTGTAGCTGCCTGCCTCTGCAGTAGAGACAGCTGCATGGTCACCTGTCACCAGGTGCCTTTCCCCCACCTGCTATGCGACACGTGCACCCCTTAAGAGTGCCCGCCAGGCACAGCTTGCTCTCTTGTCTCTTGTTCCTCTCTTGCCTTTCTTGCTTGCTTTGCCTCTCTTCTTCCTCTTGTCTCTTTCCTGTGCTGTCTGTCTGTCTGTCTGCCGCCTGCCTGCCTCTCTCATGTTCTCACTCCAACACTTTCACTCTCCCCTTCCGCTATCCCAAGAAACCTCTTTTTTTTTTTTTTTTTTTTTTTTTTTTTTTTTTTTTTTTGAGACAGGGTTTCTCTGTAGCTTTGGAGCCCGTCCTGGAACTAGCTCTGTAGATCAGGCTGGCCTCGAACTCACAGAGATCCGCCTGCCTCTGCCTCCTGAGTGCTGGGATTAAAGGCATGCGCCGTTGCCCGGCTTTTTTTTCCCCAATAAACCTCTTGTGCTAACTCTGTGGTGTGTTTCTTAGTGGCAAACCTGGGCAGGGCCTGAAAGGTGCCCACTTCGCCTTTTTCTTTTTTATCGTTTCAGACTTTATTTACAGTAGCTTTAAACTGGAAACAACCCAAAAGTCTGTCAGTAGCAGAGTGGGTATAGACATTGTAGTACAGTTGCATTATGGAATACAACGAAACAATAAAAATGAACAAATCACTAATGTGGGCTTCAACATGAATATTAACATTCATTTAAAAAAGGAATCAGATGCCAGAGTCTATAGTGCTTCTACCTATGTGGAATTCAAGAACAGACAAAACTACCGTTGACATCAAAACAGCGGTTTCCTTGCAGAGAGTCAATGCACTTGGGGGTAACTACAAAGAGACGCAAAGAAGTTTCTAGGGTCACAGGTGATTCTGCTTCCTGCTTAGGGTATAAACTCTAGTGCGTGAATTTATCAGAGCTCATGATCTATATGCAAACTCAGGGTTACACAATAAACAAGAATAAAATTAAATCCTCCCCTCCAAAAAGCAACTTAAAGAACAATTTCTTGACGTTTCAAGGGCAAGGAGGAACCAAAGCTTTATCTGCTTTAATGATAGAAAGTACAGATCATCAAATGCGAAGGAGGACACAGCAGAAAGCAGCTTACCTTAGAGCATCGCCCGGTTCACACGGTGCCTCCTTAATGCCCTCCACCAATCACTCTGTTTCAGCTTAATGCTGCCCCAGGAATAGTACTCGTATTCCTGGTTTGACCTGTTTATTCGTTGGTGGAAGTAATCAATTCAATAAATCACTGCAAGCCTCTCCCGCTGTTTGTTGGTGTGGAGCTGACGACCGGCAGGGCAGCCTTGAGGCTCCGTGGGACCTGCATCCCAGCTTTGCTGACTGTCACCCAGCCATGAAGATTTGAGACGCTCAAAGGAGCAGTTAGCAAGCTGAAAGCGGTCATTGAGGAAGACTGGAGGCTCGGGCTGATAGAGCAGTTCTAAAACAAGGTGTGCAGCCTGCCTGCCAACAGGCTACCGGTGTGCTTCTAGGGCAAGATGGCTGCGGTACTGCCCACTAGAAGAGGCCATTCCGACGATCACTCAACAGTGAGTCCCGAGCCGTGGACGTACGTGTTAGTGCTAGCTTTAAAGCAAAGACATTCCTAATTTACTGACTATGTCTCAGTACTCTTCTGGACGTTTCTAAGAATTCCTGCACGGTCTTTGTGCGCCTTGGCATCACCCATCAGCACTCACAATCTCTTCTGGTCCGTGAGGTCCTAGGACCTACAATGTGAGGTCAACTCATGCAAAGTCGCTTTGCCACCAGGTAATTCCTAGATTTCATGGCTTCCCAAGCCCTACTGAAGACATAGGGAGACATAGAAATAGCACTTTCTGGAAATATACCAGAATGGGTTGCCTTAGTTTGGGCCACAGCAAGTATAGCACAAGCTGGATCCTGTTTCACGTGGAAGCCCCAACCCTGCTCATGACTGTCTAATTATGATCAATAACATGTTTGTATTAATAACCGTGTACTTGGCTATAGCCTTGATTCTCTAATCAAAACTCCTTTAAATAATAGTCCAGCCCCGCCTCACACAGACACCTCTGTCCATTTTATTGAAAGCTGAATTAAAAATAGAGCATGTTGTATTCCTCTTAACTCATTTATTATAGGTTAGAATACGTGTCCCTGATATCAGTGACATTTAGGCTAGATGTCTGTGGAAGCATCTTAGCCTGGAACAGAGGGGTGAAAAGCAAAGGTTGCTGCTAACACTTGCTGCTTGTCATGCTTCTGACTGCCTCTCACTTCCGTGCATCGTGGGCACCGAGTGTCAGTTTCTGCTCCCTGGCTGTCTTACTCTAGACCTGTGAGATCAGTGAGGGTCCTGAGTCTGAACCAAATGGAAAGGCAGTTTGGTCACTCACTCATATGACTGCGCTGGGAGCCAGCACACAATGGACGCACACTTGCGCCAATTGTTTTATGGCCAACTGGTTGTTTCCACATCAGCTCTCGTCTCTGATAATATGTGAGGGTGCCTGCGGCAGGACAGAGGTCTCCAGTAAGCCGCGTTTAGCCTCATCTAATATTTCCTGACCACAGTTTTCTGAACCTTGATCTCCCAAATCAACTTTTAAGTAGGCACTGCTAACATTTTCATGTTAAACAGAAAACACCGAGCCCTCTTGTTCTTGGCTGTAGCCTCCACGACCCTTATTCTGCTGTGGTTGCAGCCTCCTTTCCCATGAGGCTTCTGACCCATTGCTGATGCTAATTCACAGGAGCGGGTTCGCGGATGGCTACATAGACTGGGGTAGACAGGGAGCTTGCAGGCTGAGCCCAAGGGAAAACAAACCCAGATGAGTATTTAAAACAGGTCTAAACAAAAGAATAGGCGCTTGACACAAGAAAATCCTCCTCTTCAGAGTTCTCTCGGGCTGTCTTTTGACTGTCTTTCTGGCCTCTGTCTTACTGTCCTGCCACCATATTCTGGTATTCATGAAAAATTCCAGGCATGATATAGGACCTGGGAGGTTTTGAGTTTACTGCCTGGTTGTGTTTCTTCCACTGTGCGGGCTTAAGAAACCAGAGCTGAAAATGAAAATGTTCACCAGCAATTTTTCCATCAGTGCACCAGGGGAGACAGTCATACTGCCTCTTCCTCCTTCTTTTCCCCTTAAATAAATAGCACTAAAAATTACAGAGGCACAGCTTGGGACGACTTTAAAAGCACACCCCTAGATCCCCACGAAGATAAGCAGCTGCCCCATTAAGGGGCTCCGCCATCAGCTAAAAGGGATGCCTTGGGCCCACAGTGGGGAAGGAGGAGAGATGCTTTCACAAAAATAGCATAATTTGTTTCCTGGAGAAGACGAAGAGTAAAACACAGGCTGTATTCCTCCCTGTCTACCTTGCTGGCCTCCCCCGGGGAAACCTGCAGAAGCTTAATGCTCACGAAGGAGAGATCAAAATGAGAGAGTGGTAGAGAAGCCTCATGAAGGGCCGGAACAGAAATGCTGAGCGGTGAGGGTTTCCCCCGAGATCCTCGTGCCTTTCAATAAAGATAGGGAAGAGGAGGCCCCTTTCTATCTTCCTTCAGCAAATGCAGGCAGACTCAGCTAGTGGCGAAGGTAAGCCAGCAGAATGGAAGCCATTCTGTTTTCCTTTGGGCAAACATCAACTTGCTTTTGTGTGCCCAGCATTGTGCCTGCTAGAAGAAGGAAAAAAAAAAAACCATTTTAAAGACTCAACCACAGAACTCATTTTGGTAAAAAGACTTTCCAGGAACTAAACATTTGACTCAAATGACCCAAGTGCCGACCACAGCTGAAATACCTGGTCCTGGATGTCCGTACAAGAGCTTTGCTGTTTCTCTACTTCCTACAACTCGATTGCGTGCAGTACGTGACATCGCTTATGTGAGACAGTAACCAGATTTCTCCCCTCCGTTTGACCTCAGTTTGCCTGGATGTGTGGCTGTAGAATCATCTGGCTTTGAGTCATTCAGAGCCTTCTGGCAGATGCTCTGTGCACTAAAAGCCTCGATGTGCTTGTTTGCAGTCACGGTCCAGGCACACAGTCAGGACTCTGCTTGGTATCCACATACTGGATCTACAAAGTGCCTTACTGAGACGCTCTGCAACTACTCACTAAGGGAGTTGTGTAGCTTCCAGTCACCATGCATCCTTTTCTGTCTGGTGAATACAAAGATTGCCCAAATGTGCGTTCTATGTTCAGGACAGCGTACTGTCACAAAAGCAAGTCTTCTGTTTGAAAATGTAGCTGGCTCAGTGATACTGCCTGCAGCTGAAGGTGGCCACATTAGTATTTTGTCTTTTTACAACCTAGGATGGGCGTGTGTGCGCGCGTGTGTATGTGTGTGCATCTGTGTATGTGTGTGTCTCTATGTGGGGGGGGATGGGACTCGAAAGGTGGAATGGAAATGGAACTAGGCATTTTTGCAGAAATTACACAATTGTAAATTGTTGATAAAATGTCAGTTTGTGGGTGACCCCTTAACGGCATCAAAAGAACAATTGCTTGGAAGCTGAAAAATAACCATTTCAGTGAGTAAGCAGGTGCACTTGTCTAGGTGCCGCACCTGAGACTTCCCTCATCTCTCCAGCTAACCAGGATTGTAGAATCCAAGGCCTCACTTGCCCACTAGTCTGAGGAAAGGCGCCCAAAGCTCCCTAGAGACCCCCCCCCAATGTTCTGGCAGCAAAGCAGATCACTTCCAGGGAAGACAATGGCCTGTTTACTTTTCATTGCATTGAAAACTGAAGGTATTTCATAATCAACTGAAGACATCTCATAATAAGCTGAAGATAAATCATAATAGGATCTGAAAATTCTTTTTGAATATTTCACTGCACTGTGCTCTTTTGGCAACTCTACAAGAAATAGTGCTGAGAAAGACTAATAAATCTAGGTGGGTATGAAAAGCTTAGGGACGTTATTTATAAAAACTTAACCTGCTGGAGGACGCCTTTCTCCGGGTGTAGAACGAGGAATTCCTTAACTCTTTTGAAGCTTCTCAGAGAGTTTACTATAAACTATGGATACCATTTGCTCTTTCTCTTTGTCTCTGATACTTTTTAGGCAGAGTCTTGTGAAGCCCCAGTTAGTTTTGAACTTATTATGAAGCTGAGGGTCGCGTTGAGCTTCTGATCCTCTTGCCTCCACCTCCCACGTGCTGGGGTTACAGGTGTGCACCACCACACGCCTGGCAATTTGTTGTCCAGGTTTGCTAATACTTATTCTAAATCCTGGAAGCGAGAAACAGACCTTCGAAATCACTTCGGAGTGGCAATCAGATGAACACATTTGTTGTTTGGCGCAGGGATGGGTGTGAGAGCCCAGCCGTGAGATGAGTTCAGATGCTAAGTCCATTCCCGCTGCCAAGCAGAGTGCAGGCACTGGAGACTCATTTTCCTTTTCCTCCCCTTCAGATATCCTGATCGTTCTGTAAAAGTGAGTGGTCATAAAGCTATGGCATTAGATAAAGGTGCATTGGTGGGGACTTGTGTGCCATGGTGACCCTATTTCTAGTTGTCTTGGCTAGCTAATGTCAGCTACCAAATCACCTGAGAGCTTCTGGCTCAAGATGTTAACTGTATATAACAACTTGGATGAGTTAAGAATTTGAGTGCTGAACTGAATAGCCTGGTTCTGGATCACCTACATTATTGCCATCAAGGCTTTGATAAAGGTGACAGACGTGTGAAGGTCTGGCTGTGACCAGAGGATTAGATTCCAAGATGGCCCACTCACAACTGTGAGCAAGAGGTCTCAATTCTATGTAAGGTATAGTACTCATCCAATGTAGAGCGTCCTCAGTGTATGGCAGCTGGCATTCCCAGGATGTGAGGACCCGCAGAAACCACGGGAGAAGCGACTGACTTCTAATTTAAACTCACACACTGTTGAGTCTGCCTTATTCCATTTATTAGAATCAAGTCACCAAGTCAGGCCCATACTAAAGGGATAAGAAATTAACCTCCATCTCTTAAATGGGGAGGGGGGATTATAGGCATGTCTTATAATCATCCCAGTGACTGAATAGAAGTTCTGATTTGTGCAGAAAGAAAGGGAAAATACAGTCTCTTACGTCTGTTTGGACCCTCTTTATTGTCTGGGATAATTTGCCTTCTAAGCCTCAGGCCCACTCCTAGCATATTTGGACACCGTTCAGTTTAATTGCCTTCTTCTCACACTGACTCAGAACTGTTGACCTTCCATTAATAAATCTCGGCACCACACTCCATCTATGATTAAAAAGAACTGAATACGGATAGACTCAAATGCTCGCAAAACATGGAGTTGAAAGTTGAAAACCCCCTCACCCCAAAGCCCCCATGAGTTCAGAAGACAAAGGCGAAGGAGGCATGGAAAGAGAAGAATTCTCTCTCCACTCATGGGATTTTCCTCTCGACTGCAGCATCCTTGAGTTCCAGGAACTGTTGCTAAGGCTTCCCAGAGGATTCCCTTGGCTCCTGGAGAGGGTGGGCAATTCATCAATGTGGGACCAGCATGACATCTCGCCCATCACACCTCAGCTCCCCTGAGCTTCTCCCCCCTGCTTAGTAGTAATCATGGCCCTAAATCACTCCCAGCTCATTACGGTCCAGACTCTGCCCATAGACAACACTATAACCCACCAGGAAGTCTGCTGAGCCTTTCACCGACTCCCTTTCATGCTCGCTAGCAGCTTCTGGGATTAGCAGCTCACAGGGCACAGCCGGCCCTAATGGCCTTATCACTTGGCTACCTGCTTCTGCCTCCCAAAGGGAACACCCCTTAGTGTATCTGAGCCAGAGAGTCTGGCCGAACCATCCTATTACTGTTTTATATAAAGCACTTACAGAATTCCTAGAGGGGAGAGGAGTCTCCAAGGAGAACTTGTCTCATTAAGCGTAGCCTGCTTTCCAATCAGTCAGAGAGGCTCTGAGCAGAGAACTAAGACCTTTGGGGGGCTTGGTGGTGCTAATGCACTGACCTCCAGGTACAGGGGCACCGTGATGGGGGGAGTGATCTCCAAGGAGAAGGAAGAAACCATGCTTTTGTCCTCTGCCCCACTTAATGGGGTGGAGGAAGCCGAGACAGCTATAGAGTGATAAAAATGTACCCAACATCAAAGCTCCAGGGTTCCCACACCTAAAAACTCCCCATGATATGTTCTTCCCTTTCTTCCTTTCTTTTTAAAAATTCTCCTCTCTCTGCTCTATAGGACGCTCAACTTGGCCCTAGATAGATAAAGAAAATGGCTTCTGAAGATGTGGTCTTTTAAAAGCCTAGAGAAGAAAGACCAGACATTTCTTTAAAAGGCTTCTAGCCACAATGTCTTTCAACTCTGATTTATAGGAACCAGTCAAAGAAACTCCTGGGAAAAGGCTTTTTCCCCCCTTGCTAAGAAAGCATCACAGAAAACAAGCCAACTCCCAGGTTGACAGGATGCTGTCTGCAGAGAACTTGGGGGTTGCATTTAGAAAGGTTTGCAGAGCAACCCAGCGAATCAGAATGCAAGGCTGTCTGAATGCCAACTCATCAGGGAACTCATTCTGCCGCAGGTTCTGCAGAGACATGAGCCTTCATCACTGTGGCACATAAGGCCAGGGCTGCTCTCTGAAGATCATTTTTGTTGCCAGAATGGTCCTGGAAGATTTCTCCCTCTTCTCCTCCAGGCTACTCAATGCAGGGGACAGCATTTTAAGCAAGCATTTGTGCCTGGTGGCTTGAGAAGGCAACAAGAGGGAGAGAGCAAGGAAGAAAGGAGGGAGGAAGGGAGGGAGGGAGGGAGGGAGAGAGGGAGGGAGGGAGGGAGGGAGGGAGGGAGGGAGAGAATGCATGTGGCAACACTACCATCCAATATCAGAGGATCTCAGTCGAGCAATGTTGCAAGTAGAGAAATGTGTTGAACCAAGACTCGGTTTGGTTCTTTGACAGTGAGGGCCATGATCGTTAGAGCTAAAAGCGGGTCTTCAGGCGTTTCTTCCTGAGAATCTTCAGCCGATAAACTATCAGTCACCTTTAGAGTAAGTTGTTAAGGGATTGGAGTACCGGACTCTCAAGCTCAGTGAAAGGAAGCAAGAAAAAAAAAGTGCTGTCTTCTTTTCTTGTTTGAGCTGTAAGAGTTACCATAAAATTCAGAACTTCTTACTGCGTGTGTGGCTGGCAGTGGTCCAGATGATGTCTGTTTCCAGCTTGAGGGTGACTTAGAACAGTCTTTTGCTGCCTACCTTGGATGGGCATGCAGAGGAAGTGACAAGAAAGTTATTGCTGTTGTAAGATGCTGGGGGAGCTGCCTGCTTGTTATTGCAGCAAGCGTATCCTGTACAGTGTGATGTATGTGATGGACAGTCCTCCTCAGAAGAGGGGACTTACGCTGCTAAGTCCTTTTTGTAACAGTAATTTATGCTTATAGAAACAGATCCAAAGGCCCATATATTATCTCTGCCACAAGAAAAAAAAAGATGAAAATAATAGCTTTATATGAGACTTTGGTGAAATAAGAACTTAGCCAGGTTTTTTTCTTTTCCAATCTCGCTATTTAAAACTTACAATTAAGCTAGTATATCTGTTCCCCTCTTTTTATTATAATGTCTGTCTTCCACAAAATGTATGTGTTTGTCATTTCCAGTAATAACGGGCAATTTCATGTCCAAGATTTCAGCAAAATCAAGTTCTAGGGCAGTAATCATCATCAGATCATCCTTTAACTAAGATCTGGGCAGATGGTGATCATGGGCTACTCCTGCTCCATAGGTGATGAAATCCAGCAATATTTGTCTACAGCGTAGTTATTTTTCTGACGAACTCTTCCTACATCAGCCATCTATACAAAAGACTTAGGAACTGATCTGGTTCAGGACCCACAGGTCCTAGAACAAAAGGTTATAAGCATGAAGCTATCACCATTTTCTCATCATCCAGTGGGCCCAGCTGTGATGGCACATAGCTTCAATCCCAGCAGCTAGCTAAAACAGAAGGGTCTCAAATTCCAAGCTGGAATGGACTGCATAGCAAGATTCTGTCTAAAAGAAAAAAAAAAAACCCACAAGAGACAGACCTGAATATTCAACTGGGCACTGAGAGGTGACATATGAGGAACTGGCAGGGTAAGGCTCATTGTTTATTTGTTATGATTTCCTAAACAATGGGCGAAACCCTTGACTCTACATAGAACAATAAATCAGATCCCCTAGAATACACCTAAGGCAGGGTTGAAATGCTGGTGTTTCACTGAGGTGGACCAGGGCATATGAAGATTGTCTCAACATGCTGGCAAAGCACATGAAAGGCACTGGCTCCTGCCAGCCACAGGTTCGAAAAGAAAAACAGTTGGCTGCTTGTAGAGCTCTGTGGTTGCTAAGAGAGCCCCCTGCCCTGCAGACCAATCAGGGAGAAGGGTCAGTTTACCTGTTTATGTCTCTCTGTTTCCGCCTCTGCTCACCAGGTGTACCTCACTGGTACCAGTGATCACCGGCAATTTCATGGCCAAATTTGAGCAGAATCAAGTTCTAGGACAGTGATCAGGTAAGATCCATAGACCGATCCCAACATAAGCATGCAGAATTTAACTGTAAGAATTGTAACATCTGTGGAGATGATGGTTAGAGTTGGAATTTTGTTATATGTGGAGAAATGAGTACTTAAAGATGGCCGGAGGGCTGTCGAGCTCCTTAAGAGAAAGCATGAATAAGGCTGAAGACGAACAGTGCAATCTGTGTCAAAACTGGTGTACCTTGACAATCCAGACTGTTGAACGTTACCAAGCTCATTCAGCTTCCTGGAAACTCTGCCAAGATGAGCTTGGAGTGATTGTAAGTCCTTTGTGAACACCTTTTTCAAAGCCAAAATACCCAGAGATCACACACCTAGCATTGCAGCCAGGCAGGGCTTGCCAGTACCCATGCATGTCCACAACCCAGCCTGTAAACATGGTTATTAGACCACTGAATTGCTGAAGTAATTGGACTAAGTAGGCTCTGTCCATCTGGGGCCAGAAATCATTCAATTAGTCAAACCATGATTATCATAAATACCAATAAGCCTGGCTCTGGCAATACTTTGCAGGATGCAATGTGGTCTAGAAGTCAGAGGTGTGGGGAGAAGGATGCTGCACACAGTGCCTTGATGAGAACACTTCAGGGACAAGGCTTCAAGTTGCATCATTTTAAAAGTATTTTAAATTTATGTGTGTGTGTGTGTGTGTGTGTGTGTGTGTGTGTGTGTGTTTGGGTGTGCATGCATGGCATGTGCAGGTGCCCACAGAGACCAGAGGTATCAGATTCTCTCAAACTGGAGTTACAGGTAATTGGAGGTGTCTGATATGGGTACTAAACTTATGTTTCCTCCAAGACCATCAGGCACTCTTCACTGCTGTGCCGTCTTCTCTCCAGCTCCAATGGCGCCTTATTTTAAAGAACTCTACATAATCCAGTGTCTCCTGAAAGGCTTCATCATACACCATTCCTTTCTGTGTAACAACAATCTACCATGTGAGGAACCAGTAGCACAGAAAATATGCCACCTCTAGGCTGCCTTGAAGTGACATGTAACAGGCTCAGATTCTGGCAGCTTAGAACTAAGTGAGCATTGTGCTCCAGGCCCGCTTGCGACATCAAGTCTCTGTCACTTTAAAATCAAGTCACACACCCACACTCTGACTTAGTTTCTTCATTCTCTCCAAATAGAAAAAAAAATACTGTCTTACAAGACCGTCAGGAAAAGCAGATCAAGGACTGGATGCAAAGACATTTTGAAGTTAAAAGGCAAGGCAAGAGAACTCCCCACTCCTCAAAATGAACAATGCGGCTTACGATGGATTCAACAAGCGCTCTCCTTTTTACAAATGAGTTCTGCACTGATCTGAGCAGGTTTTGTCTTTTTCAGCAGACTCTCACATCAGTTTATGAATGCAGAGAGCCAACAAGAGCGGATGTTGAGTGGTTGCCAGAGTGAAATGAGCGAGCCCTGCTGCCAGCTTCCCACCAAAAAGTAGGTGCTTGGACTGTTTTTATTCAAAAGCGGCTCTTTGAATGCACTCTGTGCTGAATAAACACCCCCAAACGCGTGTGTGGCTTCCTTGCTGTGGAGACAGGGTGGGAGTCACTCAGTTTAAGTGCACACATCTCTCCTGAAGCAAAATGGAAAGAGAAGAAGATGCAGTCATAAAATCCCAGGACGAAAAAAATAGAAAGGGACTTTAAGGTTTATCTGGCCCCTTCCCCTGCTCGGCAGAGCTGTAAACAGCCTTATTCTTTAAAAAGTGACTTTTGGAAGAAGGGCTAACTCAGTTTCCTCTTAGTGGAACCCAGCATCTCACTTCCAGCTTTTGCTCTGGAAGCTGCGCCAGGACGGTCAGCCTTCAAATATAACTCAACCACACAAGAGCGTGCCAGGATTGCATAAAACCCCTCTACGGTTAGACTATGAAATGTCCCCCATATGTTTTAGTTCACAGTCCCCTACCTGGCAGTGGTATTTTGGAAGGCTCTGGAACTTTTAGGAAGTGGCCTATGGCTGCAGAAAGTGGGTCACCTTATCAAGGGGTGAGTTTGAGGGTTCAAAGCCTGGTCCTACTTCCCTTCTGCTCCCTGCTTCCTGACTGTAGATACAATGTGACCAGCTAGCTAGCTGTCTCACACCCCTGCTGTCCTTCCTTCCCCTCAGACTGTAAGCCACAACAAACCCTCCTTCCTTATGGGCTTCTTGCCAGCTATCTGGGACCAGCCATCAGAAACTAAGTGATGCGACTCCCCATGGAGGCTGCGCAGACTCTCAGCCTGCACTGTGGCTAAAATGGCTTTTCTACAGATGACAATATAGAGACTGCCAGAGACGAGATGAAGCAGGCTGTGTGTCTTAGTCAGAGCTCGAGATAGGACAGAGGAGACTGTGGCTGAGCTGTGTTCTGATCCATGGAAGGAAGGTTTTAGAGCGTGTGCCTTGCACAATAGCTCTGCCTCCTAGGCAAGGAACTTGGCTCTTATAGCTCCTGTCTGCCCGTCACTGGTTACACATTTCCACAGAGAATGTTTTTCCCAAGCGACGTGGTTCTTGTCCTCAGAGGCAGTTGTCTGGAGGAAAGGGCAGCTGGGAGATGTTGCCAGACTCTCTTACAGCATCAGGTATGGCCCGGGTCACAGCGAGGTCAGGGATTTGAGCCTGGCATCCCCAGCGTGCAGCTCAGGAGCTGAACATGGTTAGGGGAGAAAAGAGGCCATGCCTAAGATCACCGGCTTGGAGACAGGTATTCCCTAGGACTCCTGGGGGCTGGATAGGACAGGAAGCCTCGCGACCCACTTTGTGTGAGTGAGTCATTGTCCTTCTCCTCTTCACATGTCCTTTAGCGTCCCTCCTAGGTTTCCGCTGCAATGATTAACAAAGGGAAGGAACAAGACATGTGTGATGATGTCCCCAGTGTCTTGGTAAGCAACCCCTAGCCCCAGAAATTCATCAACAACTGTCTCCATTTGCAGAGGGAGTGGTGAGCTGGAAGGAGGGCTCCTGGAGCAACAGTGGGCATAGCGTTCCACCTTGAAGCACCTGGAGAGCATTTCTTTTACCCCGTCCTCAGGTTGGAACGCAAACTCCTGCTCTCGGCCACATGAGTCGGCAAAGGTGGGAATGTTCCTTGATTTTGCACAAACATAAGTCAACAGTGCTTGTGAAAACAACCCACTCTTCTTATCTCACCCTGAAGAAAATGTTAGTCCTTTTCTTTGGAGAGATTAGGTCTCGACTTCTGTAGCATAGCTCACATAACACTGTGTTGTTGGGAATGAACGGAGCACACTCCCACTGGAGGAAATAGAGGCTCAGGGAAGTTTAAGCGGCTTGGCCAAGCTCTCTTTTGTCATACTGGGGGTTGAGCCTCATGAATACCAATCAAGTGTTTTACCACATAGCCATATGCCTAGACCTTTCCGTGCAAAATTTTAGCATGAGGTTTAACTAAAGTTCCCCATGCTGCCCCTGACCTCACTATCGCGTAGATAGGCCTCAAAACATGTGATCTTTCTGCCTCAGCCTCTCATTTAACAAGGATTACAGACCTGAGTGAATAAGTCCAGCTAAGTGTCACTGTTACGTGTACATGTGTTTGTGTGCACGTATATGCATGTGCTCAGAGGCAAGAGCCCAGTATCTGACTTTTTCCTCTTTTTCTGTTGACTTCATCTTGAGACAGACTCTCAATGAATTGGAAGTTCAGTGTGTTTTCTAGACTGATGGGCCAGCAAGCTTTAGGGACAGTCCTGCCTCTGTCTCCCCAGCCTCTTGTTTATAGACGTGCAACTCTGTGCTGTGCCTGGATATTTACATAGGTGCTGGGTATCCAAACTCAGGTAGGTTCTCGTGGTTTTGCAGCAGATACTTTACCCATCTTTCTAGCCCAAAGCATGTCTCTTTTAAGTTAGCATATGGGAGCCTCAGAGGAAGTGGGAGGCCCACAGGGAACAGGGTAGCTGGTCATAAGAGAGAAACTAAGGGACAGAGGTCAGAGCTGCTGGCGGTAGGACATAGGCCATGAGAAGTGAGGGGAAGGAGGTGGACAGCTTCAGGGGTTGTCTTGTGACAGAGCTAAGCCCCCAGGTGATAGCCACCTGGGGTCATCTCTAACAGAACCAGGTGTCAGATCTCTACTCTGTCTAGTCTTCTTGTGGGTACAAAGTCGTCGCTAAACTGGGAGGATGTCACCAGCAAAGGCCCTGTCACTGCACTAGAGATGTTTACCCTTCTTTTTAGAAAGGACAGCTCTTCAGAGGTCTTCCTGCATCAGCCGAGACCTCCCGTTGCAACAGCCTACTGGAAACACATCAAATAGATGTTTGAGGTAACATATGCCAATCCCTCTCAGTGTCTGGACCCTCAGTCCTGAAAGGGAACCCACCTTATCTCAGCGGAAAGGTGTCGCTTCTCACCTCCAGCCTTGGGGAGCAGAGGGTCCAGCTTCCACACCTACCATATCCGATTAGAAGCAGGAAGGCGAGGAAACTGGGCAGGAGACGCACTCCTCTGCTGTGGAGGAACAGTGAGTGTCGGCTCCAAACTGGGATATTCGGGCTGTGCTAGGAATCTGCTTTTACAGGCAGCAGTTCCCATGCACTGGTGCAGATTTTACAGTAAATCAGTTTTAATTATCTTGAAGATATCCATCATGTTTACCTATGAATTTGGATGATACTGCCTGCCACTTCTTTTTAAAATTTTTAAAAAATGTTATTTGTGTGAGCATACGCTACAAGTATGCAGGTACCCAAAGAGGCCAGAAGACCAGAATCCCCTGGAGCTGGAGTTAAAGGTGGCAAGGAGTCACCAGACCACCTTTTCTGATATTAAATCATGAATACTATCTACCACTGGTAGTCAGTATTCTTTAAATTTAATTAATATACTCTTTATGTGTATGAACATTTTGCCTGCGTATATGTCTATATTTATGTACCACGTGCATGCCTGGTGCCCAGGGAGGCAGAAGGAGGTCTTTAGAGCCCTGGAAATTAGAGTTATAAACAGTTGTGAACTGTCATGTGGGTGCCCAGAACTGAACTCAGGTCCTGTACAAGAGTATTCAAGCACTCTTGACCACTGAGCCATTCGTGTAGCCCCTTCCCAAGCCAGTGTTTAGGGTGACTGACTGCTTGTCTGCTGGTTAGCAGCCTAGCTTGGAACAGAGCTGGCAAGTGTCAAGAACACCATCCGCAGAAATTGTGGATTGTGATTTCCGAAGAGAGCGTTGTTTCTAGCTAGTGTTCTTAGCTCAATAGCAAGGGAAATTCAAGTACCAGGTGATGGCCTATGAGAAAGCCAGTGGTGAGGTCAAAGGCCTCACTGCTTTTGGCCCTCTCAGGCAGCCCTCGTTGAGATGGCTTCTTTCTGAGATCGTTCTAAATTGTAAAGAACCAGTATAGACATCTTGCCCTGGTTCTCAGGGAGGGAACTCAGCAAAGGAATACAAGCAAAGCCATATGGCCAACATCTTACATCTCCTAGTAGTAACAGTGGTTCCCATTCTTTCTCCCCAGGAAGTAACTAACTGCCACTACTTTGGGCTCTGGTGTCATTGTCAAACACTTTCTCCTCCTTTTCATGACATATGTATATGACCCTGATTTGGCCAATCAGAATGACTATATATCTCAGCAGGCAGGTGGGTGTCTTCAGGGGGAATACATGTGCTTAAATTTGAACCAACAGCACCTCCCAGGAAATTCTCCAATGGGGAAGCATCTGAGGATGGGTGCTCTTGCCTTAAATGGCTTACTTTTCAGCGAGCTAGGAGCCCCAGGTTGATAGCTAAAAGGCGTGACCACCTCATGCAGAGTCTGACGTAGCAGGTGAGGTTCTACATGTTTCTAAATTATACAGTTGGTGTGCTTCTTCGTGGTATAAGCAAATAAATCACCTTTATGTTAAGTGCCCATCATGTGCAAACATTTCAATACCAGCTGACTTGTTAACACAGACAAGAGAAAATATACCTACAGTAGTCCCCAAGAATCAGAAAACTGAAACGTGACATGTATATTTTAGCAGAAAATTCTCGAGAGATAAAACAAATAGGAACAGCAAAGAAAAGATAACTAAAAAGGTAAAAATTGAGCAATCAGGGTGTAGAGATGAAATGAGAGAGAAAGACATCTTCCCAAGATGAAAGGCGCACAGAGGGGAGGAAAAAATGTGAGCTAGCATCTCAGAGTGGTGGCCAAGAGCTGAAGCTAGAAGCCCAATTAGAATTCTTATTTATAAAAGTGAGCAATGAAGGATAAATGCAAAGGCAAAGACATGAATACATGACCTGCATGGTGTGTATGTGTTATGTGGATTACAGCTACAACCATGTTCACAAACAATACCTGTATAATGCTTCATGTAGGCCAAGCATCGTGTGAGGCAGCTGTCATGGTTTGAATGGGAAATGTCCCTGTCAGGCTTGTGTATTTGAGCCCCCGGTCCCTTGCTTGGGCTGTTTTGGAAGGTAGTGGAACCTTTCTTGGAAGGGGGCCTGGATGGTGGAGGTTGATCACTGGGGGAGGGCCTCTTCTGCCAATCTCTCTGCTTCTTGGTAGCCACTGTGATGGAATCAGTCATTTGACACAGCTGTGAGCCCCTCACACCATGATGGACTATGTAACATGAACTATGAACTAGAATAAAACTTCTTCCTTGAAATTGTCCCCATCAGGTCTTCTGTAGCAATGACAAGAAAAGGAAGTAGTATAGCTTCAGTACTGGGTTTACTCTTTATAAGTTAGATCCCTAGGAAAATAAGTTCATTTCGCACTGGGTTTTGATCCTACTTCATGTTCTGGCTTTGTGGGAGCCTAGCCAGTTTGGATGTTCACCTTCCTAGACCAGAATGGAGGGGGGAGGACTTTGGACTTTCCACAGGGCAGGGAACCCTGACTGCTCTTCAGACTGGAGAGGGAGGGGGAGAGGAGTGGGGGGAGGGGGAGGAGAGTGGGAG
>NW_026067902.1:14414491-14481948 GCF_014885135.2 Alexandromys fortis
AGAAATTTTTTTCAATAAAAAATATATTAAAAAAAAAGAAAAAAAGGGGTATAAAAAATTTCAGTAATTATCCAAGAGCACTTTAAAATGACAGAGATGGGGTTGAAACATGTTCTAGTAGTGTTGATGTTCTAAGCTGATATGGACTGCAATTTCTCATATGGTATGCAAAACAAATGGAGTCAGAATGCTCAACAATACAACACAGGAAAAGCTTAAAGGCATGTTAGTAGTAACAGTAAATCTGATATGCCTATGTTGGTGTGTGTATACGTATATCTGTATATCCGTATACGTATACACACACACACACACACACACACACACACACACACACACACACACACATATATATATATATATTCCATACTTCTATAGCCAGAAAAACAAGTACAAAATTATCTTCATGACTAAAGCAATTCAGGAAAAAAAAAAGAAGAAAGAGCCTTATGGGTTCTGAACAAATAGTAAGGGTAAGAAAAAATAAGAGTGACTTCTGACTTCTTAGTGACATTTGGTGACAAACTACCTTTGATCGGTCATGTGAAAATCCGTATGAAAAATACTTTGATATCTTATCATTATATCTACCTTAATTTATATTTTTGATTTAAACTTATTCATATGTCACGTGAAAAAATGTATTTACATCATATACTTAGTTAAAAAATAATTTAATGGAGCAATTATAATTCAATAAAATACATTAGATGGCTGCAACACGATGTAGTGACTAGCAGTCACAGATGAGGACCTGCATCATTTTCATGTCGGAGCACAAGGGTTATTTGCTGATTGTGACACAAGAGCATCTTTTCAACTCTTCCTCTCCAAGGGTATATGGGGCCAGCAGTTCAGCTTTCACTAGTGTTCTCAACAAAACACAATAAAATCTTGGTTTTAAAGTGAAACAAAGCATGCCCATTAACCGTGTCCTTGTGATGAAGAGAACAAGAGATGCCACCCGCATGTCACTCCTCTAATCCCTGGCACTTTACCACCCATGGGACACACACGAGGAAAATCTCAGTTACACAAACACAGCAGGTGATGCTACGTACAAATATCTGTATTATACTCACTAAATTAGGTATACCTTTATTCCAATACTTATTGACACATTGGGGTACATCAGAAGCAATAAAAATAATCACATTAACTGGTCGGAGATAGGTAACCATTCCTAGCCATCTCTCAAAGGTGAGTGTCAACTTGAGCCTGAGTACTCGAAACACTGAGAACCATCACAACCCTTGGAGAGAGAAAAGCACCAGCAGCCATAGCTGCACACTCACTTTTCAGTTCTGATCTATGGAGGTGCATTTGCTAGGGTGGAAGGAAACAGTGTAATTTCACTTAACATTTTGCATTTGTAACCTTTAAATCTTTGGCATAGAGAAAATGGTTTTTCATTCTGCGGACCTCACAAATGTTAGGACTGGCCTGGGTGACACAGAGAAATAACACAGACAGGATATGGCTGTACTTGTATTTTATAGCTAAGATCAAGAAACACTGTCAAAGGCCAAAATAGCTTCTGCTGGCTTTCTCTTTCTCCTTTCTTTCTTTCTTCTTCCTTCCTTCCTTCCTTCCTTCCTTCCTTCCTTCCTTCCTTCCTTCTTTCCTTCCTTCCTTTCTCTCCCTCCTTTTCTCTCTCTCCCTTCCTTCTTCCCTTACTTTCTCCATTCCTTCTTCCTTCCTCCCTCCTCTTTCATTTTCTTTTTTCTTTCTCCCCATCACTCTTTCTTGTTTTCTTCATTTATTGTTTTTGTTCTTTGAGACAAGTCTTGTTATATAACTAGGTAGCCCAGGCTGTCCTGAAACTTCCTTTGGAATCAGGCTGGTCCAAAACTAGTGACCTTGCCCTTTTTTAGCCTTTGGAATGACAGGATTCTAGGTGTGTGCCAATAGACAGGAGCCCTCTGTGCAGTCTAGCCTGATTTTGGACTAGCATTCCTGTGACCTTTTCTTCCTTCTGTATGAAAACACTAGGATTATTGCAGTGAGTCACTGTGCCTGGCAGCCGGGAGATTTTATTTTTTTTAAATACTGCTCAGACTTTAGAAACACATCTGGCATGGGTGCCCTATTTGTAGCTGAGCATTCCATAGTTGTGTATTCTCCTCATTTGCCCAGTTTTGTATGTCTGCATTAACCACCATTCAGTGCACAAAGAAACTTCCCAGATGAGGTCAGAGAGCAACACTAATCTATGGATCAAAAAATAGGACCTTGAAGGGAAAACAATAATAGTAGTTTTACCCCTAATACTGGAGTTCCCCAGCCATAAGTGCTTGGCCAGATTTGTAGAACCAGGCACATGTTTCATCCTGTGGAGCAGACTTTAAGTCCAATTGGAAGTGATTGGTTACCCCATAGCAACCATGCCACTGTTACATGGGCCTATCTTCCCACATAAGACATTACTATAGTTCACAGGACTCATAGCTGAATAGGACTGACAATGACCTCCTGCCCTGAAAACACCCTGTCCAGGACTATGAAAGCTAGCCAGCTTGGAACCAGCTTGATTTCTTCAAGTCTAGTGACCAAAGTGTATAGTACCTTCAAGAATAGGGTCTTACCATCAGGTTGCTGCAGACAAGCAAAAGCCATGGCTAAAGCCTGTGTTGTTTGAGATATCCAGGTAATCTTGAAGCAAAACTAAAGCGAAGCTATCCTGCCCCTGGCACTGGACTTTGTGTCTGACTTCTGGGAGATGCTTTATGTCCTGTGTAGAATAACTCCAGCTAAACTCTGTTTTAAGAAATTAAATGTTTTTTTTTTTTAATGTGTATGGGTGTTTTGCATACAAGTGAGTCTTTGGACCACACATATGTCTGGTGTTTACAGAGGCCAAAAGAGGGTGTCACGTGCCCTGAAGCTGGGGTGACAGCTGCAAGCTGCCTTGTAAGTACCTGGAATTGAAGCAGGTCCTCTGGAAGAGCAGCCAGTGCTGGGACTAGTCTATATAATCTATAATACACTTAGGAAGTTTACAAAATGGGTTTCCAGGTGACTTTTCAAAGCATCCTTATTGTTACTTATCTTTCATCGCCATCCCCTCCCCAGCACTACCCTCTCACCCCTCCCTCCACATTTAAACCTCCTTCCCCATTATTCTCCCTTTCCCCTTCATCTTACTGGGCTCTACTGCCCCTCTCCTTGATATCTATCTTCCCCTTCCCACAACGGTCCCTTCCTAGCTGCCTGCATTCTACAGGTGGATCGGGTTAAACACTCAAAGCTAAAGATCCAGACAGGAATAAGAACATGGGACCCTTGTCTTTGCTGGGTCTGGGTACCTCACTCAGTATAATTTTTACTATTTTCATTCCATGTACCTGTAAGTTTTGTAATTGCATTCTTTTTTCTTGACAGCTGAATAGAGTTCAAGGCTCAGAGAGCATCACCTGGGGAGAGATGCTGTAAGAGCTACCATATGAAGGACCAGAGCAAAAGGGTGTCTTCTGAACCTGATGGAGCCACACCCATACCCGACAGTGCTCACAACTAGCAGCAGCTGCCTGCAGTAGGCCTGCGCATAATTAGGTCAGACCACAGGCTAAGCTAATGCGGAATGGGAATGGGGAGGCTCTCAAGAGTCCCCGCCCCTAGCGGAGGAGCTGCTGGCACTTGACGTCATCTGGGGGAGAGAACATTATTTTCTTCTAAGAATGTGGCCCCTGGTAGACAGAATGATCATGGTTCAGAGGATATCCTTAGACCCATGTTTGTGTGTGTGTTGTGTGTGTGTGTGTGTGTGTTGTCTCTGGCTGAAGGTCCTTCACATCCTTGATTTACTTTCTTCTTTGTACTCATATCACATGCATTTTTTCCCCATGGACAGCTATTACTTTTACCAAAATATAGAAATGAATATGTATATGGGTATTTATAGAAAACAGATTTAAAAAAAAAAAAGCCATTGGTTTACCAGCAACTGATACTTGTTGGGCAATTTCTTTAATTGGGGTTCCTGACTCAATGGCATCAGCCGGTATCAACCTGCTAGACTCCACCTGAGGTGATCTGCCTCATTGGGTGGTTTGCAGAGCACCATATGCTGCCCCGACTGAATGTTTTTACGCAGGATGAAATAATTCCTGTTGACAGGACAGCCACAATTACAGCAGGTAGGCTCAACTAAGGGAAAACAATAATCAAATTAGGGAAACAGTAAGTAGACAATTACCTGTGCCCACTACCAAATGTTGCCACTAATCTGTTCAGGATGTCTGCAGAGCATTTGGCTGCCAACGGCTTGAGGGACACTTAGGGGGGTGTTGGGGTGTGGGCACGGGTCCTCGGGAACACACATGTTTATGAGCTGTTTAGGACTTATTAGTGGCACTCAGTCTTAATTTTTGCCACAGTCTGAACCTTGAGTATTTAGTCCATGCCTCAGAACCTGAAGGTAGAGGCCCAGGATCAAGACTGTAGCTATACATCTGCTTTTCTACTTGGCTGGATGGTGTATGCCTTAGATTAATCACTGATTTTTTTTGTTGTTGTTGTTAATTTGAGTATCGAAAGTAAATGTTTAATTATTCAACCCAAACTACAGTTGCATCGTCTGCAACAAGTCCTGATTCTCGGCTCAGTCACCGTCCTTTGCCACCAATAAGCAAGACATCTCAGAGTGAGTGGAGAGATGCCCGCAGAGAGTCACAGTTCTTAGCATGTGGGTCGCGACCCCCGCTGGAGCGTCATTGGGCCCTTTCATGGGGGTCACCATAGATCATCAGAAAACACAGACATGTACATTATGATCAATAACAGTAGCAACATTGCACTTCTGAAGCAGCAGTGAACATGGTTTTATGGCTGGGCGGGGGGGTCACTGCAATGTGAGGAGCTGTATTAAAATGTCCCAGCATTGGGAAGGTTGAGAACCACTGCACACAGAGTCTTGCTGAAGCAAGCTCGCCACAGGCACTAGTCAGCCCTTCCCTTTCCATCCCTCACCTTCCCTTCATCAGGATGAACCAACTGATACCTGTGTGCCCCCCCCCCCATGAAAACGCAGCTGCTTAATCTTCCCAACATGTGCTCCTGGCCAGGGCTGGGCCCCCCAAACCTTAAAGGTCAACGTTTCATTGGGCAGTGCCTCTAAGAGTGAGCAAAACTGCTTTTTGGAAGGAGGTTGAAGGATGCCATAGACCCAAGAATGCTTTTAAAAATGTGTTTTTAGATTCATTTATTTTATTGTTTTATGTCTATGGTAGTTATGCCTGCATGTATTTGTGTCTGCCTGGTACCCTCAGAGGTCATAAGAGGGTGTCAGAGTCTCTGTTGCTGGAGTTACAGATGGCTGTGAGCTGTTGTGTTCCTAACCACTGAGCCTTTTAATGCCTCCTGAAGCTAGAAGAGAAACTCCTGAAGGGACACTAGCCCATCTGAGCATGGGACTCTGGCAGCCTTTGCCCTTCCACCCTTTCCCTCTGCCTTGAAAACAAACAACCAAACCAAAACGAAACATTAGATTACTAACCACCAAGGTCTATTTCCTTCTTTGACCACTTCCTCCTCCTGAGGCTGACTACCAAGGTCCAGCTATTAAAGTACTGAAGTCCAGCCATCAAAAACCCCCTTTGGTTTACCTCATTAACAGGCCCAATCAAAATTAAACACCTCACCCTAACATGGGGCTTCCCCTTTTACCTTTATAAACTGCTGTTTGCCTATGAGTCACGTCTGTCTCCTTATCCCTTGTCCCCTGCCCCTTCTCCCTCATCCCCATCTCCTTTATCATGCCATCCTAGCCTCTTCTAACACAGACCTCCCCTTTTTCTCTTCTTAACAATTACACTTGCGAGGTCATTTGCTGCTGTTTTTCTGCCTGAGTCAGAAAGCAGCCATTTTGATTTTTCTTCCCCGCCTAATAAGGGATCTCTCTGCAAAGACAGGTGTTTGGGTATGGTTCGTGATCAACTTAAGGTCGAGGAGGAAGCCCCTGCAGTAGTGTAAGTGTGGGGGTCTTGGTGACGTAGGTCTTTAAGAACACTCAATCAAAATTTGCCTTCCAGAACCTTTTGCCAGACAAATCAGTATGTCACTTACTAAAACTTAAGAGGCCATAGTGTCTAACGTACGTGTGGAAGAGCAGGGAAGTGTGGCAACCGAAGCTTAAGGGTGAGGTATAAAACCACACTGCACAGTTCTGATGTAAAGGTACCACGAAGTCCGGGTGTTGCCACCTGCAGCGATTGACATTCGCATAATCAAGTTTACTTACTTTTAGTTTATGACTTGCAGACCGCAGTGAGGCTTGATTTGTTTTGTTTCTTCTAAATTATGGGCTGTAGCTTGGAAAACAAGAAAGCAGTTAGAGAAGATGCTTACGGCATCTGCAGAGACTAGCGGTACCCTGGTTTTCTCGGAAAGAGACCACGAAACCCAACACTGAAGCACGGAGAGATTTCTTACTAGACTTCCCACTTAAAGTGGGTTTCTCTGTCTGAGATGCCTCCCCAGCTGGCATCTCCCCAGAATGTATTTCTGTGTACCACGGACTTAGTTGGTGTCCTTAGAGATCAGAAGAGAGTATCAGCTCCCCTGGGACTTGGTTACGTGTAAGTGCTGGGAATCGAACCTAGGTCCTCTCTGCAAGAACAACCAGTGTTTTTACCTGCTGAACTAACTCCCCATCCCCAGGAAAGGTTTTAAATGACTGCTAACAAACTCCCCAATATCTACTCCCCCCCCCACACACAGAGGCACGTACACATGCACACCTCTTCTTCCTCTGTCTTTGGCTTCAAAGTTCCCTATCCCAAGAATGACACGGATTTCCTGAGAACACCTAATCATATTGTTTGAGTTGTGAGACTCTGGCTTAGAAACAAACAGCATACATTGCTCTGATGTGACCAAGTGTTCTAGAGCCAAGTTCACCTCAAAGGACAAGGGCAGTGTCACCACAGAGAAATTCAGGCTCTGAACTCACAGCTTACTTCCCAAATCATAGACCAGCATCACTCAGTCCCCATGCCTCTTCCATACATCTGTAGTTGCTAAGACATTCATGTTAATACAACCACTGATGGTCTATAGACATGCTTTTGTAGCCAAGATCTAACGTCTGTTTTTGTCTCCTCAACAGACCCCTCCTGCCCTGCCACACACACAGAGGAGAGGAGGGAGAGGGGGAGGAGAGAGAACCTTGTTTTAGGGGATGCCAGATTATTTATAAATATATTCTCTATTTTGATAACCAGGTATCTGTTTCTTTTTGGTATATACACTCACTGCCTCTCCCTCTCCACCCTGGCCATTTCCCAATGATCTTCCTGCCTTAGCACTGGCCGTGTTGGCTTTCCTATGCCAGCTACTCAGCTTAGCCTCTGGCTGTGACTCCTGGCATTTCAGCTGAGGCCAGGGCAGCCTCTGTTGCCTGGATATCAATGCAGGCAGCAAACCTTTTTTCTGAGTGTTCCTTTGGCCCTAGATACAAAGAGGAAAAGCAGCTAGAGGTATTTCAAGTCTCCTGTTGAAAGAGCAATTTAGCTCATCAAAAGCCAAACTCGTAGACATCTCATGCCCTCATCTCTTCCTCTCCTGCAAAATTACCCCAGCTAAACGTAAGGTATTTCCACCCTGTGTTTGTACAAGCTGAAACCCCAGGTCAGAGTTACTGGGGTCTCCTCTTCCCTCATGCTCACAGGCACTCCATCAGTGAGAAGGCTCCTCAGGGAAGCACTCTCTTGTCCTGTCTATCCCACTCAACCCTTATTCTAGGCTGCCAATTCCTGAACTTGGTTTCCCTGCTACCAGCTTTATTATGTCAAAACAGGGTCAGATGTTCAAAATCATTTTCTAGAATATAACTATAAACCTCCCCATTGAAATCACCAACTGGCCATTTTAGAGAACACCTAAGCAGGATACTGTGGCCGTTGGTCTTTGCACTTCCTTATCTTGGCTTCTTCCCATTCTCCCCTTCTCTCTACTCTTCGAGCTCATGGGATCCATCACCTCCTCTGTATACATTCCCGCTGCCTCTTCTGGCTGACTGTCTGGGGCTCTCTTCCTATAGGAGCAGCATGGTAACCTTTCTCTGCTCAAGGTGTGGTTCACAGTGAGGACAACCCCTAGCACACTGTCTGAAGCAAGTTCTCACGCTAGTCTAATACTCTTGCTATCTAGGCTTGTCTACACAGTGCCTCTCTGTTGCTATGATAAGACACCAAGACCAAGGCAACTTATAGAAGAAAGAACTTCTTTGGGGGCTCACTATAGCTCATGACCATCATGATGCGAGCATGGCCTCAGAGAGGCAGGCATGGCGCTGGAGCCATGTCTGAGAGTTTACATCTGAGATGCAACCATGAGGTAGAAAGAGCCACACCAGCTTTTGAAACCTTGAAGCTCACCCCGAGTGACACATTTCCTCAAATAAGGCTACCCCTCTGAATCTTTCAAGCAGTTCCACCAAGGGGGCAAGTATGAGCCTACGGAGGCTGTTCGCATTTAAACCACAACACTTTCTGAGGTTTTGCTTTGCTTTGCTTTCTGTTCCTGGGCATATCACCATTGGACTATCACTATATCACCACTGGACTATAAACTCTAGAGAGTAACTACTTTTTTATATTGGCTTACTTTTTCCCTTAAACTGAAGAGAATTGTGACATGAGATGACAAGTGCTAGCCTTGCTTCTGTCTTCACTTAGCTCCAAGCTAATTATTCTTTGTGATAAAGAGAATGTCAAAACTAGCTGTGGAGGTTGGGCCCATCACATCAACGGACCCATACTTGGTCCACACTTGGAGCGAGCCTGACAGGAGCGGCTGTGAGGAAGACTTTGCCTAGCATGGCACTGTAGTTGGGGTGCACTCAAAGAACACTTCCCTCTGAGCACAAGGCAACAGAGTCTTGTGAAAAAGAGGGGATGGGGTGAACCAATAAACCTTTGACTCCCCCTCCCCACACACATCCACAAAGAGGGAAACATTTCCTTCCGGGCTTCACCTTTCAATGGAGTGTGTTTCTGCCATGATCAGACTAATGTCCTGTTCAGGTAGACTGGTCTGTTCAGCACGGAGACAGACAACACACAGGAAGTCTGCATCCTAACTCAGAGAACTTAGTCCAAGACCATACCATGAGTGGCCCGAACACCAAAGCATGACAAAACATAAAGACAGACTACTTCAAAATGCAGACTGCTTCTGTGCACAGTGTTTTGCCTCCCGCCTTCCCGAGTTCTGTCTTTACCTCTAGCTCTCTATATCCGTCTTCCTATGACCTTCTCAACATTCTCTTCTTTTTCTCTCATTTATGCTCATTCCTATCTGTGACTTTAGGAATATTTAAGATATTAGACTCCCTGTCTTAGAAAAAATATAAATCTCTTTCCCGAGCTTCAGACATTTATGCCCACATGCCAGTCAGATATTTAAATTAACAGCTTTATTGAAAGGAAACAAGCATATGATGAGCTTCACATATTTGGAGAGAAAATTTGCTACATATGACAGCTGCATACAGCTGAAAAGCTGTCACCAGAAGCAAGGGATGTACTTCTTGGTAAAGGGTCCCCTGTGCTGTCCTTCTCATCCTCCATATTCCCAGGAGAACTAATATGCTTTTACTGTATGACATTTTTCATGTGCTTGCTGGAGTTTACATAAGGGGAGCTGTTTAGTATCTGTCCTTTGATGCCTAGTCTCTTTCGCTTAGCAACACTCTGGCAAGGTGCATTCAAACTCCTAATTCAGTAGCTCATCATCTCATTGCCAAAGAGCATCCTATTGAAAAGTTCTACTTCAGTTATTTATGTATTTGATCACTGATGTTCTTTATTGTTTATGGCTCTGATGAACAGAACTACTAAGAAGTTGCTTCATTTCTTATCCATAAATGCCCAGGAGTGAAACATCTATCAGAAGAAGAAAAAGAAGAAGAAGAAGAAGAAGAAGAAGAAGAAGAAGAAGAAGAGGAGGAGGAGGAGGAGGAGGAGGAGGAGGAGGAGGAGGAGGAGGAGGAGGAGGAGGAGGAGGAGAACATGAAATTGCTTCTAAAGTTTGCAGCTTTGGAACTTATGGGATAAGCCAAGTACAGAGGAAGTGAGCCTATTTATAAGACTCTGACTGTGTACAAGCTCCACTGAGCCTTTATCTTTGCCAAACACAATTAGGGCTGGCTGTGTTACCTTCAGCCATTACATTTAGTTAGGGAATTGTTAGGGGAGGTAGATGGGAAAGGGGAGGGGATGGGAGGAGAGGACAGAGGGGAAACTGTAAAATAAATGAAAAAGTTATTTAAATAAAGATATAATAAAAATACAGCTCTCTGCTCTCCCCCTCAATATCTTGTTTTAGTGATATTCTTGAAAATCCTGTGTGGGTCTCTGGCATCTTCTCACAAAGAAACTAACACCTCCTACGAACTTGGCCACTCCCTTCCTCCTTCGTACTGCATCCCTGTGCTATAACGGACACACCCAGAAGGTACCTTATCCAATTGCAAGAAAGGAAAATAAATGAACACCCACAACATTACCGTGCACACTGGAATTCACTACAAACATTAACAGCCATTTCCCCATTCTAGGGACCAGTGAGCTACATCACAATCCAAGCCGAAACTGAAAATGAGCTTCCTTTGAAAGGGGAACCTTCAGGGAGTCTGCCTTCAGGATAGCACCAGTCGCAGCAGTGAAATACAGCATTCATATTTCTGATAAATAAGCCAAAAGAGGGCACTAGCAAGAGACGGCTACAAATTTTCATTCCTTTTGAGTTTCATGCTTACGATTTAAAAACTTACCACCCAGGGGAGAAAAGAACTCAGAGGCTTCTCAGCCATGAGTAGTAAGAAGCGGGACTGTTTCAGAGATGCCCCTGGGTTGGCTCCAAAAGCCTTCTACCTGGAGGACTGTGTGCTCCCACTCCCCTCATGGCCTTAAACCAACCCTGTGAGGAGCTGGAGAAAGGAGATCCACTTTACACTGCCCCCCATTGGGTTCACCTTTCCCTTGCTAAGTCATGCACTGCAGAAGGGGGTAGTTTAACTCTTTCTTCACCTCAGTAAATAAAAGTTGTAGCTACTGAATGTACTCATGGCAGACTCCAGCCAATGAGCAAGGATAGTTTTAAATGAAAATTTATTGAACCTATTATTATTATTATCATCATCATCGCTACTACTGCTAAGCATCAGCATTGTGTGTGTGCAAGTGTGCGTGGCACTGCATACACTCAAGAGTCAGAAGACAGCTTGTGCCAATCAGTTCTGTCGCTCTCTTTACTGTGTGGTTTCCGGTGACCAAATTGAAGCTATCGGGCTTGATGGCAAGAGCTTTTACCTGCTGAACCACCTCATTGGCTCAGACCTTTAATGCCCAATCTCCATGGATTGTATTTAGTTGAGTACCCCACTCTACACATCACTTGATAATTGGTCTCATACCTCTTTTGCCTTCCAGTCTTGCGCCCTGCATTTTATGGAGACCTTGTAAAGCCACCTGAAGTTTCTAAGGAGCGAGGACTCTGATTTTAGGATGTGGACCTGCTCCGTATGACTGGGGCCTAAATTCTTATGAGCTGAAAACCAGCTGTTCTCAGGGCCAATAAATCAGGAAAGCTGTCTAGGCCTGGCTGCTAGAGGAGCTATCCTGTGACCACTCTTGCAAGTGGGAAGAGGAGGGTGGGGCTGGAGTGCTTGAGATGAAAGGCAGGATTCCCTGTGGAAGCCCTGCTTGGGCCTCTGCAGTTAGTGATCCGGCTTCTGCTCATCAGGTGCTAAGTGTGAGCCAGTGTGAGCCATTGGCTATCCATTTACCTCATTACAAAAACAGGCATTGCCTTCACCTGAGCAAGATCCAAAGCATCACTTCAGATGTGCTTGTGGTAACACTGGTAAGAGGCAAAAGAGGAAATGACTTCATTTCCAGCTTCAAAGGGGAGATCCCCAAATCCCGGTCCAGGGACAGCCCTTACGATTTCAGAGATCAGATCTTGATGTATGCACACTTACTCCCTTCTCCGTTGTTAGGGGACCTGGATGTGGGCAGATTGGATGTGGCGGTAGGCTTTTTGGCATGCTTGTTGTGAATATGGGCTGGCTGGGGAGTGTGAGCTACTCAGCGTGGAAGTGATCTCTGCCACATTTGAGTCTGGCTTTCAGCAGAACTGGCTGTATCATAGAAGACATCCAGATATTCCCTAGCTATGAATGCTGGGAAGGGAAGTGAGCCTTGCTGAGAGCAGCCTCTGGCCATCTCCGCTACTGTGGTTTAAAAGTGAAGTGTCATATGTTTCAACACTAGCCTCCATGGACTGACACTGTTTTAGAAGATTGTGGAGCCTTTTGAGCATGGGACTTACCTGGCAGACATAGTGCCTACCTGGTAGGACTTCCGTGTCTGGGGGCACTTCCCCTCTGGTTCAAGCTGTTTTCTGATTGACTAATGTAGTGAGTCTCAACCTTCCTAATGCTGTGACCCTTTTATACAGTTCCTCATGTTGTGGTGACCCCCAACTATAAAATTATTTTCATTGCTACTTCATAACTGTAGCTTTGCTACTCTTAAGAATCATGATGTAAATGTCTGTGTTTTCTAAGGGTCTTTGATGATCCCTATGGAAAAGATCATTCAGCCCCCACAGGGTTGAGAAACATTGTTCTAACATGTGAGCAAGCCACATGCCATTCCCACCGTCACGGACATGTCTCTCCCGCTCCCAGAACAGCACCATTCTTTCCCGTCATGAAGCCGAGAGCCCAGATAAGTTCCTTCTTCATTACCTTTGCTAGACACTTTGTCGTGGGGAAATGAATGAATCTGCGTCGGCCCCGATGATTTCCCACCTTCAGTCCAGCCCAGTCACCATCTGCATTACCCCCAAGAGACCTCATTCAATCCACAGTCAACTATTGACCCACAGAAAGGGAACACAATTCTTGACCTATAGATTGATGATGGTTGTTTCTCAGGCTGCCAGGCTTTAGGATGTGTCTTATAGAGGAAGTCACTCCTGGAGTCCTGGGTAAAAACAACTCCTATAAAAGCCTCTGCAGCTTATGTTGCTTTTCAAGATCTCAGCCTATTCTTTTGTATTTTCTCTAAATTTTATTTTTTTTAAAAAAAACTTACAAATAAAAGCTAAGGCTATATTAACAATAAGTAATAAAAATTGTTTTTCTAGTTGTAGTTCTGTCGTGAGCCTTCTTGTTTTGAGTGGTGAATAAGTCCATAAAATAGGTTTGATACTGAAAGCATACAGATTCAGTGTGAAGGCTCACAGTTTCTGTTCCGAGCGCCACTTCTAACTGCATACATGTTCATTAAGATGTAGAGACTGTGTCTGGTTAGTATTGGTGAGTGATGTTTTCTATTCATCTTTATCCGGATAACTTCTCCCTTAGATTCAGACATCTAGGACCTTGGACATGTGTTTCCCGTGGGAGCAACTGGGCTTGGAGACGAGATTCAGGCTTTGCTCTTGTAGCATATGCAGCTGCCAACTCAAAATAATAGACCTGCTCTCCGCCGATCCCGGGCACTCTGTTACCTGAACTTTCCTGGTTTCTGGGACTGTGATTTTAAAGTTGAAGCTAAATAGGGAGATGAGGATTCTGTTGGAGAAAGCAAATGCATCTTTACGAAATTGTTCTTATAAGACCTGGGCAGGGAAGCCCACGGGCGGCGAGAATTCGCGTACTGACATACTTGGCTTGCTTTAATCTTCCCTGTCTTTTCTCTCACTCACTCTGTTTCTCTTCCCCAGTACTCCCGTCCTCAAGGCCATGTGGCCTTTCAGGATACAGATGCAAAGTTCCCAATTATTAGGCCCCCTTCGTGCCATTTTCTCCTCATTTTCTCTTTCTTTGGCCCAGATAAAATTAGCATCGCTTGCTGGGACCTGTAGTTAACCCAGCACACAGCTCGTTCTCTGAGTGGGAGGCCAAGAACACCTTCTCAGCCTGGATCCAAGGGCGGGCGTGGATGTACGGTGCTGAGGGCATCAACATGGTGCTCAGCCACGCGTGGTTGTTTCTATTCTAAGGGATACATTTGGCTGTTTATTAAGCAGCAAGAAACAGCGTAATCTTCACCTGCTGACAAAATGAATGTGGGGGAGATGCTTCTAGATGCACGGCATTGATGTCTGAACAGTAATCAGCTGAGTTTCAGTGCAGCTCCTGGCAAGCAGAATTTTACTAGGGAATCTGACATCCCCAAATGGTGTTTTTATTTGATCCAGGCCCCAAAAGAACTTTACTTAGCTGAGCAAAAGCAAGATGCATTTACGAATTTGATGTGTCAAAGTTACCTCATCGCATTTATTAGGAGGTCTTATCATTTCTGGTTCCTTCATTTCAAGATGTAGGATATTTACTAAAAAAGCCCAAGAAGAAACCAAGTTAGACCAAGGAAGAACTGAATGGGTTAGTCAGGATGTTTTTCAAGTTATAGGAAAATTATGGTAACTATGTACTTTATTCTCCAAAGTAGGATAGTAAGGGAAATGAGGAACTTGTAATAATGATATCAAGACAACAGGTGCTAACCCGGAGAGTCCTAGGGACAGGGCTGTTCAAAATCTGCCAGGGCAAGGAGCTGAAGAGATAGCTGTGAGCCATGTACTTCCCAGTGCAGGTACGAAGACCTGAGCTTGACCCCCAGAGCTCCCACGGCAGGATATTTGCAATGACGCTTGCTTGTAGTTCTAGTGCTTTGGAGACAGAGGCAGGAGGATGCCGGAGGGTTGTTGGACAGTCAGCCTAGCCTAACGGGTGAGCACAAGAGTCCCTGTGAGAGAGCCTGTCTTAGAAAACAAGGTAAAAACTTCTGAAGACTGTCACCCAAGCAAATGCCCTTTGACCTCCACATGCACACAGACATATGTGCATCTTTATTTGCACACGTGCACGCACACACACACACACACACACACACACACACACGAAGTATCCCTAGTAAGATGGGCTTAAGTAATGAAGGAGGTTCACTGGCCTAGACAACAGGAAGTCCTGCAGTCCAGAGGCTGGGTGGGCTTCCAATTAGTTCTACCAGTTTATAGCATCTCCCCTCTGCCTTCTCAGCTGCAGTTGTATCCTGCTTCTCATGATTGTTGGAAGGACACAAGAAGCATTTGGAGTACCAGGCTTCAGCTTTCAATCAGCAGTAGAAACAGCACATCTGCCCTGGTGTTCCAAGTGAGGATGCCAAGGCTCAGGGCCATAGGGCACGTGCCCAGTGTCACATACCCTACACTGCCAAGGAAAGGGAGCACCTTGACTAGCTTCATCCGCAAGGGTTCACTGTTCCAGCAGTGAGGGGGCAGTTTCTCATCAGCGGCTGGAACAATTTTCTCCATAAAATCTTGATAATGTTTGAAAATCATTTTTAAAAGGCTGGCAAAAGGACTCAGCAGGCAGAGGTCCTTGTGCACAGGGGTGATGACAGGAGCTGAATCTCTGAATCTGATAAGGTGACAGGAAAGACCCAACTTCTAGGAGTTGTCCTCTGATCTATGCAAGCATGTGTGCATGCGCGTGTGCACACACACACACACAAAATGAAGAAATGGTGAAATTTTAAGAAGGGGAGGAGATGAATATGGAATGGGTAGCCAGCAAAATGTCCACTCTAGAAACAAACTTATATTTAATCAAGTCACTCCTTAATGCTCTGACTGTAAATGGAGGCCTCTGGGGTCGGTTCCCAGAGTAAAACCAAGTCTCTACCATTCATTCTCACGTGACCTTAGGCAAGGTGTTTAAACCAGGCCTTAATTCTCCATCCCCAAAACAGGAAAATGACAGTAACTTCCTTGTACAGCTGCCATGGGATTAGCAAGAGGCTACTATACAGTGGGATTATGACAGTGTCTGTCCTGTAGTAAGTGCTTCACGAATGGCAGCATCACCAAAATGGCCATTAGACGGCTGCTTAAAAGGCTTGTGACGTCATATGTAGTGGAGGGTTGGGGCCCTGTGCCCTGAGGCATGCCATGGGACAGAACTTCTCTTTCGCAAGGGAGGTCAACCAATTCTAATCTCCCCTCCAGTTTGCCTTTGAACTGGCCATAAATAAATTTTGTAATCTGCCCTAGACAGGCAGATTTTACAACAACACTAGGCAGATCTTGTGACCAGCATTCCAGAAACTTCCTGTCCATACCCTGAGGGAAGGAATGCCATACAGAGAGGTGAAGAAGAAAGCTGGAGGCAAACAAGCTTTGTCCACTTTCCTCAGAGAATGTTCTTGGCATCTAATATTCTTAAAACCTCCATAAAATGCAGGACAGGACCTCCCAGCTCTGAGAAAACTGTGGCTTTTACCAGAAGCCAGGTGAGACACATCTGCCGCTGGGGTCCCCTGAGGACATGGCTATATAGTGCCTGTGCTTGGAACTTGATACTTCACCCTGGCTGCTCCCTCATCATCTGCCAGTTTCCTGGTTGTCCTTTACAGAGAGTTGAGAGCCATAAGCAGGGTGTTGCTCTGTGGGCCACTCCTGCAAATCCACCAAACTTGGTTCTATGGAGCCTTAATCTGTAACTGATTGACCAGCAATTCCATAGCCCCAGACGTGTGCCTAGGCCTGCAGTGTGAAAAGTTAGGGTCACCAAACCCTCAGTCCAGACGGAATGCAGCAGAAGACACCCCAGTTCTGCTGCAGAGAGGCTTGCTTTCCGGAAGGGAAGGATCCTCACACCTTTTGAGGCAGCAGAAGTCCTTTGTGTTGATTGCGGCGTGAGAGTAAAAGAAAAAAGCTTGTGGTTTTATTGTTGTTTTTCTTTGTTTTATATTTGTTTTGTAGACATATGTTATCAGTAGTGCAGAAATTCACTTACTCGGTTGAGGGGAAAATTCGAAAGGCAGATGTAAGCTGAAGAGGAATGGGGAAGGGGTGTGGGTCCTGGCAGGAGCTGAAGAGCAATACAAAAGATGAGACCACCTGTCAGGTAAAACCAAGTCAGAAAAGGTCAGATGTTTGCAGCCAAAGGTGAGTCAGCCTTTCATCTTTTTTAAAATACATTTTACTCTTTAAAAAAAAAAAATAGAAGTTGCATAATTACATCATTTCTCCCTTCCCTTTCCTAATTCCAAAACCTCCCTGCTTTCCTTCAAATTTATGGCCCTGTTTTTCACTAATTGCTATCACTTTCATACATGTCCATGCATATACATACATATTCCTAAATACAACTCGTTCTGTCTGTATAAGGTTTCATGTATGTATGTTTCCAGGGCTGACCGTTTGGCATTCTTAAAACCACCACATGGTAGATTATAGGAGTGTCCCAGTGTTTCACAGCCAAGAGAGTCTCTCAGATTCAAGATAAATCCCCCTGGTTGTCACATCAGGCCAATTTATGTCTTCACAGGGATAAAAGCACGGGGAACGATTTAGAGGCGGGAGTCAAGGTGGTGCTTTAGAGATGCCACAGCAGAAAGGGGACGAGGCTTAGTGACATCCACTTCTCGGTGACAGGAGAAAGGGAGTGTCAGATGGAGGCCTGTGATAGCAAGTGTGAAAGACTAGGGAGACAATAGTATCGCTGACAAAGAGGGAGAAGGCGGAGGTTGGCCTCCTAGATAGGCAGTTGAATTTATAAGCAAAGGACTGGCATGGCCAGGGCCTTGAGAGGAAAGTCGTTTTCTCCTCTGCTCTGTCCTCCTCAGCACAAGCAGGGAGCTGGAAAGCAAGCAGAGAGAAAATTAGAGAAAAACGTGGCAACAATAAAAACATCTACAGATTTGTACGTATTCTGCCCAAGCTTACTCATTAGCATTCTGTCAACGTTAGATGCTATCTAGTCCTACTTTTGGGTGTGAGCATGAAAGAAGGCAAAGTAGTGATTTTTATTTTTGCTTCGTAGGGGCTTTTGTAACAAAAGCAGTATTTCAAAAATGCTTTTTATTAGAAGGCAAGTTACCTTATGAATTTGTGTTCTAAATACAGACTGAACCATACATGTGCACAATTTAGTTTTATTCTCTGTGGATTTTTAGGGTTAGATTTGAATAGATTCTTATAGTCAAAGCACCACACACACACACACACACACACACACACACACACACACACTGTAGTCTAGTTAGGCATAGGAAAAATGAGTAAACTTCAGTGGCTGGACTTTGTGCAGACAGAAGTTTCTCTTGTGCCTAGTCCCAGAGCCATTCAGTCCCAACAAAGTATACAGAGATTTATATTAATTATAAACTGTTTGACCTATTGTCCAGGCTTATTATTAACTAGCTTTTACAATTTAAATTAACCCATAATTCTTATCTATGTTTAGCCACGTGGTTTGCCACCTTACTCAGTGAGGTGTTCTCATCTTGTTTCCTCTCCATCTGACTAGTGACTGCAGACTGAGTCTTTCCTCTTCTGAAAATTCTCCTAGTCTGGTCACCCTGCCTATACTTCCTGCTTGGCTACTGGCCAATCAACTTTTTATTAAACGAATATGAGTGACAAATCTTTATAGCACAAAAGAGCATTATCCCACGGCAACTTTGTTTCACTAAAACCATGGAAAACATGGCATACCGATAGAATGGCAATCTGTCCTTTTCTTTACAATGGCCTTCCCTTATCATTACCTGGATGCTGTAGGGAATCCTTTGGCCAGTAGTTTTTAAATTACCCACCTACTTGGGCATGACCTCATATACTATAAACCGCCCATATAAAGTGGATTTGGTTGCTGTTCCCCATCTGAGCAGAGGACTGTGATCTGTGAGTCTACCCCTAAATAAATAACCCTTTATTATACTCAATCCTGAGCTAGTGTGGGATTTCTTTTTAGCATCCATCTTCATCTGATGCCCAATGTGGATCCCAACTTCACAGCTTCCTTTTAATTTAAACAGAAAAGGGAAAATAGTGTGTGAGGTCCTTCTGTCTATGTGTTGCTTCTATTGATTAATAAATAAAGAAACTGTCTTAGGCCTGCACAGGACAGAATAGAGAGAGGTAGACAGGGAAAAACTAAACTGAATACTGGGAGAAAGAAGGCAGAGTCAGAGAGAAGTCATGTAGTTCCACTAGAGACAGGCGCCGGAACTTTACCCAGTAAGACACAGCCTCATGATGATACACAGATTAATGGAGATGGGTTAATTTAAGATATGAGGTAGCCAGAAATACGCTTAAGCTATTGGCCAAACAGTATTGCAAATAATATGGTTTCTGTGTGACTATTTTAGGGCTGAGTAGCCAGGAACAAACAAGTGGCCTCCTACTACACTTGTGAAAACTATCTTTTCCCATCATGCATCTGCCTCTCCGGCACTCTGGAAGTGTAGGTAAAAAGGAATGAACATTATCCTGGGAAAGCCCTGTCCCATTCCTGGAATCCCTCAGCCATCCTACTTTAACTCATGGGTAATACTCTTCTCTGTTGAGGTTTGCCTATGAAACTGGACACCCAACACTCGGTCATGCTGTAAGAAGCGCATTCACCCTTCAAGAGTATGCCTATACCCTGTAATAAACTTCCTTCTGATTATTTACTCTGCTTCCTTTACGTATTCTTTCTCTGATAAAGACAGAGACCAGAAATCCTGAATAAAGGTTTCACTCCAGTCTATATTGTTAGATACTTCCATAACCTTCACCCAATAGATAAACAGGTCCATAGACAGACAGACATGCAGGCAGACAGACAGATACATAGAATTCTTTTCTTACTGTCAGTGTCTACAAAAGACAAATTATCCAAATTCTCATTGCTGATTAATATAATTCCATTAAAGGAAAGAAGAATTTTCATTACAAAAGGTTACCTAAGACTTCTAAGCCCTTAAAATTTTCTTCCTGTATGTGTAGAATCTAGGAATTTCTGAACTGAGGATAATAAAATACGCCTCTGCCTCTGGAGTTTGCATCTGGCTTCAGAGGTGCAGATGTGTGATTGTACGGCTGGGCTAAATTAAAATTCAAAAGGGGACTCTGTCTTGCCCAAGACCAAGTACGGAATCTTATTTTTCTGTTTTTGCTCCTCCAGCATGCTTTGATTCTGAAACCAGCTTTAGGGTTTTTAGTAGCACTATCGCATCATCATTATTAAACTAATGGCAAGCAGCATGTTCCGTCTGTGTGACTAGTAGTGGCTCAAGTGATGGGTGCAAACGAATGAATCAATGAATCCACCGTCCTTGACAGAATCAATTCAGTGACTCAAGCTCTTTTCATTGGCGGTTTTGAATTGTTACTTGTATCAATTCAAAGTTATGGATACAATGAAGTAATATTTCATGTTTTTGAATGTGTCTTTCCCTGATTTATAAACTTGTTTAAGAATTTAATTTTTGCTTACCCACTTGACCTACTACTGTCCACTCGTCTCAATTATTTAACAGCTTAAATAGACACTTAATAAGTATGTAAATGGCAGCACCTTAACGAAATGCAGGTTTCTTCCTAAGCGTCAATTATATGCCTCGACATTCCCTTCTATCTGAATGTGTCACTAAGACTCCAATTACACTGGTTTACAGCTGATGGAATTACGGAAGGAGAAGATCTCTCTCCTACATACTTATTAGGCCTCGGTAAGTGTTCCTCTGCAATCTGGTGCTATTCAATTATCAAGTAATAACTGTCTTAATGAATCTAATTGAAATGCTTATTTCAGACTCCTATCCCAAAGAAGAGCCTTCACTTGGTGGAGTCCTTCTCCTGGATTCAGCCTGGCTTGTTACCCAGAAAGAAGCGGCTTCCTGCGGCAGACAGTCACACTCTGAAAGCCTATGGAGAATTTTAAAGGCATCTGTGTTTCTGTGGTTTGTATGGCATAAAGATAAGGCCTGATTCGACCTTGCTACTCCAGGCTGCGTGATCGAGAACACCACCACCCCACATACATTTTCCCGCTCAGTCTCTACAACACCCCCTGAAATGGTTATACATTGTTATCCTGACTGAAGAGATTTAGAAACTGAGTATATTCTATTTTTGCAGGACAGAAAATTCAAGTAGTTTATATGTTAATAAATGGTAGGGATCGTGACTCAACCACAGGGTGGTGTTTCTATCCCTCTGAATCTACCACAGAGTATAAAATTGTTCACAAGAGCAAATATTTGGAATGACTGTTAGTGTCTATATGATGACATTTCTGGTTCCTCAGGAAGTTCAGGCCAAATTTACACAACAAAGTGGGGACCCATGCAAGTCTCTGAGGCCCAGGCCTGAAGGACATTGCTGTTTTGTTTTGCTTTGTTGTAAGACAGTCTTGCTTGCTCAAACTCATGTAGATCAGGCTAGCCTCAGACCCTTGATCCTCCTACATCAAGTTCACCAAGGCCAACCTGGTCTACATGAAGCTGGGATTATGGAAGTCAGGTGGATGTTGATCTGAATGGAACTACGTGGCTTAGAAACAACACTTAGAAAACAAAACTGCATGAACTAAATACGCAATACACTACTCACAAATCTCTAGCCTTTATATCATATTCTTCCTTTTTGCAATTTTGTCTAGATCTACAATTGCATAATTAAACTCCTTCACTGCCAAGTCTAGAAATTATCTGATATATAAAGAGACATCTTAAAACACCTCACTGTGCCAATTATTTCCTTTTATTAGCAAATTTGATCTCTATAATGCCTTGCGTGTATGCAATGCATTTTGGTTCCTCTCCCTGATACCTTTCATGTCCTTCTCTCCTCTGCCAGCCCTGCTTCTCCCTCACAAATGTCTTTCCCACGTTCATTAGTTGTTGTTTGGTTAGTGTCCTACATACTTAAACAGGACATCCTGTGTAATCCTAGGTTTGGAACTAACCATCAAGGTCCATTGGTATCACAACGTAATATATGGACATACAACAAAATGTTATGCTTTTCCCTCTCCCAGAGAGTTAGTTAGTTACCAAAATACCAGCAGTGAAATGTAGGACCCAGTGCAGCCCTTCCTCATCCGAGGCTGACAGTTAGGGAGCCTGCCTAAAGACACCGCTGTTATGAATCGCCGGTTGCCACTTGCCATGACCTGTAGTACTTAAAAGCTGGCGTTTAGCAGCCTTCTCACTATCTTTCAATTCTTGCATTCTTTCTGTCTCCTCTTTTCATTGTCCCTTGAACTCTAAGGGGTTGGAGTCACTACCTTTGTCAGGATGAATGCCTGGCTTTCCCTTATTCTCAGCTGCTTTGCGGCCATGGGTCACCACATTCACCTCTGTTCAGGGATGCTTCTCTGATTAAAGTCGAAGGTGTGAATGCCTATGGGTGTAAACCTGGACACTTAGGAGCTGGAGAGGTGTCTCAGTTGTTTAGGAACATTTACTGCTCGTCCAGCGGACCCAGGTTTGATTCCCAGTACCCGTATGACAGTTCATCACTGTCTAATAATTCCGATTCCAGGGGATCCATTGCTTTCTTTTGACCTCTGTAAACACCACGTATTCATATGGTAGACTGGCACACACACAGGCCAAACACTTAGGCACATACATTAAAGAGCAAATAAAGAAACATTTAGAAAGTGGTCTGTTGCTATGCCAATTAGCTAAGCAACACTATTAGGATCCCCTCTAGGATCTAAGATTTTTCAGTTGTGGGATTTGGATAGGGTTATCAGTATTAAAGCATGCATTACTTCTTATAGAGAAGGCCTCTCAAATTTAATCAATAAGAGGGTGTTTGCCCCCGTGATGGTTATGTTGTTACTGCACCAATGAACTCATCACACCTGGTAGGTTAGCATTACAGTGCTGGAGTTCCCGGCTGGCTACAACCACGCATGCTGCAGCCCCCACAACCACAGCAACTGCAGAACACATCTGATGCTATGATTGGTAGCCCTGAGGAGCTTCCATCCCAGTCCCACCAGCTAGATTCCTCTAGAGCGTGCCCCCAAGGTGTGACATCCACAGTAAGAGGGCTTTTTATCCTCTGATCCTGGTGAGGAACTCTGAGCAATGGCAGGAGAGGACATGGGCTATCCTTCCTGTGGAAATCTCTCTCTCTTGACACTGGGGCTTTTGTTCCCGTTACTCCCGGTACCAGTCTTGTCTACGTTTGGAGGTTTTGTATAACAGTATCTTTGGAAAATGAGTTTCATAGCATTAATTCCCGTTCTGTTTTGTAGGATAATTTAAATACAATGGCTGTGGTTTCTTCTTGGAAGACCCAGTAGAATTCTGCAGTGCATCTGTCTGCCTTATCCTGGGTTGTTGTTTGTTTGCTCACTTGCTTTTTGTTGTTTTCTTTTGGGACTTTGTTAAGTTAGGAGTGTTTATTATGGCTTTAGTCTCATTGATGGTTGCAGGTCCATTTAAAAATTACTTATCTCGGCCGGGCGATGGTGGCGCACGCCTTTAATCCCAGCACTCGGGAGGCAGAGGCAGGCGGATCTCTGTGAGTTCGAGACCAGCCTGGTCTACAGAGCTAGTTCCAGGACAGGCTCCAAAGCCACAGAGAAACCCTGTCTCGAAAAACCTAAAAAAAAAAAAAAAAAAAAAAAAAAATTACTTATCTCATTTTGGTTTAATTTTAATAGGCCATATACACCTATACATCCAGCCCTTTCCTTACATTTTTCAACCTAGTAGAATGTATATTTTTGCATTTTCATTGGTATCTGTTGTAGTGCCTTCCTTTTCATCTCTAATCGTACCGATTTGGGTGCTCTCTTATCTTCTTTTGGTTAACTGATCCAAGTGTTTGCCAATCTTACTTATCTTTTCAAAGAGCCAACTCTTTGTTTTCATTGATTCTATATATTTTTGCTCTTATGGTTGTTTCATTAAATTCTGCCTTGATCTTTTGGATCTTTCCCTGTCTATCTCTTTTTAGTTTGTTTTGTTCTTGTTTTTCCAAGGAGCTAAGGTGCATGCTTAAGTTGTCTGTAGGGATTTCTCATTTTTGTATTTGTTTTGTTTTTGATGTAGGTATTCAGCATTACAAATTTCCTCTTATAACTCCCTCCATTGTGTTTGATAGATTTGAGTATTTTCATTTCCATTCAATTCTAGAAATTTTGTTTTTATTTTATTCATGATGTCTGTAGTGACCCGGTTCCTCTTCAGTAGTGTTCTGTTGGTCTCCACACGCCAGTGTCCTCCATAGTTTCTGTTGGCACAGATGTCCAACTTTATTCCATCATGCTCAGATAGAATTAAGGATGCTACTTTAATTTTCCTACATTTGTTAAGGGTTTATCTGAATCCTAAAATGTGGTCTAAAATAGAAAATTCCATTTTTTAGAGTTTGTGTGATGTTCTGTAGGTGTCTGTGCAGGCTAAGATATAATAATCTAGTTTTATTATTTCTGCATCTTGACATCTAGGTTTTTGAATATCATTTATTAAAGATGCTATTTTCTCTAGTATGTGTGTGTGTGTGTGTGTGTGTGTGTGTGTGTGTTTGGAGGCAGCAAGAAAAGATGGATCCTGTGTTTTACTCCAATAAGTTACTCTGTATTTTCTTATTGGGGAACTGAAATCATTAATATTCAGAGTTAATACTGAAAGTTGTGTATTAATTCTGGCTACTTTGATGACTGTGTGGCGTCCCCTTAGACATCTTTTGATTAGCTGCCCTGGTTTTACTTATTTTCCCCTGTAGCCTCTTAGCTATATCTACCTTCAGTCTGAAGTAATTCACCCAGGATCTTCTGCCTTCTGGAGAATGTGCTTAAGGGTCAGACATTTCTTTGATTTATTTAAATGACTTTAAAAAGGAATTTCCTCTTCATATGTAAGTGCATTTTATTCATATCAAATCTGGTTTTTACTCCCACCTCCAACTTTGGGCTTCCCATGTCATACCTTTCTCCCACTTTCATGTTCTATCTATCATCTATCATCTATCTATCTATCTATCTATCTATCTATCTATCTATCATCTATCTATCTATCTATCTATCATCTATCTATCTATCATCTATCTATCTATCTATCTATCTATCTATCTATCTATCTATCTATCTATCATCTATCTATCATCTATCTATCTATCTATCTATCTATCTATCTATCTATCATCTATCTATCTATCTATCATCTATCTATCTATCATCTATCTATCTATCTACCTATCTATCTATCAATCATCTATCTATCATCTATCTATCTATGTATCTACAAATACACACATACAAGTATATACATATGAAAACACATATAATGTACTGAGCCTAGTTGTAGTTACCCACACGTACACTGTTACAAGTCTGTTAACTGTAGCATGAACAAAGTTCCCTAGTCTGGAAGAAAACTGACTTTCTCTCCCATCAACTGCCTGTGGCCTCTGAAGGCAGAGCTCCACCATCCCTGCTGGAACGCTGACTAGATTGATGCTTCGCTTGTCTTATGCAGCACCCACAGCTGTAGAGAGTTCACGAGTGCAGCTTCTGAGTTCATGAGCCCAGAAGATACCGTTGTTCAGCTGTCCTTCCCGACCTCTGGCTCTTAACGGTCTTTGCACTTCCTCCTCCCCGGTATTCCCTGAGTCCTGCAGGAAGAAGAAGTGATAAAGATGTCCTAGCAGGAGGAGCACTCTGCGGTCAATCATTCTTTGCACTTTGATCATCTGTGGTTTTCTGTGTTATTGTCATTCCCTGCCAAAAGAACCTTCTTTAATGAGGGGTGTGAGCTGGGCTAATCTGTGTTTTAACTAAATACGCATTTACAAGATAGACACTATATCACTTTAGCGGAAAGATAATACTAGGAACTCTTCCAGGGTCTATGCCCTCTCTAGACATGGATTATTGGCCTGGCTTATAATACTAGACATGAGCTTCCTCCTATTGGCCTAGTCTTAAATCCACTCAGATCACTGCTGATGATGTCCCAAGACATTCATGCCACTATGGCACAAATGCTCGTGCCTTACCAGGCAGTTTGCTAGTGTGTAGTGTGGTTCACAGCTGAGGAAGAGCTATCTATCTATCTATCTATCTATCTATCTATCTATCTATCTATCCATCATCTGTCCATCTATCCATCTATCTATCCTTCTTTTCAGCCTGTCTGACACCTTTTGGAATATGAACAATGACCATCAGGGAGGAGATTTCTAGTTTAGTACTAACTTGATTTTTTCTGTGACTATGTGGCATGGTGTTTTCATCAATAGGGTCTCACCATCAAGTACTTGTGGGCAACCAAGTAAAATGGCAATAATTTGTACTATTTGCTGAGGTCAATCCTTCCCCTGGGACTGGATGTTTTGTTGACTGGTCTATGGTTTCTGAGGTGAGCATTAAGCCTCCATATGGAATAAATATAATTTTAATTTTTCTCTCACACACATACTGAATATATTATATATGAACATATATATTCAGTATTCTTTGAAGGTCTGGTTTAGTGGCTATGAATTCCTTTAGCTTGTTTACAACATAGGACTTTTTTCTTTCTCCTTCAACTATAGCAGACTGTTATTTTGGATAAATAATTAGTCTGAGCTGGCATCTATAGTCTTTTAAGACATAAGGCATATTACCCTAAGCTCTTCCGGCTTTTAAAGTTTCCATGTCTTCATGTATAACCTTGACTTTTCTCTTATAGCTTGACACATGCTTTCTTTGTTCTGTATTTTAGTGTTTTAACTATAATATAATGTGGGGGGTTTCTTTCTGGCCCTGTCTCTTTGGTGTTCTGCGTAGCTATTTTACCTGAATGAGCATCTCCTTCCATAGTTTTAGAAATTTTTCTTCATATATTCTATTGAAGAATTGGCCTATGCCTTTAACTAGGAATTCTTCACTTTCTCCTTATTAGCAGTTTGGTCTTTTATGGTGTCTCAAAGTTCCCTCCAATTTCATTCGTGAGTTTTCATTTTCTTTGATTCAGTGGTCCAATTTCTCAAACCCTGATATTCTGTCTTACATGTGACCCATTCTAGTCTTACAATTTTGACTGAGTTTTTTGTTCCAGTTGGGTTGTTGAACTTTTCACTGCTGTCTTCATTTCAGCTTAGATTTTCTTCAGTACTTCAAGTTCTTGGTTGAAGTCACTTTTCATATCCTGAATCCTGTTCATTGTTCTTCTAGTCTCTTCTTTCTGTTTCTTGGCCCTCCATCAGGAGTTTAGCAATGTCCCCATTAAGTTCATCCAGGAGTTTATCCACTTCCTCCAGTTCTTTGAATGTGTTTATAACTGCTCATTTAACTTTGTGTCCTGAAATCCTTCTGGGCTGTCCTTGTCAAGGAACACTGTTACAGGATCCATTATCTCTGTGGAGGACAAAACTCTCTTGGCTTTTCCTATTGCATCTCTTTCTCTGTTGGGACCTGGACATCTGGATTTACGTTCTTGGCTGTGTATTTTGTATGAGTTTGTAGTCCCATCTGGGTTTAGTGGAGGTTTGGTTCTATTTTTGTTGTTGTTGTTGTTTGTTTGCATTTTATGCCATCCTATCTTAGTTGATTTTATAACTGGGAGAAAAGGCTTCATGTTCAGTCTTTCAGATACTTGGTATGGACTTGTGAATGGGGAGGCTGGGATGATTCCAGTTTGGCGGCTTCCAGAGGAACACACCAGGGCCCATCATGTGTGACTTAGTCTTGTTTTTGTTCATTTGTTTATCTTGGAATGGTTTTATTTCCTCTTGATTTATAAAATATAGCCTAGTGGGTATAATATTGTCGTCGATAGCTATAATGTTTTATAGTTTGGAACACGTTTCGTAGCCCTCAGTTTTGAAAGTTTCTATCTAGTAGTCAGTCATTATTCTAATGGACCTGTCTTTATCTATGACTTGGACCTTCTCTCTTGCCTATTTCAGCATCCTTTCTATGTTTTTTAGTTTTTGTCTTTTAACTTTGTGCCATGAGGCATTTCTTTTATGGTCCTGTCTATTTGATGCTCTATAGAACAAACCTCTTTAGTGAGATTTTGGGGGTTTTCTCATGATTTTTATTGAAAACAATTATAATGTCTTTGTCCTGGAATCCTTTTCTTGCATTGTTATAGTTTATATATTTCAGTTTCCATTGGAACTAAAAAGATCCTCTGTGTTTAACTTATGCATTTAAAAATGATTGTTCTCTTTGAGCATGTGACCCAGTTCCTCTGTCTCATCTTTTAGTCCTGATCCTCTGACTTCCACATGGTATATTCTGCCAGCAGAGCTGCCCACTAAACGTTGTATTTGGCTAATTGAATTTTCCTTTTCCAGCATTGTTCAGCTTAGTCTTTCTTCAATATTTCTATTTCTTTATTGAATTCATTTTTCCTGTCCTGAATTCACTTTCTTATTTCATTCAGCTGTTTGTTTTTCTCTCAATCTTCAATCAATGTTTTTTTTCTGTTCTCTCTCAGCTCAGTTGGATGTCTGTAAAATCTTTAAATATGTTTGCCATTGCCGCCTTGGCTTTTGCTACAAGCGTTCATTGTTCGCTTATTCTTTTTAGTTTGTGGGCTGAGATCCTGACCTCACACTTTAGGCAAGTGCCTTACAGGGAGCTATGTGCCCAGCTGGGTTTTAAATTTTGTTGATTTCCTCACTGTGGAATTTCAGGTAAAGTGGATAACTTAAGTTCGGTGTACTCTCACTGGCTTTGGTAGGTGTTCTCATAGGCTCAGCAGTTGACGCCCAGTATAGGCCCATGTGATGAATGAACCATTGGGTTTTCAGGAGTGTCTCCATTCAATGCACTCCAGTTCCCAGGGAGTGTGCTCTTCTCTCCCACAGGCCTAGCTCCACTACGAGGAGAAATAATACTATGGCTGTTTCCCCCCGCGCCATGTTGTATTTTCATCAATCATCATTATACTCAAACAAAGAGGAGAACTCGGCTCTCAGATTCGAGTCCCCGAGTGAACTATAGGCTGGTGCAGGGTGCCCAGTTGACAGTGTAGTTTTGGGTTTTGTCCACGTGGAAAGGAGCCCTTTCTCTACACCATGGCTAAGAGTACAGGCATGACAGCGTGTGATATATGCATCCTCTAGATGCTTACAACACTGACACTTCTTGCCACTTTTCCTGAGCTTCTGTCTCTTTGGTCAGCGGGATACTCCTGCTTCTTCATTTCCTATCAAGGCTAGAGATTTTCTTCATTTTCAGCTTGCCTACCATTTTCTTGAAATAATCTGCACCGTTGTGCTCTAAACCCAGATTGCAAGTGCTCCCATAGGACTGCTGGTGCTCCCCCTTGGGTTCTTATAGTGAGAGACTTGTTTTAATCTTTTTCTAATCTCTAGTTGCTAGTATACCGTATATTGTCTGTAAAAGGCCTCTGATACACGCCTGCTTGATGAAATGAAGGTTTTCATTAAACAGACAATCCTGTCTTATAAGCATAATTTACAGACACCTGTGAGAGAAAAGAGCTCTCATCACTGAGGCCGGGTTGGGAAGGGCCTAGCATGCAAGACCCAAGAGGCTGGGTTTTGTGATTACTTACTGGTTTTGCTGTGGAAAGAACGGAAAGATTTTTTTTTTTTTTTTAGCAATCAGAGGGTGATTTCATGATTAAGGCGGATTTAGAAAGTCCATTTCGATGGTTGTGTAGACGATTGCTGCAGCAATATATTTGATGCGTGTCTGAGTTTTTGTTTTGTTGCAAAATTGACAATGGAAACTTTTACTGAGAATAAAAGGTTTTGGAACTCAAGTCCAGGTGCCCCCATCTTCCTTCTAACTGCTCACTGGTGGGGATAAATGCACCTTACCCACCCGCCATAGGCTAGTGCAGGGCAGAGTTTCAGAAGGCGTTGTGTCCCCGTGAGACCAGTACACAGCCGTCTGCTCTATTATTTATCATTTCCATAAAGAACTGAGTTATGAGGAGCATCCAGATTCTTAATGACCATGCAAGGGAAGGTACTCCCGTTTCTCTCTACTAACGTTCTTCTGGAAAAGAGAATGCTCTGGACTTCAACAGTCTTCAAAAGTGACATCAAAATTGCATGATTCTTTTTAGCCAGGTAAGATATGAAAAACTCCGTTTGAAGAAGATTGTGGGTTTACATTCACCTTGTGAGAGGCTGGTAGTGATGTTCACACCTTCACGTACCCTTTGGCCAAAGCACTTACGATTTTCCCATCCAAACTACTCGTTCATCAGAGTCTTGTGAAAAACACTTCAAATTACTAATGTCTGGGTGTGGAGTAGAGATAAAAATTTATTTTGTTTATTTGTTCTGAGATCTGGCCCAGACACTGGCATTTTTAGACGTTTCCTAAGTGATTTTAATATCTAACCAGGTTTGAAAAATCATTAAAATAATATAAGCGAATATGCAGATAGCTAGCTACACAGCAGACATGGGAGAGTTTCACACTGTCTGTTCCTATTAGTCCATCCGCTGTGAGCATTCTGTTACTTAGGGTGCTCTCAGCTGGTAAAAAAGTTTTGATAAAAGTTGGAATAAGAAAGACATTATTCTTTTCATTCATAGAAACTGTAGACATGAGGATCTTCTGAGTTAATTAGTTTATCAATTGTATATAGCTGACAAAGTGTGGAAGACTTTGCATGTCTTTTGATATATATGTATATATATGATATAAATCCCTACATATATTATACTATATATATGTGTATATATGGAGAGCGCAAATATGTATGTGCATTAGGAAAAGATAACTTATTTGCAAAGATACTCATTAAAACAAAGAGAACTTGTCTATTTTTCCCTTTTTGCTGATAGTTTAGAATAAGTGTGTGGAGGGTGTGTGTGTGTGGGTGTGTGTGTGTGTAGAGAGAGAGAGAGGGAGGGAGAAAGAGGGATAAAGAGAGAGGAGAGAAAGAATATGACAGAGCTCGTCCCTCAAATTCTAATCCCTTGCTGGCTATATAAACTAAGAATCCCAGAAATGGCTCTGCAGGAGGGAAGGGAGGGAGAGGAGGAGGAGAAAGATATCATCTTTCTGGGGAGGTCTTACAAAGTGTAGGAAATTGCATCTTTAAAAGTAGGAAGGAGGGAGAAAGCTCAGGAAATTTGGCAAAGGGGCGTGGCTCTTCTGACATCCTCAACTGGCGTGCTGAGAGGATTAAGCTGCTAATTACTTAGTATTTTCTCAAGTTCTCATTACCATAATCACCTCATTGTCTTCAAAGCTACCTGCTGTCCTTCAGCTGCCTTGAATCAGGGAAGAAAAGACAAAGGGGAACAGAGAACTCTAAATCATAGCCCTTCCAGTCTGGAAGATGGATGAGGGCTGCACAGCTTCTTTCTCCTTTGTGAAGAAACCCCTCACTTCTCCCAGCGTACCCACTTTATTATTTTTAGAGAGTCTGGAGGGCCATCCTGGGACTTACTTTGTAGGCCGATATTGAATTGCAGTGATCCTCCTGCCTCTCCCAGATTTGGATTACAGGTTACAGAAGTGAGCCAGTGCCCGGCCCACAAAGTCTTTTTCTGCCTTTTGGTACCTTCACATATTCAGAGTCCGCACATCTCCAGAGATGCTCTGTTTAGATGCTTTAGCAACCAGATGGCATTGAACTTGAGCACTGCTCTGTCCTCACCCTTGTTACCACATCCAATCTTCGGGGAATTTATTTTTGGTGGACAGAAAATTCATCCCTTTTTTGAGACCAATTAACTAAGCAAAGTCAGATTTCTCCAGAACGTCTGTTTTTCTTTTATAAAGCAAACTTAGAATAAGAACTTGCAAAAAATTAAAAGCACATATGATGTGGAATGACCTGCTGTATGGCGTGGCTATGTGCTGCTTCATCAGTTGATGAATAGAGCTACTTTAGCCTATGGCAGAGCAGAATATAGCTAGGTGGGAAAGTCAAACTGAGTACAGGGAGAAAGAAGGAAGAGTCAGGAGATGCCAGGATCCCCCACGGAAGAAAGAGGTGAGTTAACAAACTACTAGTCTCATGGTAAAATATAGAATAATAGAAATGGGTTAATTTAAGTTGTAAGAGCTAGTTAATAATAAGCCTGAGCTAATAGAACAGTTTGCAATAAAATATTACGCTTCTAAGACGTATTCAGGAACTGGCGGGTAGCAGAGAAATGTCCAGTTATACACACACACACACATATATATTTGAAAAAGCACTTTTTAAAAAGTATTCCCATTTTAATGATTATAACCAGTTTTAGTATTTTTGCATGATTCTAGAAACACACACACATGACATATAAAATAAATTTGAGTTCTACTGCATTCTTTGGTTTTAGTGTTCTCCCATTTTCATTTGTTTGTAATCCATGCTCATCTAAGTTAAGCAAACATTGTGGTCTCTTTAGAGCTGAACTCCATAAGTAATCAGAAATAAGCATTTACTACATCCAAGAACTATGATGGGATAACTCGAGTAGTCTTAACCTGTGCGGCTGGAAGAAGCTGCTGTCAATTCATTTGGCATCCTAGTTGCATGGACCTTCCCAGTACATACTGACCAACCAAAGCCCAGTGTACTGGACCCAGTGAATGCCAAGTCTCTCAACCTGAGATATCATGGACTTCAGGGCCTCACTATGTCCAAATGCTAGGTAATACTCGACAGCTGCCAATTTGCAGGAATATCCCAGGAGCACCACATTCTCTTTCCAGCTTCCTCAAGCTGTCCCATGGTTAGCTCTTCAGAGAGAGGCTGAAGAAGATGCCAATCCTCTTATTTGGGAAACTGATTTGCAAATGCTAAGATGCTGTATGCTTTTGTCTTTCCTCTCCCACTCTGGGCCATATGCTTCTCCAATGCTTATTAGCATTAGAAGGTCCAACTCTCTGGCCAGGCCTTGCCACCTAACTGAGAGTGTGATTCTTGGGCAGTCACCGTATCTGTTTCCTGCCTCCCAGAAAGGCTTGTTGGTCCAAATGAACAGAAAACCATTTTCAACTACCAATATGCAACTTCAGTTCAGTATGAAAAACCAACCAACTAACCAGCCAACCAAACAAACAAACACTTTCCAAATAAGAAATCAATACTCCCACCTCCAGAGCCCCTGTGGTACTTCATGGTGTAAATCTTCTCTTTGCTTGTGTTCCACCGACCCAAAGCAAACTTAGCCCGTGGGTTTTCTTTTCTAGTGCTTGATGTGGAATGTTTATTACAGTGGCCACGCATGTGAGTGGGTTCAGTGACTGTCTCACTTCTCAGTGGCAGGCTGGCATGTAACCCTGAACACGGTGACCGTTCTACCTCTGTGACTTCTCCTCTCTGCGTGAAGTACTGGAGACGGAGCATCCTTCCAGACCTGTAGACCCTTTTCAACTTGATACGGAAGGTGTGAGCTTGTGCCCTGGGCATGAACATATGTGACTGAGCCGGGATTTGTGAGCTGACTATCCTTTATACCTCCATAGCTGTTGGAGCCCCACTGAATTTAATGCCTATACATTGAAAATGGGAATACTAAATCTTACTCCTAAGAAACTGTTGAGGATTAACTGGACAGGGATCCAAAGCCCCCGGAAATTATGTATACATATGACGGCCCTGTATTTAATTTTTCCCTTCACTATCCAAACCCAGAATAAAGAGCCTGAATGTGTTCCAGAGATTAATCACTCTATAATCAATATCTAATTTTAAAAAGAATTATATCAGAAGACAGGGGCTAGAAATATGCCATTTTCTTTTGTATGTGATTCTTTTATAGTTGACTTAGGGCCTAAATGTCTAGGACATTATCTGACCCCTCCCTTCGTCTGCTACATGACTCTGCTATGAGTTAGATTGATATTACTAGAGGTCCATTCCTTGTTGTTGATGGTATTGAAACTATTTGATAAAGACTGAAACACTGACAGAGATTTAAGTGTTTAACGTGTTCTATATGCAAAAAGTGTAAACATCAAATATAGATCCAATGAAGTAGCTTAAAGGGCATTGTTTATCATGCCGTATTTTTATTGCTACTCTCACATATATTGCTCATCGAACAGGGAAAAGGCCCCACACATCCATAAATGGTCTACAAACCAAGCTCTGGAATGAGTAATATTTAAGCCCGGCATTCATAAAGCAAGGAATAGAATTACCGAGCTGACAGAGACCATAGAACTGTCAGAGAAACAAATGCCAAACCGCCTCTGCTCAAAAATGAGATAGCTTAAGTTGAGAGGGGTGGAGTAGCCTACTCAGTCAAGCGTTAAGAGTCAGTCAGACCCATAGCTCTTCAGCCACGATTGGAGGGCTGTCTGGAAACCATGTTCCTTGCCACACTCTAATGAGGATGAGGGGACGAATGGGAAGTTAGGCCCTCTCAGATGTAAGAAAGGTAAGCCCCTATGGTGCCTGAACAGTATTTAGACTACCACGTCACTGTCTGATTTGAGAAATGCTCTCTCTCACTCTTCTGAGCCTGGGTCAGCATTTCCAGGGTTCTGTCGGGCTCCAGCGCTGCTATTTCCTAGAGTACTCTAAGTCAATGAACTGCGGGGAGAGGAGCTTGGGCGTTCTGTCTTGGGTACTTGGTTGTATTTGTGCCTTTTCTCTGTAGCTTAAAAATGGATTCTCTGAAAACCCCCAAATCCCTCTGCTCTTCTGCTCTCCAGTAGGGCACGAGCATCCATCCTCCTTGAGGAATCACAGATGCGGTTTCAGGGTACTATACATCCCCTAAAGAGGAAAGTGAAGCTTGCTTTTTTTTTTTTTTTTTAGGCACAGCCTGCATTAAACCATCAAGGATGCCCAAGAAATAAAAAACAAACAAACAAACAAAAACAAAAAACAAACAAACAAAAAACAACAACAAAAAACCCAGCTAGGAACACCTATGAAAAGAGGAGAAAAACGATGCCCTTTCTGAAAGAAAGAAACACCCAATGGACCTAGAGAAATTGCTGTCCATAATATAAGAAGTAGCAAGGTCATAAAAACGTGCACTCAGGGAAGTAATGCAGTGCGAACATTAGGCCAACGACACATTTTTCTTATGTCTCTCCACCAGTTTGCCCAAAAGCAGCTGCAAACTGACGCTTGCAGGTCCTTTTCAGAAACACAATGCCTTCCTGGCTCACTCTCAGTGTTAGACAGGGGCTTTCAGAAAGCCACCTGCAAGCCGGGCGGTGGTGGCTCACGCCTTTAATCCCAGCACTCGGGAGGCAGAGGCAGGTGGATCTCTGTGAGTGTGAGACCAGCCTGGTATATAAGAGCTAGTTCCAGGACAGGCTCCAAAACCACAGAGAAACCCCGTCTCGAAAAACCAAAAAAAAAAAAAACCAGAAAGCCACGTGCAGCGGCAGAACGGCTGCCTACAAAGATGAATAGACACTCCTGTCACCAACTTAGGTTGAAAGAATTCCTGAAACAAATGAGCAAGTCCAAAACCAAAATAAAGGGGGAGCCTAATTTTATTTTTTCGAGACAGAGTCTTACTTGGCCTAGGCTAGCCTTGACCTTAAAGATAGTCTTAAACCCTGATCCTCCTGCTTAAACTTCCCAAGAACCAATGTTGCAGGCATGTAGCCACACTCTGTGTATCATCTCTGAGAATGAACACTAAACTACCTGCACACTAGGCAAGCACTTGATCAACTGAGACACACACAGCCTTCGCCCCAATTTCCATGATGATTCCCCATCTCTCTGAATGGCTGCACGCGATGCAGGAAGTGAAATGAAAAGGGGCTCAGGCCACGGACGGACACTCGGGTCCAGATGTCCCTAACCCCTGTTTAAAGGATACCATGAAAGGGGTGAAACCCTAGATGGAGTACGGCAGTGTCTGCTGCTCTGTCTAAGATGCTACTGAGGTCTTCTGACAAAGGCCTTAGAAAAGCTGCAGGTAGGCTTTGGCTGGGAGAAGCTGCTGAACCCCAACAGGCAGAAGCTGGAACAGGCACAACCTTCACTGCATCAGAGACGGCTTTGTGCCCATCCATAAGGGCCAGTGCCAGCTGGTCCCAGTGAGTTACCTGCTAAGTGAAATGCCACAGAATCCTACTTTTACCCTTACACTTTCATGTTTGCGGAATTCATCTCTTATTATACAATGTGTGGAAGCCTTCCATGCACCAACAGCAAGAACGGTTCGCCAGTTATAATTCTGAACTAACAGTATGTTTTCATTTTCAGGTGATAATGTAAGTCATGAATTCTTTGTGTGATATTTCTGTATGTATATATGTATGTGTGTGCATATTTGTATGTTGCTGCATGCATGCCATGGCGCATGTGTACAGATCAGAGGATAATCATCGGTATAGATGGTCCATCTTCCACCATGCTTGAGAGAGGGTCTCTTGTTCATCTCAGCTTATACTACCCTAGCAGGCCTATTTGGGGGACTCTCCTGTCTCCCATCTGTTAGGAGCACCGGTGTTAGGAAGTGCTACTGTACCAAGCTCAAGATGCTGGGGGTTCAAACTCTGGTCCTGATGACTGCACACCAAGCACTGTACCCACCTAGCCATTCCCCAACCCAAAGAGTATAAATTCTAAAATGCTCTTCGAACTAGATCAAGGCATAAGATCAGCATTTGGCTGTGGATGCAGGCCCATCAGCCATGTGATTTTCTGAACTACTTGTCTAACTTCAGGCTCCAGCCTTTAACAAGTCTTCCAAGGGGAAAATGGGAGCATAATGTAAAAAGGTAACAAATATTTCTGATAAGAATGTTACTAGACTTTGAAATAAACATAGCATGGCTAACATAAAAAAATGACGTATAAACCTCTTAAATGTCAAAAGGCAGGGTGTAATGACTTGGATATTTTATTTTGACTTTACATGCGGTGTTAAAAACCCAAAGTACATATTATTTACACATCCACAATACAAGTTTACAAGATATCTATACATGTTAAAGTACTCTATAAAAGAGTATAGAGCCACTTCACTTTAGGGTTATTTTTTTTTATGCCGTACCATTAAAAAAGATACAATCTGTGTTTACCTTTGCACAAATGGATAAAGCATTTAAAAATTAAATTAACAGAATAGAGACTAAATTCCATGTTAGAAATTTCAACATAAATACTGATAGAACTCACAGTACACTCTAAGGCAGCACAATGTTACAAGATGTTAGCGGGGTCACACAGAGTTACCACGCTGGGATTAATATTTGTAAGGTAAATGCAGACACATCATGGGTGGCAGACTGTGTAGTGCTTACTGTTGGTTGGTTTAATTGATTAAACTGTAATATTTTAGTTGCAAAGCTGAAGTCGTTTGAGAACAGGTGTTTCAGCTTTTAAGGAATCATTGTTTTTTTTTTTTTTTCTCTCTCTCTAGAAAAGAATGTTCTTGAAGGAAAAGACCAACTCCATCAGTATTCTACATCGTGTATAAAAACGACCTGGTGTTCTGCACCCGTTCCTCCCCCCAAGTAATACATGCCATCGTCACTGTCCCAAGATAGCGGCTGAACCCTACCTGACTGGGTCAGGAGCCTTCCTCAGCTGTGGTACTTTCTGACTAGGTTGGACAAATGACCGAGTGATGTGCAGTGGGTTAACCAAAGTCGTCAGTAGGCTGCACATACCATCAGCCTTCAGTGGGCTCTGCCAAGCTACGTAGAGATGACGTTAGAGACATGGTTTCCGCAGGTGCCACGTTCCCTGGGAACCCTCATCTGACTTCACATTTCCAGATGAGCAGGGGTGGAATGTTTACCATGACAAGGGCGGGTGCTGCTTCTGATTCCGGTGTGCGTGGGGGAGGGGGAGGGGGCGGGGGCGGGGGCAGGGAGGGTTCAACAACAAATTGCTCAAGGTTGCTTTCTGACTTTGTAAGAAGTCGTCGGGTGCTGGCTGAAGAACATTTACAACTGGCACATGGGAAATGATGCGCTAATAGTGGAAACACTCAACGTACTGCAGAACTTCTACCACTCTCGTGAATAAGGCACAAGATGCACAGATCCGGGTAAACTCACATGTGGTATTTACAGTTTACTGTCGTCGCCTGCATGACTCAGGAGAGCATCCTCAGAACACAGCACAGAGGACAGGGCGGCACCAGTGTGGGCTTTCAGGCCCTCCCTGGTGAGCCGACCGCAATTCCTTTCCTGTCTCTTTCTTTCGTCCTCTGTTTTGGTTTTTCTCTTTTTGTCTTGGGGGAAGGAAGAGTGAACAGAAGAAAAATTTTTGCTATGTGGGAAATAAAATAACACAATGAAAAGAAACACTTATGAGTGTGTCGAGGGTTAGGTAGCTTTGATTCACAGTGGACGGGCGAACGTTACTACTGAATACTGGTAGATACATCAAGGGCACATCTTAGTAACTCTAACTTCTTAAGCTGGCAAGGCTGGAAGAGAAGTTTTGATGAATAGCAGCACAAAATTATTTAGAACTCTTACATGTTCTTACATGACATTGGGTACCACATAGGTTAAGTTAATCACTGGACAGTCAAAGGAGCCTCGACTTCCTTTCTCGGAGCTGAACACAATGAACTGGTGGTGTGGGAGGAAGTTAGCTGTCTTCAGTCATGCTTAGTGTAAACAACTCCATAGTACAAAAAGACGCAATGGGCACCTAAATAAATCCTAATGGGTACAGAACTCTCTCTCTCTCTCTCTCTCTCTCTCTCTCTCTCTCTCTCACACACACACACACACACACACACACACACACACACACACACCCTCACACAGTTTTGTTGGTGGCATCAAATTAAAAAAAAAGTGCCACACATGAAAAAAAAATGCTACAGTTTGGGTCAAAGATTGATTTTTTTTTTTTAAGCAAACTGCTTGGTAATCTACAAGCTCATTTTGTTTTGAGACATTCCCATCTTTTCATTTTGACATTTGTGCAAGAGGCAAGGTGAATGCATACATATTAAAATGTTCACATTTAATGGGAAGACCACACATAATGGCAGTCTAAATTGAACCCATTTTCAAGTATTTGTTCAGTCTTCTGAGTACTGTGTCAGCTCTTTTTACTGGCGAAGGGAGCCCTTCCAGGCTACACACCCCTTCAGCGTCAAACAAGAGAAATGGAATGACCAGAACCTCCCCTTTGCTTCAGGCAAGTACACAGAAGCCAGAATGCAGTAGCTACATGTGGCAAGTTCTGATGTTACCAAAGTTACAGAGTTTCTTTGGCTACTTGTTTCTCTTAAAATACAAGCAGGTATCTTGTCGTAAGGTCCCCTCACAGCGACCTCAACAACAGGGACAGGACAAAGCCACACAAGAATAGCACACTTGAGGCCTAGTAAGTGTATTTGTTCAGTGGTCTGACCGATGTGGTTTGAGGAACAAAGGAAGGCTTTGGTGGCACATCAGGTTTTAAGGATGGTGTCCTCTTTAGTCCCGTCCTGGGTAGGGTGCCATTACTGGTATAGCTGCTCTGTCTAGAGAGGGAAGGCTGCAGGTGGACACTCACGGGTGTCCCCTGAATGTAGTCCACCTTCGCCCCCGTGGGAGTAGGCATATACCCTCCACGGTTCATACTCGGCTGTCTGGATAACAAAACACCATTTGGTGAGTTTAAGTTTTTAGGCACGGCTGATATAGAGTGCCTCTGGGAGGAATTTTTATGATAACCCCTTTGTCTTTCCAGAGATGTCATTGGGACCCCGGGAGTGGTAGGGACATCGACTCTCTTGGTTGGACTATTTCTGGGGAGTGTTGAGGGAGGGGAGTACAGGGAGGCCTCCCGGTTAGGGACCTTGGGTGGGACCTCAGACATAGGTCCTACAGGGTCCAGCATGAGGGTCTGATGCGCCATATGGATCTCTCCCATGATGGCTTTGGGGTTACTGTTTGGGTCATTCAGATGCTTCAGGAGGTCGTTAAGGGTGTTTCTGGAATCCACAGAACGCCGGTGCTCCCTCTTACTGGACTTTGTAAGAGGGTGGTCGATGTTCTGAAGCTTCTTTTCGGCTTTGTGAGCATTAGAGTTTGAAAATGACGTGTTGTAGTCATGGGTGGCGTTCGGAAGAACAATAGCGCTGGGGATGTGCCCGTGACTTAACGGGGAGTGGGGTGGAGGGCTGGAAGGAAAACACTGGGGATGTTCTCTCCTCGAAGCACCGTGGCCATGGGCCTTGTCGGAGTGGCTCTTCATGGCCTGCAGGGTCTTCTGGTGGAGCACAGGCGTGGACTCGGGTGTGGGGAGAGCAGCCAGCTCTGGAGGCTGACCTCGATGCTCCATGACCATGGATTTTGTATCCGCGTTGGGTGGCAGCTCCTTCCGACTGGTCAGCAGGTTGCTGTAGAGTTTAGGAGAATCAATGTTCTGTTGGTATTCCTTGACGGGACTGTCAAAGAGGCCATTCAGCTTGGCAAAGCTTCCACTGGAGTCTGTGCACGACTGGGCCGATTCGGCGTCTTTATGGATCTTTCTGTTCTTGCGAACAAACATGTCACGGTAGCAGTATACAGCCACGCCCGCAATGAACGCACCCAGGACGAAAGCGGCAAACACACAGGTGATGAGGACGTTCATATGGACCATCTGGTTGGAGTCTCCAGATTGGACTTCCCACCGTACACCTGCAACAGATACGTGAAGACTTTGAATGAGGTGCTTTCCAATCAATAATAAATATAAAAGTGCTTACACTGAACCAATACTATCTTCAAATGCCCTATAGGTCTAGCTTATAGGATCAACAGATCCTCACATTTCCCATCTATTTCCCCTCCCCCTTAAATCACACTACAATCTCCAGGAACATATATGCTTGCTGCGAAAGGCAACATGACTCTTATCTTCCATTTGGCATATATTTTCCCCTCCTTTCCCCCAATCTCCTTTAAGCAGCTGTTAGGAATTTTAAGAGTTTCTATCTAAAGAGAGGAGTTAGAGTATGCCAGAAAACATTTACCTTACGCTTCTCCCCTAATTCCTAAATCAGGACTAAAGAGTTGCAGCTGGAGTTAAGGCAATGCCTGAATTAGCAAAAACACACGTCACGGTAGGTAAAAGAGCTATGCTAATACGGCTGTGTTAACCAGAACAAAAGCGTAGCTGGCTACAAACTAAAAGCAGGTCCTTGGTCAGGGTTAAGTACAATGTACACGGGCGCATTCTCGTCTTCATGGATCTACTTTGAAATTTCATCTTGGGATGAAATATTCACGAAGTAGCTACTATGTAAGAAAGCCGGGCAGTGTGAGAAAATCATCTATGTATTAGTTTCAGAAATATCGTTAGATTATCTGGAGGTATTTGAGGAATACTTAAATTAGACCTAGGGAGTGAAGAGTGAGTTAGTTGGTAACCACTGGAGATTTTAATGCAACCACAGACATCTAAGGATCGATTACAGAAGGGTTAGATTAAGAGGTATTCAAGTCCATTCTGTGTTATCCATGCAACTATCCCAGAGTAACTGAGTCAGAGCAAGTGGGACGGTTCTTTGGTGTTAAGAGAGTACTACTAAGGCCTTTAACATTAGTTGGTTTAAATCAGCTGTCAATGTTATGGAAATTTCATGGCATTGTGAAAGACCAGGAGAGAAAGGAAGAAAGAAGTGGTATTACTGAAGAAATCAAAACAGAAATGATGAGTATAAAATTGTTTTCAATGAAAATATAAAAAAAAAAACAAAAATCAACAGAAGTAAATCATAAATGACAAGGCAATGCGGTAAGAACTGATTGGAAACCTGATACCACCGTGTATGCACAAAGGGATAGACTTCTTTTCCCCAGAGGAGTAAATCTAATAAGCAAATTGGTCAGGCAGCTTTTAAACTTCATCTATTATGTGCTGAGAGTAGTAATTATGGACAAGCACTATGTCATGCTTTATGGCTTGTGGCATCTGAGTGATATGTCACTCCACATAGCCTTTCTGCACAACAGGAAAGCCTCCTAGATAGATAGAATTTTGGTAACAGGGTATTTGTTATCTGAGTTTTTTTTTTTTCGTTTTTTTTTTTTTTTTTTTTGATATCGTGAGGGTGACCCTCAAAATTCTCTGATATTCAGCAGGCTCTCAGTGTCTCCAGGCCGAAACTGGCGCAGATTAGAATGTCTGAGTGGCTGTTTCAGGATCTATGTCTCGGTAGGAATGCACTCAGACTTAACCACAGGACAGCCAAGTCACTGTGGCCGGAGAACGTAGAGGAAGGCACCTCTAGTTCTACGGAGCTTCACCTCTGAGAGCCGTGCGAGGAGTCAGGTTTCCATGCAGTTGGAGAGGAGGTGCCTGGCCAGGCCTTACCCTTTGGGATACCTGATATAGTATCAGTAAAATCAGAAGTGTATGGGCCATCTTGAACTACAAATTTCCGGGAGCTCGTCAGTTTAGGTCTCCAGGTATCAACCACTTTAGATGTAATTTCAGGGCTACTTGCCACAGTGGCAACAGAAGATGAAGATACCTCCATGTCTGTGGTGGCAAACACAGATGTCCATTAACATGGCTAGCGTCGGAAGACTTTTCTGATTGCTTTGTTGCACTTTAAAGTCTGAGAAATCCTGCCCAAGAACTGGGTTAAAAGCACACCAGGGGGACTATTCCAAATCCTTCTCATGTAAGAGAAGTGTAAAAACTAAAAACTGACAAGGAAGACAAGACTATGCAGATTTCAAAAGTAAAGAGATGAGAACATTCCTACTGAAGTCTCCTCGTGGAAACGTAACGTGAGCCCCAGCTCGGGATGATCCTGCTTCCCTCCAGATCTTGGGGTTCATTTGATTTATTTGTAATATGTATTGTACAGAGGACTTTTGTGAACGGTTGGGGTCTTTTACCCTTCCCTGGAGAAGCTATAACGGAATTATAGGAAATACCTGGTCAAGGCCAAGCAAACAGCTGATTTTGGACCGGATAAACCAGTTCCGCCTATGAGGCCATTCTGCTTCTCCAGGGCCTCTTGTCCATTTGGAGATTTCTCACTGCACTGAGAGCCCCCATCCACAGTGCACACAAACCTTGCTGTGCTCTCTGAAATGCCTGGGGAGTTTCTTCCAAAGAGTTAGCAGTAACTCATGCACAGGCAATGGCATTTATACACTGACGAGGGATGCTGGGATCCTAGAGATGGGTCATCCTTTTCTCCTCCCCTGAGGGGTAAAACTGATGGGAACCCTAGAAGCAGTGTAGACCAAAGAGCAGCTGAACCTCTCTGGATTACCAGCTTTAACCTAGTAGATTTCCACAAATATACAAGCATATGCTTTTAGACACGGTAGAGACTGATCCAAGAGTTGCAGAATTCTAAGCAAACACAGACAGATGTGCACGGAGACCCCACTGTACATTGTCACACATCAAAGTCCAGCTTCATTCGCCTGAAGCTTCTGTCACACCACTGAGATCACAACATTCAGAAATTCCTGGGATTGCCACAACACATTCAAAAAAGATCTGGAAAACTCAGAAATACACATTTTCGTAAAATGTGTATTGTTCATTCCTTGGTCTTATGAAAGGCGGGGAGAGAAGGGGGACATTATGCGGTTCGGTCATCCATGGAACATAGATGGCCAGAGGGAGCATTCACAATGCAAGGGGTTGAGAGAGAAGAAAGCTGGGCGGCCGGCGTGCAGTTGAAATGCGGTACATGTCAGCCCACTTGACTTTCCTTAAGGATGTGCCTGGGTCAGTGATGAATCAATAACATGCTACATATGGGTGGAGGGCTGAGTAAGAAAACATCTTTCAGGACCTTCAGAGGGTTTATGAGTCAAAGCGGAAAAATGAAGGGCTGCCAAACTGCGCAAAAGGAGGAGGGGGAGAGGGGCTGAAAATGCTGAACCGAAGGAAAGAAAAGGTTGTTAATTCAAAAAAATTAAAAAAAACTAACCAGATGTTGGACCGCCAAATATTTGGTAATCTGGTGTAGTTGAAGTAGGCAAACTTTCTAAAGGGATTAAAGGAACAAGTGATCAGTGAGAAGCAACCGAAAGAAAGCAAAAAGTTTATGAACTCCAAGTCATAGGGAAAAGTCAAAAGGAAAGACTACAAATTAAAAGTCTACCGGTTAGACTACCTTTCTCTAGATTGCTTTTAACAGAAGTTCAAATGGGGAAGAAAAAGAAAAATTCAGAATCTTTTCTAACGGACCCCCATGACCAAACAGCTCAGCTTTTGCGAAGTTTACATTAAATGCTAGGTGGTTTGTGTCCCGAGTCACTATAAAGGCTGGTTGTGAAATACTGTTGGCGTGCAACCGTAGTCAAAAGCAGCGGCCGGAGGGCAGGGAGGCGTCTGTCTTACCGTGGCAGTCCCCTAGGTGGGCCGTGTTGCCGTATTCCATGTCTTGTTCATATCCTCCAGCGCTGTGGTTATGGAAAGCAAAGAAGTCTTCAGTTAACAGCCTTCATAGGGACACAAGGGACAACCAGGACAGAGCCGAGAACACAGACTGGTTAGTGACGGTAAGCAGAGAGAACACACTGACGATTCAACAAACTTGACGAAGGAACTATTTGTTAGTTTATCTTGGATGCCTGAGAGAGTGGAAGTTCTTCCCCAGAATCCATTGCCCTCAAGGGTTGCTGTGTCTAAATCCCATTTCCCTTGCACATTTTAGGTTTTCTCTTTTAAAACTTTGCCCGTACCAGAAAAAGAAATAAAGGAAACGAAAAGTAGTATATCTGGTTAGGTGGACCAGGGTACTTACAGCATCCCTATGGTCACTCTCTCACAAACGCCCTGGCTTAACCAGCCACAGTACGGGTCCCGTGAGGCAATGCAGGATCTGTAGAAAAACCAGACAAGCTGTGACGTGGATTTTCTTAATCAGCACAGAAGATGCCACTGGGAGAGCCGGAGTGCGCAGGGAAATACCAGCTTACTTTTTACAGGCTCCGTAGCGCTCACAGCGGCTGAGGGGGATGCGCACGACGCAGCTGGAGAAGGCCACGTATAAAGCATGGTGATCTTTGTCCAACTGTAACGAGACGACCTTCCTGTCCTCCTCACTCTCAGCGCTGCACCTGTTGTGTGGGTACGGTTTGAAGACACACACTGAAGTCACACCCACGCCAACGATACACGAGGTGTGTGTGATTTGGCGGCTAAAGCAAGCCAAGGAATTGTGGGATACGGCTCTATGCTTTTGCATAGCTGGGTCCATTTCAAGCTGTACAAAGGGCCTTTAAAAGGGCTGAATGGCATGGCTGCTGTAAAGAGCGTGCTGGACTCTAGAGAAAGAGAAGGATGCTATTCTAACGTGCTTAAGTCCTCCCGTGCGAGAGGCCTCTGGGTGGCTGTCTCAACGTGCTCTGTTCCTCTCGCTTACTTCTGTGTTTTAATTGTCTGAACATTCTCAGCTCCCTGGCTAGAACAAAAGGCTAAACACTTAAGTCTATCCTCGGTGAGCATGCTTACAACCAACTGTACCACGCGCGGCCTCCTGAAATAGATCTGCGAGGTAAGATGGTGCTGAAATGTTCTCATTTTTCACCGGTGAGAAAAAGGGCTGACTTATTTTTAAGCTCAGCAGCTGTTCACTCTCCTTGCCCTAGTGGGCTTTACAAAAACAAACAAGCCTGAAGGTATTTCAAGGGGGAGATAAATAATAAAAGAAGAAATAAAACCCAAACAGAACCCGTAAAAAGCACCACTAATTTAGAAGTCTGAGAGGAAATGCCCAGAGGAGATACACACCAAGCCTTTTTTTTTTTTTTTTTTTTTTTTTGAGCAGAGCTGAAGAGATTTCTCCTCAAACGTACTTACTTGGCTTGGTTGTACGCTTCAATCTCTTCAAGCAATACGCTGTCATTCAAAGAGAAGGGACTGGTCTTCGCCAGTACTTTAAGCACCACACCAGCTTCAGAGCCAACAAAGATGACTGTGTAGTTCTGATAGGGCCCTGCTGCACGGTCCACTTCGATGGCCGTCAACCTGTACCTAGCAGAGGAGAGAGGCAAGTCAGCCCAGGTGGTGGGCAGTGACCGAGCTGTGCGGTAGAAGTAGACTACCCACGGTCTCACCTGACCCGTGTCTTTGTGAACCAGGGCTCATCAGCGATGGGCGGAACAGCAGAGTCCATTAGGGGATGGGATTTGATGAAAGACAGGGTCTCATCTGGGAAGTCGATGGAGGTTTTGTAAGCTTCCGCGAGGCCGTGTTTGGCACAGCAGCCAGGCCTGAAATGAAAACAGCGATCTTCAATCATTCTCTCTCACGTAATTGTATTTAAGGAGGGAGCACGCATTCCGTGGGAAAGAGGTCAAGAGAGGAATGAATGACAGCAAAGCCAGAGGAGCAATATAATGTCCCAGAATTCCACGGGCCCTTCACAGCCACAGGCACAGGGTGTAACGGGACACCATTTACTGACTTTCTGGGGGCTGTCTCAGAGGATCACCCTGCTGGGAGGGAGGACAGACAGACAGATGGTTCCAAGGTTCACAGTGGTTTTGTTCAATACAAAAACCTTTCAACTCTTTCCCTTACCTTGGTTTTGGTACTTTGTCTTCGGGGACTGCCGTCCAAACAGAGTCAGGGGTTTTCTGTTCTTTGAATCGCCCTTTGAACACTTTCTCAATGTCGTCCATGCTGAAGGCACAGACTGCAGAGCCGGGAATGCTGAAAAATGAGAAAACCGTGAGGAAGAGGCTGGCAATGGGGGCCATGCCAGGGTCCAACAAGGAGCACAGAGCACCCCTGGGAGGAGCAGGGTTCTGCTTGTTCCCACCTGTTGAGCTGCGTGGTGAAGACCCCAATCACGGTGGGGATGCCATTGATCTGTATTATGTCTGTGATGGACTGCAGGACGTCGAAATAGAAAAAGGAATCTCCGGGGACAGAGCAGTTAAGCCGAGCCTTCAGGAAGGAAGTCCAGTGTTTCTCCAGGACCCGCTGTGAGCCACCCATGTCGTTCTTACAAATGCGAGCCACGCGGGAGTACACAGCCTGCCGGGAGACAAAAGCCAAGCGATGGACGAGAACACGGCAAAATGCTGCTACTTAGGGGAGGGACAAAAACAAAAACAAACCAACCAACTCGATGTCTGACTCAAAACTAGCTGCCCCCTCACTGCTTCCGAATAGGAAGCAAGCATTGGAGAGTTTTCCCCACACTGCCAAACACGCTCCCCAGACGTGAGCTATCTACCATCCGGGCAGAATGAAAACCATGTCTGAACTTCTGTCTCTAACATTTTCTATTGCTTCTCATATTAAAATGTGGTGTCACAGAATGTGGTCACAGAAGAGACTGCTGTACTCAAGGAGTACATGTACTTATACAGAAACACTCTAAATTGAATGGGGCGCGGGGGGGGGTCCCCTTCTCCATTCTGCCTTTGACATGGGAAATGATGAGACCATCAATGGCTGTCTAAAGAGTGAAAAAGAAGCCCCCACTTTCCGTGGTGATACAAATGAAAGCCCGAGGAGGCAGCTGTTCCCACTCTGGGCATTGGGAGGTGTTTCCCAGCCAGCAGCTGTACCATCAGCAACCCGGTTCCCTTACTCGGCCTCACTGAAGCAAGCTCTCTGAAACAGGACAGGAGAGCACCCAGAAGTCTGCCAAGGTGGGTGTGATTCCACGGGGTTCAAGTTCACACTGCAGCTTATCTAGCGTATATACTTGCCTTGCCCAAGTTATTGTGTTCCACAGCGATTTCTCGGAAGAAGAAATAGACATAGTTTCCATATTCGATGGCATGAAGAAAGTGTGGTTCTGGAAGAAAACCGAAAACAAACCATTCTTAAGGGATGATTCAGTTAGCGTAAGACCCCCAGCGGCCAGGTATGCTGCGTAACTGCCCTTGCAGCAATGATTCCTTGGAGTCCCAACATGGGTGTGTTCAACTTCAGCAGCCTGTGTCTTTAAAGTCAGCTAATGGACTGTAAACACAGCCTACGGGGAACTGAACTACAGCAAAGGTCTTTGTTTCAACAGATTTGTTCATTAACCTATTTAGCTAGGGAAGGAAACCTCATATTGAGATTTTTGTTTTTAAACCTCGGAAGAACAAAATGACTCTACGTGACTTAACTCATTGGTTCTCACTACTAACGTTCCAAGATGGGTGGACAGGCAAGGGAGGGTAGGTAGTACTGCGTGCATTTGGAGTGAGACAAACTGATAGCCGAAGACAAGGCCTCTCTCTTCAGCTGTTGGATTTTGCTTCGGCCACTTGCGTACTGGCCTGGATGAACATCCCCGCTGACATGTGGTCTGATCATTCCCTGTCAATGCCCCATTCATAAGCAAAACACCATGCGCTTATTCTAGATGAGCAATCCGAAGTCCTGCCCTGAGCTCCCTGGTGGCCTTGGCCATCTGAGCATCCCCAGCAACCCAACGGCATTGCTCCTCACGGGTACCTTTGATCCATTTGGAATCATATTTTATTGTGCGAAGGGCAGATCCATCCCCCATGCTTCTGTAAATCACAGCATCACTGGCCAGGAAGTCAGCCACTGTGGCAGAATAGAGCTTCCCATCTGAAACCAAAGGTATAATTTGGTAAAATAACCATAATTACCTACGGGATGTCAGCATGGTTACCCTCCGCACTGTTTCACCTGTCACCATTATCCGTGCAGTAAACCACACCTGGGCTCACCCTCGCCCTCTAATTGGCTGTCCTACGATATTACCTAATTTGACAGATGAAGGGTCTACGCACCAAAATTAAGCAATGTATTCAGGGTCAGCAGCTTAGCTAATGACAGAGCCACGTGCAAGAAGGCTTATATCCCAGTCACCGAGATACTCTTTTTTTTTTTTTTTTTTTAATGTATTCTTCCTGACAATTTGCTCAACTGGCTTTGGCCGCTGAAATGCTCGTGTCAAAGTATCCATCCAAAGTCTGAGCTTTCTCCTTCCTTTAAATTCTTCTCTACCTTCAATGTCATTAATCCTTGATATTCAGAACACCACAGCTTCTTACCAGCAAAAAGGGCAACGTTGGTTTGTCGGGCATCAAATGGGCATCGTGCCAGGCCGCTAATTTCTTCCCCATCATACTCTAAGGTATTCAACTGCAAGAGGAAAGAAAAAAAATAGCTGGTGTCACATCTGTTCAATGTACTTATTTGAAGGCAATATTGCTTTATTTATACTGAAATTCTATTTGAGGGATTCTGCTGTGCGTTCTCTTATAACACGAGAGATAAAGCAAATCACTGGGTTATGGCACGGAAGGTTCAACTCTACTAGCAAACCAGTGAAGGATAATACAGTTGAAGGGGAAAAATAAGTCATCATCTAAAACATGCTTACCCTATAGTATCTACACATCGGGTTGAAATCATCTAAAACATGCTTACCCTATAGTATCTACACATCGGGTTGAAAGCATTGGTACCACAGACAAAAACCATCTCATCGTTCCGTGGAACAAAGACTTTGATGAAGTTGTGGCACTCATCCTAAGGGGAGAATAAGTACACGGCCGTGAGACATCGCCTGTGCTGTCGTTATGATGGCAAGCCCACAAAGAGGGGGACGTAGCAGGCACGCGGCCGCATCACTCACTTTATGCTTGCCTTTCATAGCGCAGTTTTCTCGATCCTGTTGTCTGGACCTCCACGTCAGCTTCTAGATTAACCAAGTAAAATCAAAGTTCAGTTTTAAAAGGCTGCGCTTTTGGAGGGGGGCGTGACTGAAGCTCAGAGGGTGTGTGAATACATCTGCCCTCTTGTAGCTAGCGGCTCACCTTGCTTGGTATGACCTCTGTTTTGGGGATTTCATTTAAGTTCACTGTATAGACTTGATCTCTGTGGGAAACAAGGCAGTAAGTCATATCACGTGAAGGCGTAGGTGCCGAGCTTATTTCATCTTTACAGAGCTGCCATCACTGCTCTTTGAAGATCACCAGGCTTTTCCGTGACTTCAGCGAAGTCAACAAAGAGTACTGTTTCATTAGTGAGCTACTTTCGTGAAACCACTGCAGTCAAGGACCAAAGGGAGGCCCTTGCTTCCACGCTTGGGCAAACTGGCGGCGCTTTAGCGTGGCCCTATTCCTGATATTTGCTCGAATAATTCTAAGTTAAAAAAGAATAAAGGATGAATTTTCCCCTGCTGCTTTAGGACAAAAGAATGACGTGTGATTTCTGGACGTGTCACAGAGGGCCGTGGCTCTGTGTTCTGTGCCTGCTACCCAGCATGCTCTGCATGGACAGTATTTTTGGCTACTTGCAATTCTTGATCACAATCACATATTAGTTTTTCATGAACTAGACACATTAATGCAAGCACCACAAGAGAAAAGAATTTTAATCTAATAAACCAACGAAAGGAAAATTACCTGCCAGCAATATAAAGTGTGTCTCGAATTTTCAACATCAGCTGAAAGTCCAGCCTATGCTGCGATTCGTTGCCTGAAGGGCGTCCTCTAAAAACCGGATATTGCCTTGAATCTGCAAGTAAAAATGGGCTAAACCATCAGTCAGGATTACAGAGTTGAAGAATCAATAGACAGCATTGATTAGCTGTATATAGTACTTGTAGGAAGGGTTTTAACTAAATTCCCTCTCTTAAGGTCTTGAATATAAATTAGTAAAAGATGGAGAATGTCAGTAAAACGGTCTTTTTCTTTTTTACTGAAAACACACAGCTTTTACATATGGGCTGCCGCAGGACAGCACCCAGCAGAACTGGCTCCGTTTCTGCACGGTTGAGAAAAAAAAATGCAGATGATTTATTATTTTGCAAAACATTGGAAAGACGTATTAAAATCTGTCTCTGGTGCTGAAAATGGATATACACAGAAGGCAAACTTAAAGTTTCCTTTGTAAACGATGAGGAGGCTTGGGACGACTTACAGTGATAATCGACAGTGTTAAGGGGCTCGTCGTCTTCAGGGAAGCTGACCGCCCGTAACCTGGAGGCCAGAAGGAACAGCACGCAGAGCCATAGCAGAAAGAACCTCATGGTTGGCCAAGAAGAAATCTGAGGGCCGCTCCTCAGAAATCCCACCTAGCTACCTGGAAGACAAAAGCATCATGGAAGACCTTTATGCGGTGGGGAAATCACCTTCTCTGTAGACGATTCTATTTTTTGCCCACCTCTTCCCACAGCTCCCTGTCTACTAAGATACCTGGCAGCGGCAGACAGGTATCTGCTAAAACAGACAGAAGGCAGCGCCCGGCTAACACCTGGTGAACATATTGATGCTTTAGGTTCATTTGCCAGGATTTTGGAGGCAACTCTGTGTCGGAGTGGCAAAACCACCAGATCCACAAACAGAAGTGTTGGCTGCTGACTTGGCAAGGAAGCCAGTAAAGTAGGGATCAGAATTTTAATTAAACTCCAATCTGTATCCCTTACCCCAGTTCTGAAACACATAAATACAAACGTCTCTTCCTCCCAGGAAAGGCCCAAGCTGCCTTGAAACGCCAGAGCTGATGACCTTGCCCTCAACCACTGGCTTCTTGCACCATCGCCCAAGCCAAGCCACAGTTCTGCATTCTCAAACAGGTGTTTTGAAGACTGGCTTGCAAAAGGAAATCAGTGACCTTGCATTAGGGTGAAAGGGATTGAAAAGAAATAAGACAATTTTGTGAACACCAATTGGTAAAGCAGGAGGTGACAGAGTGGGCCGGCTGGTACCCAGCTTCTAGGGACACCGACATTCTACCATAAAACCATTCAGGAGCAAACCAATGTCTAGTCCACAGTCCTCTACGCTTTATTGGGATTTGAGCTGTAGGGGGCCTTAGGGACCATCAGTCCGGACACCCTCCTTTGTTGGATGGGAAAACTAAAGACTGGCAAAAGGCTGGATTCAATCTGACTTTCATGGAGCCTTGGGGGCAAGGCTGGAGTCCAGAGCAGTCAGCTGAGTCCCTGACCAGACTCTCAGCTCCAAACCGCAGAGAGAGAGAAATGGATGTTTTTTCCTTCAAACAGATGGCATTTTGAGAGAAATGGCTATATTCGTCATTTCTACTGAAGTTATGTTTCACAGATATTAAATCACACATTAAATATGTACAGTTACTGTAGATCAATACCCCAATAAAACCATGAAAACAGAGCAGAGTTAAAAAGATCTGTGTACGTTAGCGATCCATTGATAAAATGAATTGTGTTTTCTGGGCCAATGGGAGAGGTCCCTCTCTGGGATTCTAAGGATGCTGCTTTTCATCAATGCCATCTTCTAACAACCAGAGCTGTCACGACACTCAGTGATCAAAAAAGGGCTCCCTCTGTACACCTGAGAACTGTGGGGCAAATGACAAGAAGCTGCCTCAAATTCTGGAGAATACAATCATTTAATAAATTAAAACATGGGAATACGCACAGCACACACTATTTAATTTGAACAAAAGCGAAAGTCAAATATAGATGAGTAAAACTGTAATTTTAAAAGCAGGCCTAGTTTTATATGGCGAGAATAATGCTTTAATAAAATCTCTGTTAGTAGATAATGAGTCCAGAAGTGAGTTAATAAATAAAAATGCTTCACAAAAAAAAAAATGGGTGAACGGAAATGAATCGAGCTTGCGACTGGATGGAACTCTGCCACTGCTGGCTGACCCACCCCAGACGATCTCTAGGAGAACTGTTCTCTTTCTCTACAAAATACGGGAATAGCAAGCCAGCAAGCCGGGAGATGGTGGTGCACACCTTTAATCCCAGAGGCAGGTGGATCTGTGTGGGTTCAAGGCCAGCCTGGTCTACAAACAACAAGAGCTAGATCTAGGACAGATGAGCAAATGCCTGCCTGTTGTACAGTAGAATCTAAGCATGTTAGCACTGTGTGTCATCAGGTTAGTCTCCAGAGTCTGGACATGGTCTAGTGAAAAGCCGTGCTAAAAACTAGAGGCAATTAGTCCAATTTCTCTTACAAATAAAAGGCTATTTAAAAAAAAAAAAAACGCCAAAGGACTATGTTGAGAAGAGATTTTACAGCTCATACCCACTTATCAGCAAACCTTCTCTTGAGAATTTTACCAAGCCGAACCCATGACTGTATTTCTAGTATTTCTGCCTCACACGCTTTCGGCTATGACAACACAGCCTTATTCCCCTGGCTACATCTTCTGAAGCAGCCTGTCCGGGTCTTGTCCCTTATGCTTTCTGTTTGTCAAGATCCCAGACGATTCTAGCAGCCTAAAAAGACTAATGATGCTCTAAGCACCAAGTCTGGCTGTGGCTCCAGTCCCAAACTGTATCTTCTGGATGGAAAGTCACTTGGCTCTTTCTGCCCAGAATCATAAAAAAATGATCTCCAACGCTCAACTGCTCCTAAAGAAATGTGGAAAGACGTGTGCAGAAACAGAAACCAGCCAGGCAGCATCTGAATTTCCCCACACACAGGAAGTGGCCCTCATCTTCAAGATCTTAAGCCAGGTCATGCTGACTCATAGCTCGCCCCTAGCTATGGCTGTACTGTCACTTCCTGTAGCACCTCAGCTGACACTCAGAGCCCTTCTCCCCATGTCCTGCCGCAGTCAGCCTAATCCTTAAAGAATCAAGTACACCACCAATGGCTTCCTGCCCACAAAGCAAGTTCTTAGAAAAAAAAAAAACAATTTTACAGTTGATGCTATACATAGAAATATACAAATACCAGTGAAACAATCCATCTAACACCACGTGATTGACAGCAAAGTCCTAGGAGCCTTTTAGTAAACATTATGATTTACTGGCTCATCTCATTAAGCAAGAAAGACGGGAAGGCAAATCCCCTTCTCCCGTTAGGTAGAACCATTTGCAAAGAACCCTATGTGTTGCCATCACCACAATGATGGCGTTTTCCTGTGGGACAAGGTCCAGTTCCATATATGCAGACACCTCCACTGAGGAGGAAGAACTACGTCCCCCCAGAGTAAGCTTGCAGAGAGAGCACCCTCAGTGGGGGTACTCTGTTTAGTCAGAGAGCAGTGGTACACAGATAGGCAAATTTTGTCATATTTTGGCATTACATTGCCACTGAGTCATAAGATAATAATAATAAATAGCCCGTAGAAGGAACTCTAAGCTGCCAGGATACCCAGTGCCTGAGCGGCTGTATCCACATGAGAACACGGGTTCAGGAATGGAGCTTCAGAGCCGCAGTTGATTTTACCCTATGGGCTACATAATTGTTAAGGTCTATACAAACGAGACCACAACTAGAAGAAAAAGAGTATTTTTGGCAGTCTGTAGGGTAATATACATATACATACATACATACATACATACATACATACATACATACATAAAAGACTATAAACAGGAAACATCAAAAGGCCATCATTTATAGCCCAGAAAAGCTGCACCGTAAGAAAGGAGAGAAATGGGAGAGCAAAACTTCAACCCATTCAACCCAAGCTTCAGCCTGACGACTGTACCATTCTCCCACTCTACCTGTTTTCAAGAAAAGAGAAGATGATCCTGAGCTAGTTGTCTCCAAGGTTAAACCACTCCATCCTGCAGGGGAACTCCCTAAGCAGGGAGGTGAACAACAACAGTAGAATAGCTTCCAGAACACCCTAAAACTGACCAGATTTACTAGGCCCACCCAGCAGGAGGAAGCAGGAAGCAGCTGCAAGGAAGACTGAGGGGGGGGGGGGAGCACAAAGAAGACTCCAGAACAAGAACAGCTGCCTGGAAGAGCTTTAGATCAACTGAGGCACCTGGGAAAGCCACTCTCCGGCCCGTTGAGCTGCTGGCGGGCTGTGAAGGGTGCTCCAGGTCCCCAGCTTTTGTAGGCTGTCACCCATGCTGGGGTGGGTTTTGTTGCTGCAGCTGTCTCTGAGTTATTTATGTTCCTATAAGTCACCAGTCCCTTACCCATATTCCTATAAGTAACCACAATACAATGCATTGGTTCACCAAGTTGGACTTTGGTGGTCTATTGTAGGTTCCCTATCTGGGGGGGAGAAGAGAAATTTGTTTTCTCTCCCCAGGAAACTATTTGCCACACAATAGGTAGCAGTACTCGTGAGAAAAGCAGCATCACCCAGTCACCCAGAGAGAACTATTCACACAGTTCAGTATTAACCAGCCATTGCTAGACATTCCAACCCTATGTGGAGAGCAAGTAACAAAACTAGGTCTACAGATACACTATACATTAGAGTTATCAAGTGTATATTCAAGGAACAATGAATGCTGTGTGTAAGCGTGGCGGCACCCCATGGTGTATGTGAACGTGGCGGTATCCCATGGTATAAGTGAATGTGTCGGTACCCCTCTTTAATCCCACTGCTTGGATCTCTGATTTGAGGTTAATCTGGTCTACTTAGAGAGTTGCAAAGTAGCCAGAGCGATGTGTGAGAGTCTGATTCAAAACAAACAAACAAAGCAAACCTGTGCAAATTTTACCGGAGGATAAAGGTGACAAAGGAAATTTCACCCAAGAACCAGAATCTATACAGCAGAATTAAGTGGAAATCTTACAGCAAAATCTACATGCAACTAAAAAGTCTTAATAACTGTGTTTAGTAAAGAGTTGGCGGTCACTAAAGAGAATTATCAATGAACTGGAAAATAAGTTGAAAGAAGTTATCAGACAAAAATATGGAGAGCGCCGGGGGTGGTGGCCCACACCTTTAATCCCAGCACTGAGGAAGCAGAGGCACAGGTGGATCTCTGTGAGTTTGAGGCCAGCCTGGTCTACAGAGCGAGTTTCAAGACAGGCTCCAAAGCTACAGAGAAGCCCTATCTTGAAAAACAAAAATCAAAAAAAAAAAAAAAAAAAAGGAAAGAAAGAAATATGGATAGCTAAAACACTGGAAAAAGCAAATCAGAAAAGTAAAAACAAAAAAACCACATGATATTTAGAGAGAAAAATAACAGAAGGAATATTTAGCAAAGTAATGATATTATTTTTCTGAAATTGACAAAAGACTATAAGCTACCCATTAATAAAAACTTTAAGGACTTCTAAATAGAAAGAAAAATCATACTTAGACAAATTATACTGTAGATACTATAAACAAACTTAAAAAACATTAAAACTTAAAAAAGATGTATTACCTTCAAAAGAACAAGAATGGTCCTGACAGCTGACTTGTCAATAGAAATGATGGAAGGCGGTAGACCATAGAATGAGATTTTTAAAAGTGTTGAAAGAAAATAAATTTCCAGCATAGAATTCTGTGAGCATTGAAGGCAGTTTTTTTTTCTTTTTAAAAGAACACAAAAATGTTTTATACAAACAAACCTTAAGAAATTTTCTGTTAGCAGATCCAAACTCAAAAGGAGGTTTTAGGCACAAGAGTTTACGCAGGGGGTCAAAGCAATCCCTTTTTACATTCAAAATGCAGAGATCATATTTGAAATTCATGACTCCCAGATAAAGAAGCTAGTCCCTAGTGTGTGGCCTTCTGAAAGCCCTTTGACATCCAGGAAAGAAAGTCCCATCCTACCTGTAACCCAGTCACCAAGGCTCAATGGGGAGCACTTCAGAACCGTGGAGTCTTCCCACCCAGGATCTAGGACCTAGAAGCTGAACTGCTTTCTTGTGGCTTCCTGATCACTCTTCCGGCCCTTGAGCCTTGGCTTTGCTTGTCAAGGCTCACGTCCTTCTTCCCTTTCAGTATGTCTGATAACATCTCAGTTTTTCTAGAGCTTTCCAAAGATTTTAACGGTTTCCTCATTCATGAGTCCACTCTGTGATTCCTCCTCAGAAATTAGGAAGTCAAGTCAAGCCTGGCTCAGCTGGATCCTAACCCTCTGTCCTCGCAGCCTGCTTGCCTCCCCAATTCCATTCTCGCTTTTCATTCTTCTCATCGGAACCTTTAGCCCACTAACCGGTCTTCTCTCTCTAGTCTCAACATTCCTCTCAGACACTATAATTAAAGGTCATGCATTTCTTGAATATGTCTATAGATGCTGCAGACTCCCCTGCAGACTCCCCTGCCTGCAAGAACCTTCTTACAGGGGCCCTATCCTGGATAAATGGCCATTAATCTCCATATCTACCCCACAGCATGGAACATTTGCTTTGATTCAATCACAAGGAACAGGGCTCTTGACCACCAACTACTGATGGCAGTTTGAGACTGGGTGTCTCCTCACATCCAGGCTTCCAAGGATCTTGCCTGATGAGGTGTCTTGGAGAAGAGCTGCTCTTTCATTGAAGACATCTCTCCTGTGAGCCTACACCCTGGCCTTTAAACAGGTTCCAGGTAGGAATGAATGTATCCTCCTAGGAAGCAAGAAGGCGACAGCTGAAAGGCCTTGACTCTGAGACCCTTATCTCTCTGGGGATGAAGTCGGTTAGAAGGAAGAGGTGTCCAGCACGACCATGTTAATCGTGTTAATGACAGGCTACAATTAACCTCACCACCACCCACAGACACCAGCACTGGGACTGGAGACATCTGTTGTCATGCCCGGCGTCACCACAGGTGCTGGAGATCAGAATTCAGGTCAGTGCAATACTTTAATCCACCAAACTTTCCCCCCAGATCCTTCACCTTCAGTCTCTTCTTGAACAGAAAGACCACACTCTTCCACGCCCCTTCTCTCTCTATTCTCTCCCCATCTCTTATAGAAGATGACTTTTAATTGATAACTGATCGAATACTGTTGGGTGTTCATATTTGTCTCAACCCTTATCTCAGCAAAAGAACAAACACTCCCATCGCCCACGTCCTGCAGCTACTTCCTCTCTCTCTCCGTCCATTCATGGAGGCTTAAGCTGTTTATTCTCATTCTCACCATTTCCTCACCTCCTCCCTAGTCATCTACATCTTGAGTTCTTTCTAAATGAGGCCTCTCTGTGAAGACACCGAATACCACAGATATTTACAGCGCTGGGCCACACTCACATCTGTCTGTTTATCAAAGTGCCCACTTCAACTGAGACAAGGTTTTACTCTACAGCCCAGGTTGTCTGGAAGTTCAAGCCCAGACTGGCCTAGAACTCTTGAATTCTTCTTGCATAGCCTCCTCCTGCTGTGATTGTGGAGACTTGAAACACCACACTTGGCTCCTCCCAGCATTTCAAACCACCACCTTTCTGTTTCCTTCTTCTGACACTTCCTTCTGACCATTTTTCAGCCTCCTGTTCATCTCCTTTTTAATTTTTTTCCTCTTCAGACAGAGTCTCACCAAGTTGGCTTCAACCTTGGGGATTCTCCTGCTTCAGCCTCTGCAGCCCCAGGACTGCGGGCATGCGCCTACCACCATCCTGGCTCCCCCATTCATTTTCTAGATGCAACAAAAATTATCTTTCCAAGATGTAAGCCTTGGCATGTGACTGCAGAGCCCTCCAAAACCTTCCTGTCAAAGCCCCAGTGCTGTGAATGTGGCCTTCTGGGCTGTTCTCATCCTGTGTCCTCTCCTTTTCAGCTTCATGTTAAGCCTCTATCCCTCCTAAATGGGGTTTCTGCCATTGTGGCATGGTGCTGGGCACTGGAAGATGGTATGTACCACTGGCACCAACAAGGAATTCTTCAACGTACCCTCTGCTCGGGACCTTCTCCTCTCCTCTGACCCATTTACTTTTAACTCCCCCTTTTCTTCACCTTTTTCTAGATAGAGTCTTGCTATGTATCCCTGAATGGTATTGAACCTGCTACGTAGCTTAGGTTACAAACTTCCTTCCACCAGTCCTCCTGTCTGTGCTGAGTGCTGGGATTACACACACACACACACACACACACACACACACACACGCACTCACACCACCCTGACCAATGTGGATACAGGTTCTTGATTTCTGTTCTTGGCCTCCTTAATCACAAGATTTTAGAGCTCCCAAAAGATTCTCCTGTCCCAGAAGAATATCTGGCTAGGTTATCAACTCTGGAGGCAACTTCTGGAACTGCAGACTCTCGGGAGGGCAACAGGAGCTTTTCGGACTCCAATTTAATTTAGATTAATATCAGACTATTAAACAGCAACAGAAGGTAGCAGACTCCAGGAGGACAGGCATCTGGGGCTCCACTCTCAACAGCATTGATTTCACTGCGAAGACTGTGGACTAAAGAGAGAGGGGGGGCAATCTGGAATTAAAGAATGCCATCTACTCTGGAGTCCGGAGATGATCACAATGATGGCCCCTGGGGTTATAGAAATTCTGCCTGACAGAATACGCCAGAATGGGAAAAGAACAATGGGTTTGGGGAAACTGAAAGAAAGCAAAGAGAAGCAAGTTACTTGCTATTCCTTGGAACCTACCACGATATGGAACAGAAACTGAAGGCCAGTTATGGAAGAGAGATTTATTCCACATTCACTTGTGTGGATTCTATAGAGAAGTGTGCTCTATGTAGGAGTTTGGGCTTTAATCAGTCATTTACAATAGTACGTAATCAGACGGGTGGGTGGCATGACTTTTGGGTCATAAGCAAGTAGTAAGCTCACTACTATGTGTGATGACATGGCAGGACCATAAGCCACCAGTGTGTGTATGTAGACTCCAGATAGACCCTTAAGTAGTGTTGGGAGAGAGTCATCCGGGTCCTACAGTCTGGGTGTCTCCTCACATCCAGGCTTCCAAGGATCTTGCCTGATGAGGTGTCTTGGAGAAGAGCTGCTCTTTCATTGAAGACATCTCTCCTGTGGGCCTACACCCTGGCCTTTAAACAGGTTCCAGGTAGGAACGAATGTATCCTCCCAGGAAGCGAGAAGGCGACAGCTGAAAGGCCTTGACTCTGAGACCCTTATCTCTCTGGGGATGAAGTCGGTTAGAAGGAAGAGGTGTCCAGCACGACCGTGTTAATCGTGTTAATGACAGGCTACAATTAACCTCCTAAAGCCTCGCTCTGTGATAAATACTGAGGAAATGATAATGTAGCTGTCTGGTTTAAGTTTTGTATAGTGCAACTCTGCAGACCAGGAGAATCTGGGAGGATGTGCTTGCTCAGTACCATGAGGACCATGTCAGGAAGTCTCCTACCAGTGTCAGTGATATCAAGGGAAGAGAGAGACCACAGACCAGGCTGCTGTAGATCTGGGTCCACAAACTGCTGTGTGTCATACACGAGTTGTTCCACTCCACTGGCCTGGGTTTCTTCACGTCCTCTATCAAAAAGCATATGAACCTTTATTTCTTGAAGGATGCATGATCTTCTTCTGAGGGTCATAGGTAAGCGCTGAGTTCCCTTTCAGCTACCCTTCTTGGATCAATATTAACCTGGTGCAACCCCAAGCCCCATTGGGCTTCTCTCCCTCATCATAAAAGCATCCCAAGCAAGTCTGATCAGAAACAAATCCTGTTTGTACCATTCCCCCGTCCCCACCACCTTTCCCAGCCAGACTTCTTTGATGAGCAATCTGAACCCATGGTCTCTACTTTATCACTTTTAACCTACTTCGGTCTAGCTTAGCTCCTACCCACCCATAATCAAGTCCAAACAAGCAATCCTCATTCTAAGGCCTGGTTTATCAAGGCGTGTAACAACGCTGTACATGTTTGCTGGTCACTCCTGTGGTTCTTGATACTCCATCTCTTTTGACGGGCTGGTCTGGAATGCTCCAGGTGCCACAGATCAGCAACCTCTCGCAGGTCATCTCAACAGGCCAGGCTCCTCGGATCGGGTTCTTCAGGTCTTAGTCAGAATCTTTAGAGAGTCTCCTTTCTTCACTGTCGCCAGCTCCCCGAACCTTAGACCCTCATGTTCAACACAGACCTTGTTCCTAACCCTGATCCAGCGGCCCAACTCTCTGCCAGATGCGATTCAGTTTTCTAGACTCTGAAAGCTGAGCCCAAGAGTCCTCACTTGGACTTTGTCGTCTGAACAATCCTTACAGGCGCAGGCTTCCTGCTCACAGTACCTGGATTCATATCTACTTCATATTATTTTCTAGTCACGTGGCTCAGGACATGTCGCTGACGCCATGCAAATTCCTCTACGGAACTCATCACTGTACATGTCTCTATTCAATTTGGATGATAACATTACATTAACAGATTTTTGCAACCAGTCTCTCCAAGAGAGAAGGGGTGGCTGGATGTCAAAGCATTCTCTTCCATCCCAGCATCAGGCACAGAGCTTGGCCTCAAGGAGGTTGCCTGCAAATATTTAATAGTTAAGGAACAAAGGCAGCACACGGGGCTTATGCATCAGGATGACCGCTGGTACAGTAGATGGTCTTTCAAGGCTAATGTATGCAATCTACATGAGCCCTCAGGTCATAAGCCTCAGGCTGTGAAATCAAAAGGCTGTAGGACAGATGGCAACAGCTGCTGATTTTCATGTCTGCCCCTTGCTAGAAAACCAGTCTTTGGTACCAGAGGAACCCAGGACAATGAACTAAGTTATTCAATTTCCCGGTCACCGCCGCCCCATATTCCATTTCTGCTCACTTTGCAGCTTTCCTGAAACAGAGAAGAGTGGTTCTCAAGAGAGATGCTACGGATGCACAAGTCTGTCAAAGAAGCCTACTTGATTTGATTCCATGACCCAGCAAACGTCACAGAAAGTCAGCCTCTCTCCGAGGTGGCGTAGGCTTGAAACGCTGCACTGGGAAGTTCTTTGCTTTGGTAGATGGCCATTTTCCTACTCTAAAGTAAGCTGTCCTAAAGCACAATGTAGGATAAACCAGTATGTACACACTCATGCTTTCTTTCCTTAGGGCTAACAGAAGAGAAAAAGGAGGCAGTGGGTACCACACAAGGGAGAGAAGGCAGGAGCTGAGGCGCAGACCCTGTTTGGTCTATGATTAATGACTTGTTTTAAAAATCTATGTGTCTTAAAACTTGATCCAGTTCTGATTATTTTCAGTTTGTTTTATGTGCATGAGAAGAGCTGGCAAGTTGAAGAAGTTTTGTGACGAGCAACAGGTTTTCATTATGTGTCCGGATGTTCTTAAATCAATGAGCACTGCTATTGGAACTGGGGAAGCTTCGGTAATTCTATTAATAATTCCAAGAGGAACTGAAGTGAAAACAAATTGAGCAGGAAGGGACAGAGAACAGGACCTAACCCGTCTTTGCCAGATTCTAAGTCAACCTGAATAGAGATTGCACAATGGGTCCTGTAATCAGAACCACTGCTCTGGGGCAGATAATTCCAGTCAAAACTTGCCCACAAGATTTTGCCTGTCAGCCTTCAACTCGGAGAGGATAACATTTTTTAAAGCTAAATTGTTCTAGCAACAGTCCTTGTGTGAAACTAACACAAGCAACTGATGAGAAGTCGAGAAGAGGCCGGATCTCAGGCAGAAGAATGCGCTGTCTGGGACAATGGCAAACTATCTGAAGAGATCAAGATGAGGACCCGCTCTGTGAGAATATAAACAGGAACTTTTGCAATCAAAAAGAAAAAAAGAAAGAAAGAAAGAAAGAAAGTGCACAGCAGGAGACTACTGTGGCAGGAAGGAACAACAGTCTTCCTTTTGTATTGTTATTTTTGCGCAGAGGACAGAATGGTTTCCAAGGCTAACGAGTTAGCAGAGACATTAGCAGCAAGGTCATACATCATCATGCTTTCTTCACTCCAGGTCTCAGGCAGGTTGTTCCCCTTCTTTGGCCTCTAGAAAAAGTAACTGCTCTAGACAGAAGAAGGACTCAGGCTCCTGGGAAGACTCCACGCCAAAGGCCTCAGCTTGTCTTTGGAACACCAGCTTTCTCCACCAGATGACTTGCTGTGGCTGCCATATGGCCTGTGTGTGACATTCTGCTTGGGATAATGGGACCCGGGTGTGTGCCTGAGTGCTGCCCACGGGGTCAGGACGGCAGAAGTAGCGAATGTGCGCTCCTCTTCTACCGACATGTCAGATGCGACCACTCTGTAGCCTTAGCTTGCAATATTGTTCAGGGTGAAATATTGTTTCCAAGAACATGAATAGTGCTCGGGCAAGGGGAGGCGAAGAAGGGCTACTGCTATTCTGTCTGGCAAGGGAAGAGACTAAGCCGGGAAATGAAGGCACAGAGGCCGCAAGAGCGCAGAGGCTGGGATGCAGCAGCAGCAGCATTGCACGGGGATCCAGGGACCTCTGTTTATCACCGCGAGAGCAGTGCTACCTCACTCTACCGCGAGGGGCTCCGGTCTTCATGCACAGGGCCCGGTGAACCACTTACAGAGGTCTTCAAATGGTGTCCTGTCTTGAAATTGTTGACAGGTTTATAGAAGGGTTAAGATTCAAACCAGCCAGAGAAAGAAAAGTGGTATTCAAGATCAAACGAAGGAGCATTTAAAGTCAAGAACTAAGGCCTGTCATCCAGTGTTCAGAACCTTGTATCTGTCTTCTGCATGTACACACAGAGACACGTATGTATATGTAATAGCAAGTGACGAATACAGAGAAGGACTTCTACCCTGATAGACAGAGGATCATTGAAATGCATCCTTAGCTGTCCACAAGGTTCTGAATTGTTCACAAGTAGAGGGATAAAAGGCAGGACCCTGGACTACTGTTGCAACTTCCAGTGAGGTACAAGTTTGCTTGTTTTTCCCCCCCAAACAATTACTTTTTTTACAGACAAATTTTTGCTATATGAAAGGAAGTTCCTAGAGAGTTAGGCCCAGCCCACTAGTCCAGTGCCAAAAATGAAGCCACCGTCGAGAAACCAGGACCGGAGGATTTCATTGCCAAGTGGAATTCCCAGGAGGACCTACATAGGTGTGGACCACAGCTCTGGTAACGTTTGGAGCCACAGAAGCAGAACTGGAGTCTAGGTAAATCCGCACAGATTCTCAGGACCTCCGCTGCTGATCATTACTAAACACAGGACAAAGGCCTGAGCAGAATTCACTCTTCTACTGTAGACACTTACCCCACCCACTACTGAGCAGTGGGGTACAGGCTTCTGAGTAGGGGGGCTGCCCAGCAGTTTAGCTTTGCTCTCCACCCAGCCACCTGACCTTGAACTCGCTAATTAACCCCTTTGTACTTCAGTTGCCCTGTAAATGGGGGTGGGGTGGGGTAGCTGCCTCATTGGATCACTGAGGAGGGATCAGCCTTCTAAAGAACTTATCAAGTTCCTGGCACAGGGAAGCACCGTGCTGTTTTTATTCAGGGTGAGTGTTGGGAAGCCTGTTCAAGGCTAAAGCTGCGACCTTGAGGACGGGTGTGAGGCTCCAAGACGGGAGACAAACCAGGCTTCAAACGTTTTCTCTCCATTTACTCTTCTTCCCTTTTCTGAGCCACCCCAGAGGGTGTTAATCTTACCTTCATTACCAAACACACCTGGAGGTTAGAGGAGGCTAGAAAAAAAATCTGGATTTTCCTCTGAATGCCTTTAAGGATCCCTGAGGCCGAGGAAAGCGAGCCCCCTCCTCCAGCTTCCCTTTCCTCATCTGTACAGTCAGAGCTGGGGCTAGACCACAGCTGATCTCGAGCACTGCTTCTAACTCATCAGATTCTATGTTTGTGAATTTGGTGCCTGGGTTGAAAGGGGCTCTTTAACCAAATGATTTCCAATTCATACTTGTAAATTTCTGCTATAGCATCAGCGTTGCCTAGGATACAAAGTGCATGTGCTTGGTCTCCACACAGAGACAGCAGGGTTCTGCTCTGCAATCTCTGCCTGTGATCTTCCAAGCCAAACCACAAATGGAATTTGCAGGGCAAATGAGTCTCCACTGGGACTTAAGAAAGTAGGCCTGACACTCTGATGGGGTCCCAGATGGACAGGAAAGGACACATTTGTTCCCCTACAACCAGGTGGCCACAGGACACATGGACTTTAGGTATTTCCTGGCCCAGGGGTGAGGAGCTGCAGGTCTCTCACAGGGCACCACTTTCTTTTCTAATTAACGATAACACACACCGGAAGCTTAGTTCACACACTCAGGAGCTCTACCCAGGCTTCTAAGGCCCTCCCTGTACCCAGCTTCACAGTTGATAGAGTTGATAAATTACTCCTGGCCTGAAAGAGGGGAGCCCAACTCACCAGTAGTCTCCTGCTTAGCTCAGAGAATAAGCAATGTGTTTTTTTTCCCCACTTACTTAGCATCTTAGTTTTCTTTTTTCTTTTTATTTATTTATTTATTAAAGATTTCTGCCTCCTCCCCGCCACCGCCTCCCATTTCCCTTCCCCTCCCCCAATCAAGTCCCCCCCCCCCCTCCGCCCCAAGAGCAATCAGGGTTCCCTGCCCTGTGGGAAGTCCAAGGACCACCCACCTCCATCCAGGTCTAGTAAGGTGAGCATCCACGAAACTGCCTAGGCTCCCACGAAACCAATAGGTACAGTAGGATCAAAACCCCAGTGCCATTGTTCTTGAGTTCTCAGTAGTCCTCACTGTCCGCTATGTTCAGCAAGTCCGGTTTTATCCCATGCTTTTTCAGACCCAGGCCAGCTGGCCTTGGTGAGTTCCCGGTAGAACATCCCCATTGTCTCAGTGTAATATATTTCTTACCTATTCTAAAGGTTTAGGCACACACCGGCTCAATATTTCTTACCTATTCTAAAGGTTTAGGCACACACCGGCTCTCTGGAGAACTTCATGTCAGGGGCCTGAGAAGAGAGGTCATATCTGTGCTGTTCTCTGTTTTATCTTTAGAACCCACAACTGGGTCTGGTAGCTGGCATCTGTTTCCATGACCTCTTGCTGAAATAGGGATGGGTCTTTGCGGTACAGACCGGGGGTTAAAGAACCACTTGAGGGCATATAGCTTCTCAGAGGCGTCCGGACCATCTGTCCTCAGGCCCACTGCTCTCCCTCCCACCTCAAGAGCTAGTCTCAGAGAGCCTCGGAACAGTCTTGTATAGACAGGAGTAGTTTCCACAATGTTACCAACAAAGCCCTTCAATTATGGTGCCCAAGAAGAAGCAGAGAGAAGCAATGGATCGGGCCTCTCTTAAAACCCTGTCTACTGGACAAGGGAAAACTCAGTTCTGTCAACAAGTGCGGCCTTCAGCCTTCTGCCCTCTCGTAAACCTTCTTGCCACCCGGAGCCGTTTCCTCTTCCTTCTCATGAAGAATTCCTGAAAGTTCAACCCCCCTGTGCCATGCTTCTTCTTTACCACGGAGCGGTGTGGCTGTTGATTTGGTTGCTGCAAGCTGTGCCATTGGTGTCTAGAAACAAATTCCTGAGAGAAGGCTTGGTTAAGTGAAATGTGGCCAACCTTGCCACTTATGAAGAAAAGAAGGTGGGAAGCTTTCAAAGGGCACTTCCCGCCGGGTAGTGGTGGCGCACGCCTTTAATCTCAGCACTCGGGAGGCAGAGGCAGGCGGATCTCTGTGAGTTCGAGGCCAGCCTGGTCTACAAGAGCTAGTCCCAGGATAGGAACCAAAAGCTACAGAGAAACCCTGTAGGGCCCTTCCCCCTCATGAGGGTGAGCTAGTTAACCTTGGTAGTCAACTTGACTGGACCCCAAAGCAACTGAGAGCTAAGTTGCTCCGCGTAGTTGCAAAGTGTTTCCTTGACCGGGTGATGTGAAGTTGGGGGGGTCCACAGTAGATGGCAGCACCACCTTCCAGGGGCAGCTCACCCTGACTTAACATGACACTGGCGAGCTCATCTGCCCTATTGTGGCTGCTGTCTCTGTTCCTCTACCATGATTGTAATCCAGTTTTATGGGGCTTCTAAGGAAGAACCAAGACCGCTGGCTTTCCAGGAATGCTTAGGCCTTCAGCAACTGCTCAGGTAGCCACTTCGTAAGTGGAAAAGTTACTGGGCTCCCAGTCTCTCCAACATGAAGACAGCCATTACTGAACTACCCAGACCATATCCTGTGTGCCAATCTATTAAGTCCCCTTGCAATAGGTATTCATCCTAACAGTTCTTCTCCCCTAGAGGACATCGCCAATGGTTAGCAGTTATGAACAGATACACTATAACATTAAATTATGCCCATCACTTGAGAGCCACCCTTTCTGATGGTACGGGTCTGACCACAGGGCTGCCCCTGATTCTGCAATTACTGGAATACACACAGATGCTTCCAATGTTCCAGGGGCAGGCTCTGATTGATTGCCCATAAAGCCTAAAGCCTACAGCTTCAAATTCTATCCTAGTCACTGGAAATGTCCCACGGGTGGGGGTGGGTGGGGTAGGGTGGTGGGGCGTGCTAGAACACAGTGTGGCTATAGATGGGTAAAGAGCCCGAACAATAGGAAAATCATCGAGAGGAAATGAGCCTAATTACCTTAGTAGGGAAAAGAGGATTGCTTTCCTTTACACCTCCTACCCTAACAGACTTACAGCCCTCTGATGAAAAGAAAGGATTACAAAGCCAGGGAGGCAAGAGTGTGGACTCTTTATCAAGAGTGTGGACTCTTTATCTAAGAGTTCACAGTGACAAAGTGAGGTGACCAGCAAAGAGTTCTAACAGGACGGTGTGGGGGTGAGGGGTGATGATGGGGATGGGGTGGGGAGACAAGAGGGCCTTGGGCTGGGGTGTGAGTGGCTTCCTATGGCCTTTCCAAAATGGGTGGGAAACAGGGCTGCGGTCCCTTATTCATCACGGTGAAGGCCCTAGCGGCCTTCAGACGAGTGGGCACTAAAAGCACAGAGGTCTTGTGCAACACAGGTAGGGATGCTTTTGAGGTATTCTAACCATAACTCTCATGCCCTCAAAGCTACCTCAGTGCATCTGTGACACCCTCTCAGTGTGTGGTGTCTCTCTGCTGCCCCAAAAAGAAACGGGGTGTCCGTGAATAAAGACAACCCCAAGCAGTGAGGAACTTCCTGTACGCGTGGGGGCTTCCTGGGAGCCCCCCAGCTCCTAGTCTTACCTTCTCTGAGGTGGCAAAAGGATGTGTGCCTCTGCTGACCACCTCACTAAGACTTTAGAGGGGCATGTGAGAAAATGCGAGTAAAAATACTTTCTAAGTCGTGAAGGTGCTATCAATGCGGGGAAGAGGCTGTGCTATTACAAGGACTTTATTTAGCCACAGTTTGCAGAGCCCAGGAGGCTGGTGTTGCTTCTGTTTGAGCTCAGAAAAAGCCCC
>NW_026067902.1:14481985-14771273 GCF_014885135.2 Alexandromys fortis
CCCCCGGTCCAAGGGAGCAGTAACTTTGCAAGTCCCCAGCCCTGCTGGAACTCCCAGAATTCTCCTCCACCATCCTGGAGAGCAGGCGAGTTCTTCCGCACCAAAGTCCTTCCTGAAGACCCATCCACAGCTCGGCCATGTCTCCCTCTGCTCTTGAGGGCACTCCATGCACGGCTACAACAGCGGACTTGCATGGCCGGCAGCATGCTCTGCAGCTACTTGCCGGACTTTCTGGTTGAGCTGTGAGTTTGCAGGCTCTGTCACACAGAAGAGAATCAAGTTCAGGGACCAAGGCCTTGCCAAGCTATTCCCTCTGGCGGCCCCGCAGAAGGAGCAGAGTTTCCCACGGTGTTCTTGGTTTGCTTCCACGTGACACATCCCGGAGTTTTGTATGCGCTATGCAGATGCTGGTAGTTGGGAAACAATGATTGATCACTGCAGGCCAGGGCTGACTTTGAACAGAGCTCTAGGCCCTGTGCTAAGGTGAGCACTCACTGGGAGCCATTTTTTCAAATTTACCAATGAGGAAATGAAGAGGTGACTTGTCTTCAGTCACAACAGAGCAGGCCTTAAGTCTGTCAGACGCCATTGTCTGAGGACTTGGTTAGCAGACCAGAAAAAGTTAACACTGATTATAAGGGAAATTACAGGAGAAAGGAATTTTAAGTCTTTAAAGAAATCTTTTTCCTATTTTTAGCTCAGTTTTATTATTTTTAAGACAGGAACATTGCCCACATTTCTTCCTCTAGTCAGATGACTTGACAGGTAGCTACCAGAAAAGTAAATAAATCAAAGCTATATAAGAAAAGGGGGGTGGAGGCCCCTGCTGGAAGCCAAGCCTGATGCCACAGCTGTCGAAGCCTGGAGAGCGCCCGGTCCCACCTGCTTCTCCTCCCTTCACCTTCGCAGTCAAGTCTCAGCCCTGGGCAGAGGACTCTCTCTGACCACCCACCAACACCTATATATGCCTTTAGGTGGTCACTGGGCTTGAGAAGGCTGGAGTCACCTTCAGTCTGAAGGAGACAGAGTTCTGAACGCTCTCGGCAAAGTTGCTCCAGCCTCCTTGGAGACAAGCGGAGTGTCAAAAGATTAGGGCCCCCTCTTCCCAGGCCCTTCAAATTAAGAGGTTTCCTTAGCAACTTCTTTTGGCTGATTTGGCAGAGGTGGCATGCTGGGAAGCACATAGCATGCCTGCGCTATTCTGCAAGGCTTGCCTACTTCTGGAACTTTCTATTTTCAACAACAAAGCCCAGTGAGACAGGCGTTCCCATCTCTACTTCTAGTCGGCAGACTTTTAAAAAGTGTCAACATGGAAGACTCTCCTGGAGGATGGCCCAGCTTCTTGCCACATCCAAGAAACAGCATCTCCATAAAAACCGAGAGAAGGAACAAGTTTTGATTCTAAACTACTCTAGGGCTGCAATGCATCTCAGTAGTAGAGTACCTGCACTATGCACACAAGGCCATGGGTTCTGTCCCCAGCACCTCAAAAACAAAAACTAGCCAACCAATAAATACAATAAAAACATTTTCATTTCACCTCTTAGTATCTGTAACACTGGAGAAACACCTTACATCTGAGAACAGGAAAACCATTTGGATCTACAATACACAGTTGTTTTAAAGGACATAAACCTGAAAAAAAAAAGAGAGAGAGAGAGAGAGAGAGAGAGAGAGAGAGAGAGAGAGAGAGAGAGAGAGAGAGAGAGAAACACCTTTAAAATAATGCAAATAAATGCCAGTAGTAAAAATGTTTGCAAGTACTGCGTCAGCAGCATGACTCCCGTTCATTTCGGTCTCCTACCCTATGTTACTCGTGTGTTTCAGAAGAACTTCTGGTTATTTCACCACTGCCTTCTATGGTTCAGATTCTCTCTGGAACAGATTCTGGAAGACTGGCTCAAGAAACTACAGATCAAACAGTTTCCTAACAGCTGTGTCCCAGGGTTTCTACTGCTGTGATGAAACACCATGACCACACGTAACTTGGGAAGAAAGGGTTTATTTGGCTCACACTTCCACATCACTGCACATCATCAACGGAAGACAGGGCAGGAACTCAAGCAAGGCCAGAGCCTGGAGGCAGAGGCCATGGAGTAACCTTGCTTCCTAGCTTGCTCATCTTGCTTTCTCCTAGGACCACCATCTTGGGGTGACCCTACCTACAGGGGGCTGAGCCCTCCTACAGCAACCGCTAATTTAGAAAATGCCCTAAAGGCTTGTCTACAGCTTCATCCTACGGAGGCATTATCTCAATTCCTCAATTGAGGAGAGAGTCCCTCCTCTCAGAGGACTCTAGCTTGTGTCAAGCTGACAGAAAAACTAGCCAGGATAACTAGTAATAGAGACATTGAAATCAACCATTCAGTAGTTGGGTGGGGTTCTCTAAATGCAGCTGCTAGCCCATTCAAAGGTTAAGAATTTTCCCAGGATTAACGGCAACACATATACCGGACACCTTTATTCTTTTTGAGGTACACCACACACTTGGCCCCAACCCTTCAATCTGTCTTAACAGAGAAGGGCAATAGGTTGCTAGAAGCCACACACAGCCTGGCTTCTTATGGCAGGTTGCAGGGGTGAATGACAGAACTGTTTGTCTAACAGGGCACCAATGAGCTCAGGAGAGGCTGGGCTGGAGTCCTTGCAGCCGAGAGGGTATTTTAGATGCACAGAAACCTTCTCCTCGAGTCTCTAAGGAGCAATGGTACAGAGACAAGCACACACTCCCTCCTTGCCACAGGTGTCCCATAGCTCAGCTTCCCAGCTTCCCAAAGGGCTAGAAACACTGTATGGCAGCTTAGGCACATCATCACCAGCTGTTTTCAAATTCTCCACCTCTGAAAGTGAGTGAGCCCTCTCGGCAAATCTGCCAACTGGAGTAGAATTTGGCTGAAGGGATGCTAGCGCCAGTTCTGACATAAGATGTAATAATGGGGTAACGCCCATATCTTAATGTTTGTCATGGGAACCTAGCCACCGTAGTAGTGGAAGGAAGCCCAAATTGCCACGGAGAAGCCTGCGTGGCCAGATCCACTGCAGAGAGAGACAGGCTGTTGCTCTTCGCTGTTAGGAAACATCTTGCTGATGGGCGGCACCCGGTCCTCATCACCTCAAGACTGGCTCCTCCAGCCTCAGCCACGCTACCTCAGAAACTAGTTGGAACAGAGTGGAGTGTCTCCTGAGCTCTGCCTGAATACAGAGAATTGGCAAGCGTGCGAACTTCAAACGCTAGGATTTGGAACTTAGTCACCCACGTAGTTTGGTCGGAGATATCCTCCACCCTGAGCTTGGGGCGTGTGTGTGTGTGTGTGTGTGTGTGTGTGTGTGTGTATAAATCCTTTCCTAGACTGTCTCACTATTGTCTCTGTCCTGAAATAGCATTTCCTTTGTTCGCTCCTCTCAGTTCAGCAGAAGAGTGAAATCAGCTGTCAGCGCTGGGCACCCTGCGGACCCAGTGACTTTGGTCAGAGCCCAGATGCTCTGACAATTGTCCAGCAGCAGCCTTCACGCTAGTCTACGTCTCACCCAGGATGGAGTTTGTCCTTAAAATGTCTTGTTCCTGTGTCTTCAATAAAATGAAACCAGGCTCCTTGTTAGCAATCATAGAAGTAAATACTAGCTTAAGGAAGTTTGATTTCACGCAGGTCAAGTGGCTTTGCTTGGAGGGACATTAGGTGTGTATGAACCTGTGTGTGCATGGCGCATGCATTAGTGTGTGCATATGCGGATGCCGGTTTTACATGGAGTGCTTTTATTACTCTTCATGTTCCTTTTTGAGATGGGTTCTCTCGTGGAAACTGGAGTTTACTGACTTAGTGGGCTGGATAGCTAGTGGGCTCTGGATTCTCCCACTTCTGCCTCTCACTGCTGGAATTACAGGTGCGCATTGGTCACATCTGCCTTTCTCTGGATGCTGGGGATACAAACTCAGGTCCTAAAGCTTGTGCAGCAAGCACTTCACTCCCTGAGATATGGACCCGGGACCCTACTAGTTATTCTTTTTAAAGGATAATATGGACGAAATGAACACATTGCACACGGAAGGGTAACAGCACAAACACTTTAGAAAATAATCTGTTGAGGTGTAACACACACTGGGAAAAAGACAGCATCTTCAACAAATGGTGTTCGGCAAACTGAACGGCTGCATGTAGAAGAACGCAAATAGATGCATCCTTGTCGCCCTGCACAAAACTCAAACCCAAATGGATCAAAGACCTTAACATGAAACCGGACATAGTGAACCTGATAGAAGAGAAAGTGGGAACAGCTTTGAGCTAATTGGCACAGAGATGGCTTTCTGAACAGAACTCCATTTGCACAGGCACTAAAAGCAACAATTAATACATAGAATTTCATGAAACTGAAAGGCTTCTGCACAGTAAAGGACAATGTCACTGAGACAAACACAGTCTACAGAATGGGAAAAGATTTTTTTACCAACTACACATCTGATATAGGGCTAATATCCAAAATAATAATGAACTCAAGAAACCAGATAACAAAATGAACCAAGAAAACAAATAAACCGAGAAAAATGGGGTTCAGACTGAAAAAAGAATTCTTAATAGAAAACTCAAATGGCCGAGACACAAATGTTCAACATCCACAGCCATCAGGACACTGTTAATCAAAACTACTTTGAGATTCATCTTACACCTGTCAGGATGGCTGAGATCAATAAAGTAAGTGACAGCTCATGTTGGTGAGGATGTGAAGTAAAAAGAACATTCTTCCATTGTTGGTGGGAGTGTAAACTCGTACAATTACCATAGAAATCGTGTAGTGACTTCTCAGGAAGACGGGAATCAATCTACCCCAAGATTCAGATAATCTTGGGCATTTACCTGGAAGAGATATCATCTTACCACAGAAACATTTGCTCCACCATGTTCACCACAGTCTACTCATAATAGCCAGAAATGAAAAACAACCTACATGTGCCTCAACAGAAAAATGGGTAAAGAAAATATAGTACCATTTACAGAATGGAGTATTACTCAACAGTTAAAAAATGAAATCCTAAGTTTCACAGACAAATGGATGGAGCAGAGAAAAAAGATCACTCTGAGTGGGCCTTCCCAGAACCAGAAAGACAAAATATAGTATGTATTCACTTATATGTGGATATTAGCTGTTAATTAATATTCAAGCTACAATTCATAGAACCACAAAGATTAGGTTTAGAATAAAGAACTAAGGGTACAGACCTTGTTAGGAAAAGCAAATGGGATTATTATGGATGGGTGGGTGGGTGGATAGATGGATGGATACATGGAGATATGAATGGATGGGGACCTGGAACAGCAAGATCTAGTGGGGAGGAGACAAGGGACGGAATATGGGCAGAGGCAGCTAAAATTAAGGGCCATGTGAGGGCAAGTATGGAAAACTATCACAGTAGAAACTTCTTAAAGCATATACCTATATGAAGGCAATCTAAATGAAATTATCAAATAATTGGGGAGACAAAATCCCAACTGGTTATCTCTTGCCACCAGATAAAGATTCCAGTGCCAGGACTCGGTTACATTTAATTGAGTTGTTGGCCAAAGAGATCCCACGGGAACTCCCAAACAACTCAGGCTACTGCCACAACCACATGTTGCTCTCCACAAACGGACACCAAGGCCCCATTGTTGAAGACAACACATGTATAACTTTTTGAACACGGACAGGTCGAGCTGGTACCTACAAAGAGTACCCCTACGCTCTAGCGACTTTGGCACAGGAAGGTACTCTGCATGCTACCAAAAGAGCAGCATCAACACTGAGCCGGCCACAGACTTGGCAATCTACAATGGTGCCCTGCTTCTAAGACACCCTAGGGTAATGATGGCACAATGAAAAGAAGAGGAAAGAACCAAACAAAAGGAAAAAGACAAATAATCTGCTGAGGTGACACATCCCCCCTCTTCCCCACACGTGTACATGTCAAAATTGGTAGTCTTTAACTTAGTCTTACTTCTGACAATTTATCACAAGGAAATAATCTAAAGTATGAAGGAAAAAAAATACAAGAAGCTACTTATTGACAACAAGAATCAAGAGATAACAGCATATCTGAACATATAAAAAGTTGAGATAAAAGTCTGTTTCATCAGACTCGTGGAGTAAAAAATAATGAGATTAAAATTAAATCTTCAGTTTATGGTGTAATGGTAAGTGGCAAAAAATAAAAGTACAAAATTACGTGTTTACATTTTCTAATTACAGCTATATAGAAACTGATACATAGTGGCAGGAAATAGAGAACCATGGTTATTTCTGAGTTGTTTCCCCTTAAAATAATACTTGGTAAATTTTTAAGATAAAAAGCAGAGAGGAGTCCAGTATGGTAGTTCGTGGTTGTAATCAAAGCATTCAAAAGGCTGAGGCAGGAAGACTGCTGCAGGGGCAGGCTTAATCTGGGCTACACAGTAAGTTCCAGAAAAAAATCTGAGCTACAACACGAGGCCCTGTTTCCAAAGAACCAAAATACATAAATATGAAAAAATAGAAAAGATGAGGAGGAAATGCACCATTAAGTACATAGAGTTACTATCCATTCACACAAGCAAAGCGTTTCTTCATGAAGACAGCTGTCATTTGCTTTTATGTATGTGAGTGTTTAGCTCTCAGGTATATATGCACAAGTATATGTCTGGTGCCCTTGGAAGCCAGAAGAAGGTATCAGATTCCCTAGATTTGAAGTTACAGGCTGTTGTGAGCCTCTATGGGTGCTGGAAACCAAACCTGGGTCTTCTGCTAGAGCAGTAAGTCCTTAAAACTACTGAGGCATCTCTCCAGGCTCCATTTCCCATTTTTAATATAAGTCTTATTCAGACTGTCGTAAACAACCACGGCAAATTAAAAAAGTCACGTTTTTCTGTTGGTACCAGGATTATGGGAACTTTTACATTAAAGTTAAAAATTATAGTCACATAGAAGAAGAAAACCTGTGATAGACACCTTAGTGGTCAGATCTATACCACCAAAATCTAGTAAAACAAAAACAAAACAAAACAAACAAACAAACAAAAAATCAAAAAACAAAACCCACAGCAACTAAGCACGTAAATCTTGAAAACCAAAATCACTGGTAGACCAGTTGCTCAAATATTATGATCTCCTTCCTGCCCTGTAAAATCACACATAGGAAAATACCCAAGGATAATCAGGCACTTCCAAATCCCCAGTCTCCTGGTGAAGCCCTGATGATCATGCCTGAACACAGGATGCTCTGCCAGCTCCTTGCTCTTCACTGGGACCATCACCCTACAACATCAGGACCCAGATAAGTGACCAGGTTCTATACAGCACAGCACATAACTTCTATTGGAATGTGTAAATAATCATAACTGTCTGTTTTCAGAAACAATCTTATATGGCTGGATTGTCTCCATTTGCTTTGAAGGTGATGGCGGTTGGAACTCTGAGTCTACTGCAGAACCTAGTCACTATGATCCCCATTTGTCAAGCATAAGACACATATTAGAGCAGAGAAGGCTGAGCTGTCTTCCTGCCTTTATTTGTCGGCGCAACAGGTCAGCACGTAGCCATCTCTGTAGGCCCACGCAACACTTGTAAACATAGCCCTTAGACCACATCTCTTCAAAACGGAGGTCCTGACCCCAGCTGGGGTCACGTAACTGGATGTGGTGGTGTCAACAAGAGGCTTCTGAATGTGCCACAAGGAACTGAAAACCCAGCGTGCCATGAGTCGGAGGTATTTCTGGTAGCATCTGCCATGCTGTGTCATGGGACCTCACCGCAGCCTTTGTTCTTAATGCATCCTGCTGGCTCTTGCCGCTGAGCCTAACATCAGGCCGCCTAGCACTGCCGAAAGATGTGGGAAGCATGCTGGCTCCGGTTGAGACTACTGTTATGTTACACAGTGTTGTTACTGTAACACGGTTTTCTGCTCTTATTGAACGCTAATAGTTTCCAAAACCCAGTTGCTTTTAGTATTTCCCTGCTGGAGTTCCTCAGCATTTAAAGAACAAACCAGCGTAACTTCAGGCTGTACTGCGTTAGACTTTAAAAACATTGGACTTGAAACACTGCTGTTCGAGTTGTTAACTTGCATTTTCACTTTAAAAAAATTAAATTCATACATGAATTTTGGCTTGAGACTAGAAGAGAATTTGCAACAGTTTCTGAAATAGCCCTGAACATAAACTTCCCATTTTGGACCACATGTTTATGCTAATTATTGTAAGATCAAAGTATTAAACACCTCTGAAAAATGTTGAAGATATTCTCTGTCAAATATACAGCTAGGAATGAATTCTGTATGTAGAAATAAACAAGCACCTCTCTCTCACTAGTGTGCAGGGTTGCTTTCTTCTTTAATAAATTGTAAAATTACACATAAACCAAAAAATAATTTCAAAATAAATTTCTTTATGTTTCATTATCAACAAATATTTGATCTGTGTACCTATTTTATAAGACCAGATACCCAAGGCATACACTCATGTACCCAGGAGTCTGTCAAAGCTCCTCAGGAAAGGGGTTGTGAATGGAACCAAGGTTTTAAAGCTATTGACTCAGAAAACCATCAACAGTTAAACTTGATGTGGTGGCTCCCAGATGCCATCCCAGAACTTGCAAGGCAGAGGCAAGAGGATCAGCCCAAGTTTGAAGCCAGCCAGTGAGTCTCAGGGCACCAGTGAAGGCTACACAGCAAGAACATGTTTCAAAAATACCAAACCAAACCAAGTGGTGCTGGGAAAACGGCTCATAGTGAAAACACCTGTCAGACCAAGCATGAGGACTGGACTGGGGCCAGATAGCAAATCCTTAGCACCCATGTAGGTGTCAGATGGGCATGGTAACTCTAGAATTTGGAAGACAGCAAACAAGGACCCAACCTCCATGCCTACAAGAGCAAGCCGGCCTGACAGACCAGCTATGTCAGTGAACTTTGGGTTCAAAAGTAAAACCACACCTTAATGAGTAAGTAGAAAGTGACTGAGGAAGACTCGCAGTTCAGCCCGAGGCCTGCATCTGCATTTGCACACGTGCAGATATAGTCACACACATGCATTCAAACATGCATGCACACACACACACATACACAAGCAAACCAAATACAAAATATTTGGCATAAATCATGAAACAAAATAAATGGCAAAGTAAAACCCCCAAACCCAAAGTAAAAACTGACTAAACAGAGCCCAGTCCATGAAGCATTGCTGAAGTATCTCGCGAAAGGAAATACAAATTTTCATTCTAGTCTAAGCCTTCCCCGCTAAGCACCCCCCTCTTGCATAGCAAAACAGGAAGATGTCAAGACATTCTCTACTAGCGTACAGCTAAATTAAGTCTGGTTAAATTAAGAGATAAATAAGCTGCCCACCTGAGACGAAGGCAGGAAGACCGAGACTGCAGGTCAGCCTTGGCTATCCACTGAAGACTGTCTAAAAAATACCTTTTACAAGACCCAATGATATGGTATATAGTACTCTGCCTCTCTGCCTCAATCTACATTTTTTTAGTTGCTTAAAATAATCTACATTAAAACCAATGAACTGGTGTCACAGTAAAAGCTAATTAATAAAAAAAAAATCATAATACTAAGCGTCATTCCTTTGATCCCAGGCTCCTGACGCCATGACTTACGTTGTCCAGGCTTCTGCCATGCATGAGACGGCTGAAGGCTGCCCATCTCTCTGTTGAAACAAGGCAGCCATCTGTTTGCCAGCGAGGCAAGCTTTTGATGCTAGTGTTTAGGTGGGTGACCAGAGATGCTCAGATTATAACATTATTTTTTTTTCTTGCCCTATTTATCTAAAATGCAGTCAAGGAGCTGGAGACTCAGCAGTTAAGAACACTAAAGAACGCAAGCTCGATTCCCAGCACCCATATCCGGCAGTTCATATATAGTTATATATGTTATAGTTATAGTCATCTGCCTATAACTCCGACTCCAGGGGATCTGATGTCACCTCTGGTGTCTGTGAGTTCTTGCACATTCATGGCATACACTCACGTATACACACCTATACAAATAAATAAAAGTCTTAAAGTTTGCACACATTAGAGTGGTTGCAAGTAGCATTGGTGATGTCTCTAAAAGTGCTTTTGGAACCTCAGCTAAGTTAACAGGCATTCTTTGGGCTTTGAGTCCTGAAGTTTCCGAGGGACCTCAACCTGATGGAGAAGTCCGTGTCTGCTATTATATATCTGTTGATATTTCACATGTAAAGGTCCCACAGAGGTCTGGCAGGATGGACGAGCCAGTCAGACCTAACACATCAACAGTAGCACTTTCCTCTTGCACCTCAGACACAGATTCTCAAGAATTCGCTTGGCCCATGGGCTATACTTGTACCTTCCCTGAAAGCTAACGTAAGACGACAGGGCACATACCCAGAGCTGGCATTGCTGCGGTACTGTGATGAACACAGCACTGCTTTGATTGGCTAGCACTCCTGCCAGAGTCCTGGCATGAAGCCAGACAATTCTGAAGGATGCCGATACTTGTCTATGAGACTTTTAAGGCCTTGGATATGGATTATGTTTTAAAGTATGGCCAAAGCACAGGAGTGAGTTAAGTCTCCTTGGGGAAATTAGCGTAAAATCTATAGAGAGGAAAGGACAGATCCAAGTGAGAAGAGCAGAGGGATGCCAGGGCCCATCAATCTGACTGCATGCTGGAAAGGCACCTACAGTGTGCAGGCCTCTACTGGACATCAAAGACAGTAACTGTCCCAAGAGAAGTTCTAATTTCAATGATTCTTTTAGTTCTATAATCCCTATGTCCCAATTTCTAGTTCAGAGAGCATGGTTGCTGCAGACAAAACCCCAACTCTGACCCGCCAGCATATCACTTATGGCTTACTCTTTTAAAGTGTGAAGACCATGTCTTCGTTTACAACAAAATTCAAGGCCTGGAAATCTTAGGGGGCTTCCTGGACGGTTGACATAGTGGGGTCTCAGATCCAGGGGTAGTGAGTCCTAGCTTAAACCTCCACAGTCAACACATAGCCTCAGGGCCAGTCAAGCGATTGGCAGAGCCCAGGCACAGTGGAAAAGGGGTCTGTTAGGAATGTTAAGATGCTAACAACAGAGTATTCTTAGCAAGGCAGGACCAAGTGCCCTACACAGGTTACATGGCCATACAGCTGACCCCGTTAGCAATTATTCCAGCATATGCTACTTCGTTTTGTTTTTTTGAGGCAAAAAGGAAGACAGATTTTAATGATAGAAAATGAATTTTGTTTAAAAAGAATCATGGCATGAACAAATAAATAAGCAAGAATGTTAAGGGTCTTGGTATCATCTAAAAAAAATCACTAAGATCCAAGGATAGGCTGAGCTGATTCCATAACTCATTGTAAGTACTCTGTCCATTACCTGCATCATAATCATAGAATATCGTGCAGCATAGTAAATGTTTGGCATGGCCAGAACTGCGTCTAACAGGCAAGTGGCAATGTATGTGTAGTAGACTGTCCCAGAATGGCTTCAGCAATGCCATGTTCTGATCAGACCTGACCATGTCATTTCTCCTTCTTTGTGAAGGTAACCACCCAAATAAGGTTCGCTTGTAGCCAACCTATACACAAAGATCTCGAAGGCTTTCCTACGTGAATGTTCCATGGACCGCCACACATCTTTGATTTGAAAACGAGAGAGACACTGGTGAACCTACTACAACTCGCTGGATCCCATGCCAAGTGCTTTCCATCAGTTACAGTGGGAACAGCTCACGCCGTTCCTGTTAGGCGGAATCACTACACCAATTTATCAGAGGCTAAAACGAGACTCCCGAGAGGTTCATTAGCAGGGGCCGACTCTGAGCTTAGGAGCATTTAGGATCATTTAGGATCATGGGTTCAAGAGCTGGGAAAGAAACTGTGAAGGTTGCACTGACAAAGGAGTGGAGGCAGAGCCACTGTCTTCCTCTATGAGGCAATATTTCCTTGATAAAGTCTCAGTGATGTTTCACCTTGGTGCGCAAAAAAAAAAAAAAAAAAAAAAAAATGCAACTATAAAATACCGAAAGTAGAAATCGCAGATATTGAAAGTCTAGGTAGTTAATTTTTATAGCTCCATGCAAAGGCGGATCAGCTGTACAAAGATAGGTAGAAGAGGGGCCTCCTTGCCCAGGTTTTATGGTACTTTAAGACCTGATTTATTGTATAATTGTACCAGGAAGAAAGAGGCTAAAAATGGACAAAGGATAAGAACGCTTATGCAGACGAACTGCATTTAGGTACCTGTGACGGACTGCACTCTGTGAGAAAGAAGCTTCAGGAGCAGTGACTTTCCTTGGTAGACACAGGACCCATCACTGGTACTAGAAACACAGTAAACTTGAATTTGGGGCTTCAGGGGTTAACGACTTTTTTTTTTTTTTCCTTTAAGTAGGAGCAGGAGAAAACTGTGAATTTCCGATCATGAAATGTCTCGGTGTTTCTGAAAACCCAGTTAGCGTTTCTGACTCTCGGCAGATGAAAGTGCCTTTATAATTATGACTATATTTACTGTGATGTTTCCAAGTTAATCTGGCAGGGGGTCCTTGTTTCTCGTCTTAAACAAGCTGGGGGGGGGGGAAGGGAGAAAGGAAACGTATGCTTTCCACTGAGCCCACGTTCGGTAGCATTTTCCTCCCGTGTCAAACACTTTCTGTATTTTTAGCTGGCTAGTCAAGTGTAATTTCTATTTCAGGTGTGTAAGACATTTAAATAATGGAGAGAAACAAAATATTCCTTGCCAACCACGAAACTTGTACCGTCTGGAAGCACCCACGGCTTTACTGTTGTAATGTACGCAGCAGAAACGTGGCATGTATAGGTGACAAGGTGCAGCTGTAAGAGCTCGGTAACCAAACACTACTTTGATCCATGCTGCCAGGAGTGTGCCCGTCTCCCCTACCTGGGACACTCACGACAGTCCCGCTCTCTCTTGTCGAACCCTGGCTTAGACTCCAGATTTGAGAGGGAAGTCTGTCACTTGCTAAGCCATTCTGACAAGACTGGCCTCTCTGGATCTGCTGGATGCAGATGCTGCTCACCTGAAAGCCAGGTAGTAGAGACCTGAAAACAGCTGTCCCAGGAAAACCCACGGAAAACACCCAAACCTGTGTAAGTTTGTCTAGCTAAAGAATGAATGGAGCTCAAAGCCAGTGCATCTGAGGACTCCTTATAACATGACACGAGGCACCTTTGAACCCCAGTTCCTGTTTTCAGCCCACAGCATCCTCATCACAGAAAGCCCGACACCTGGAGCAGCATGGAGTTCCAACAACGCCAAGGTTGGCTCCCATGCAGTGTGCTCAACGGTTCTATGTCTCTTTAAGAAGACTTTCTCCACTTTCCAGGATGGGAAGCCAAGCCTCAGAGCGACTATCTACTCAACTTCTAACATCCACCAGACAAGCCAGGGTTCCCACCTCTGTCTATCTTGACTTCAGAGGCTCTGTATGGAGTACAGACCTCCCGGTGTGTGGTAGCAATGGATCTAGACTGACACACACGAGTGCCAAGGATGTCTCTGTAACAGCGTAGTTACTTTTCATAATTCTGAGTCCGGTGAAATCATGAAGGCAGTAAGATTACTTGAGGGAAAATGCGACCAAGTTTCAAGTTCCGGTGGTGGGAACTGAGCAATGGTCCTCGCCAAGCTTGCACCTGGGCTGGACTTCCTCATCTTCTCTTCTGTGAGTTGGACAGTCCAGGGAGCTGAGACCGCAGAGATCATCTGGATTAAATGCTAGCACGCTTTGGAAAAAGTCATATTTGTTAAAGGAAATAAAGGAATTTCTCCTACTCAGAGGGCCGCTTTTCTGTGCTTTCAGGCATCTACAGCAAAGTCTGAAACAAATGACCCATCAGTTTTAGGTCAAGTAGCCTTGAGTCACGTGAGGAACTCTCGGTGTCTCACACAGCCTTGCCCTGTGTGTGATAACATCTTAAACCTGCCTGGGAAGGGAGGGAGTTTTAGAAGAGACTGTCTGCATTAGGCTGGCCTTAGGGTACCTCTGTGAGAGATAATCTTGACTGAGCTAATTGAGGCGGGAAATCCTGCCCATTGTTGGTGGCATCATTTCCTGGAAATGGGATCCTGGGTTGTGTAAGGGTGGGGAAGGCTGAGCACTGGCAGGCCAGCCTTCAGCCACTGCTTTCCGCTCTGGACTCTGGATACAATGCGACTAGCTGCAGCGAGTTCCTGATGCCTTCACCGTCCTACAACCTGGAACTGGAAACCAAAGGACCCCTTTCTTCCTGAACGGGCTTTTTTTCAGGGTATTTTATCACAGCAACAGGAAATGAAACCAGGGCACCTTCCCAGCTGGTCTAGGAATCATCTCTCTATCCAGGGACACTACACTATGGAAGCCAACTGCCTACTGGCCACTTAGCAGCTGCCTCAAGGATCAGCTGGACGGCTGCTGATATTAACAGTGCTCAGCCCAAGAAACCCTTTCTCTGACTCGGTAATGACTTCAAAGTCTAACAGTGATCCGGACAGCTGAGGTGTGCCTGGGAGAAACCATTACGTTGCTACGTGGAAGGCAAAAGCAAAAATACAGTAGAGCTGTTTTGAAAGATACCACATTAACCCAGCGTTTATTAGTGTGTACTGCTTACTGCAATGCTTCCATTTGGTATTAGCTATTGTTGTTAATCTCTTACTGAGTCTAATTTACACATTATCCTTTATTATAGGTATTTATCTCTATATGGGGGACACATGGTATATATAGCATTCAAGGCGCTGAGGTTTCAGGCACCCACTGGAGGAGGTTCTGGAATGAATTCCCCATGGATGTTGGGGGGCTACTGCATTCAATCAAAAATGACAAATGTGTTTTGGAGGGGCTACCGCCCCCTCCTTTTTCACAAAAGATTTTGCTAATCAATAAAGACATTCTCTCTCTGACTTTGGATGCCAGCCTAAAATTTTTTGCAGTACAATCTAAAACAGTCACAGCCCATAAGCCAGGGCCGGCTCTGTACTTTGAAACTCCTCTGCCCTGTCTCTGCTACATGTTGGAAGGGGGGATGGCTCTTCGGGGACGAAAGTGAAAATTACACACTGAGAAACTGTGCTACAGCATCCTAGCAACTCCCGAGAGCTGAATGAGGTGCAGTTATTGCTAACTGAAAATATTATCTATGTATTTCTGAAAATTGAGTCTAAAAACTATATTAACAGCAATGAAGTGAAAGTGATCCCCAAAGAACAAGACAGAGTGCTGTAAAATGTAAATGACAGTAATAAATTTGAAAAGTCAGGCTATCTGTTGTCGGTCTCCATACGCACACAACGCACACAACTGGGCCGTGCTCACGTTGTGGACTCGGTTGTTAAATCACTGCCGCCTTTGCTCTTACAACCGAGGAAGATACAATCTGGAGATCCATGGAGCATTATAGCGCCCTGAAGGTTCTAGGTGCTATTTCACCCTCCAATTCACTTTGTTCTAAGAAGAAAATGATGGCTGTTAGGCCGGGGCCTCTGCCAGGCCTCAGGCTGGTCCCCAACAAGGCAAGCTTCCAGATGACTAGCTCTGTACTTTTAATCCATTTTCAAATACAGTTTTGGCTTTCAAAATTATAACTGAATTTTCACACAAGACAGAAGAGGGGCCCTGACATCTTTTGACTGTTCTTCAAATTCTAGCAGAACACAGACTCCTGATTGAGTAACTGGCCTTTGGGGAACATCAAGCTTTATAAGCCAGAGACAGTCGTGGTCATCAGGGATGGGTACAAAAGTCTTGCTTGAGAAACTCCATCCAGTTGGCCAAGAGGCAGTGCCAAAACCAGCAGGTGACAAGACAGTTGCTCCTGACACTTTCTCCATTTACCCTTGCTGAGTGGACAGTTCCTCGGAAATACTTTCCCACAGATTTCAAGCTTCAGAATGGCCCAGGTCCTCAAATTGTCCCTGCTTTATTTGGCCATTTTTTTCCCCAGAGACAGGCAAGTGGTCTCACGAGCCCCTTGCCATCCAGTTAGTAAATACCTACTCTCAGGAAAACAAACAAACAAAAACGCAAATGTGTAGCGGACATAAGTTCAGTATAGTTAGTTAATGTCCGGGTTGTCACCAGCTATCATGACTCTATTTCAAAGCTGCCAATTGACTTCCAATCGCAACACTGCGATTCTCACCACTCATGCCTCTTGGTTTTACTCTTTGCTCCATCCGTTAAACTGAAGAGGTTTATGGCGAGTGGTTGAGATCATGGACTTCAAAGTCAGAACTGGGTAGAAATTCTGACTCTACTACTTCAAGGTCCTCACAGGGACTGAACTATGCTGGGCAGAGTAATGTCCCCACCCTTAAGAAGTGGTAACACTTGAGTTCCCACAGTCTGTAAATACCCTCACCTTCTTGGCAAGATGGAAAGTAACCTAAGGACCTTAAATTTGGGAATCGATCCTGAATCATCTGAAGGGACCAAAGTATTTGTGATGGTCCTAAAGAATGCCGAAGAGGGAGGCTGGCAGGCCAGAGACGCCGATCTGAAGTAGAAGACAGAGAATAACTGTGAAACTGGAGGAAGGGGCAACAAACAAGGACTAAACATGACCTCAGAGGCCGGAAGAGCCCTCCTGGCACTGACGTGCCCTGCTTGGAGCCCACTGGCACACACCTCAGACTTCAGACTCCTTCTGACTATAAAGTAATGCATCCCAACTGTCTTAGGTTATGGTTTGCAGCCATCTATGGCAGGTGACATTTCTGGGAAAATTAGTGTTGTTTTCTACATAATGGGAATAAAACAAGTCGCTGTCCCAAAGGACCGCCGCAGGTCCCTGAGCGAATGTAAATAAAGCCCCTTCGGTGCTCCACACAGAGTAAGAACTCAGTGTTCAGTCATTATGCCCATGATATTCCCCGGCGTCAATGCACAGACTGTCGTTTACAGTAAGCGGTGATTTCACTGTGTGTAATGGCACCTTGCATTTTAACAGCGCTTCCATGTTCATGCACTGTTTTATCTGACACTCAAGACGATTTCACGGGGCAGCAGAGCAGCATCCGATGAGGAAACTGGCTTTGCCGAGCACGGCTGGAGGGCAAGGCAGCTGCTTCTAAGTGCAGTGGGCTCCCGACCTCAAGCTGTGCCTTCTATCAGTCAACACATGCATCACCTACGTAGGATGAGAATAATGGATAACGAGGAAGCTACACGGTGAAGGCACGGCATGCTCCAGACACACGCTTTCCCGGGTGGGATCAGCCAGGAGTTTCAGCCAAGCCTCCAGCCCCCACTCCCCCCAGCATGGCAGAAACCTGTCTAATGTGTCTAGTCAATTGTGCAAAGCACCAGGGGAAGAGTTCCATTCTGACCACAGCAGGCAATCACCTGGTGCCCTGAAGCATGAAGTTTGATTACCCTTATCTCAGTTTATCACGGAATCAAGAACTGTTGCTAGGAATATTGGCCCAGGGCTCCCGCTTATGAAATGATACAGGCCGGTCAGCAGAAATAAGTCAGGCCTTATTTCTTTCATGCTTTCTGCTCACTGTGGAAATCTTTTTACACACTAGAGGGTTTTTTTTTTTTGTTGTTGTTGTTTTGTTTTGTTTTTAATAAGCCTCTTTAGCTTGGAGCGTATTTTATCGCTTTCTCTTCTCTTTCATAAGCTAAGTGAGATGCCCTGGGCTGGCAGGAATAGGTCATACCTACCTAGCGGCCTCTTCATACCAGCCTTGCTGTCCAGTCATGTGCTGACGTGGTAGCCTGCATTTCTCCCAGATGCTAGGCTGTTGGCAGACACAGGGCTGTCAGGGGTACCCTGGCTACACTGCAGGCTCTTTTCTGAAAGGGTCAACAGACAGCAGCATTATTTACCTGGTGTGCCTGGAGGAGGGTTAGGGCTCTGGGAATCTGAATTTTAACCTGTGTGATGTCGACGAGTGTTGAAGTCTCAGGATGGCTGGTTATGGGTCTGAGACCTGGATTGGCTCAGGAGTGTGCCTGAAGAGTTTACGGCAACTTTCACCAACCCGGGAGCCACCAGCACAGAAAACACACCAACCTTCCACACCACCAGCTGTGTGCTCCAGAGTCTGACACCATGACGGACAAATAGCGGATACCTATGGTGGAGATCTTCCACAGAGGTATGGAGGGGCTGAGGGCCGTCTCCACACCGCCTGTGACAGTCCCCTTCCTAGCCTACTGGACGGAGGGTGCTGTGGATCTGAAGTCCCAGCCCGCACCCCAGTCAAATAGCAGAGACAGATTCACACGCATCAAGGAGCACAGAATGAAGGCTAAGAGCACACGCTCTGGAGCCAGACTACATCTATTTTTACCTAACAGACAGAGGTGTAGTTAAAACACGACTGCATGCCAAGCTCTATTATAAGTGCTCCTCAAATATTAATTCATTTATGTCTCACAACCCTCTTCAGACACAGGTACTACCAGTACAGTCTTCTTTTTAGAAGCCTCAGAGAGGCTAAGTAACTTGTTTCAGATCACACAGTTTCTCTGTCACACTAGACTCCGTCCCATGGATCCTAACTTCTTCCTCTCATTGTTGGGTTTAATGAGAACACACTTAACCCTCCCTGCCTCAGTTTCTTCCTCTGTACCGTGCAAGTCTTGTTAACAGTAGCCATCTTTAAAAAAATGCTGATCAAGGGATTTAGCATATTTACTTACGTGTCAGACGCGTGGTGAGGATTCCCATCTGCCAGCCCCTTGCTCCCATTCTCGGGGGTGGGGAGAGGATTAAAGGAGACAACATATTTAAAGCACTAGGCACAATGCCATGACACACGGCAAGCACACAGCAAGTGCTGTTATTATTAGCCCCGTTGAGCCGGGCCAGCTTATTTTAGATCAGGTCTAGAAGCAACTGTGGTGGGCACAGGGGAGCCGCGTGCCCTTCACGTCAAGCCACCGTGCAGGCAGCAGACCAGCTAGCTACTAGACTTAGCAGGCTCTCTGTTCTAAGTCACCGGGATATTCCTAAAAAGTTTCCCATGTTGCATTTGCTCGTGATTAGCCCTCTCCCTAGGGACCTATTTTGCAATTTGTGATTGATGATTAATCGGCAGCGATTCTTCACTGAGACTGTCATGTAGAGTACTGACTTGTGAGAGACAAGTGGGCCTTGGAAAACTGGACTGGGGGTAGGGGTGAGGCTTGGCAAAGCAGCTCACCTGACCATTCCTAATGCGCTTGTTTTCTTCTTATTCCTCCTTTGTTACATATTCTAAGAAGCATACTTAAATTTCAGAACGTCTGGCCTTTCCCCCGCGGCCCCCCTCCGAAGTTTATTACATCCACCATTAAACTTAACTGTGTGTTGATTCTAATTTATGTTAACCTATGGGTTAACAATGGCTGAGAGGCACTCCCGGTCCCACTGAGCTTGGAGGAAGGTTTGTGACAGGGTAAGGGAAGTAACGCTGGTGAGGAAACAACACAGGGAGCCACTGGTGGCAGAAGTTTGTCCTGGGAGCTCAGAACCACAGAAGAACGTTCACTTCCTACAAGATGTAGTCATCATTTTCTCGGTCATTTTCCTCTATTAGGAAGACGCTGCCCTAGCCTCCAACCACTCCTTGCAATGGAAGACTCTACCAGCTGTGCAATAAAACTCACTAATCCATTTATTACAACATCTGCTGAACAAGTGTGTCTTCCTTGGCTGACTTTCACCAGGCCACAGCCTCGGGGAGCTGCCATCTAAGTGGGACGGGCACTCCAGTTCATGATCAGGGTCCTACTTCTCCCCTGCCAACATGCTTACATACACGTGCAACTGTTCTAAAAATTAAAAGTCTACGTTAAAAGTCTTTTTGTGGTAAAAAGAAAAAGCTAAGGCAGATACACCAGCCGCCTAGTGAGGGGAGGTCTTGCCGGGTCCTCAGCACTGACTTTGTGAATACAGACATGATCCACCTGCAGCTAGCATGGGGTTTGTACTCCTCAGCGCAGAGCGATCTGAGTTGTCACAGGTTGATCCCATGCATTCCAATGGCTGACTCTGTGGGGCCAGCAGCCCAAGGATACTCGATTTAGCATTGTGACTTGCATAGCCAACAGCCACTGTGCACCTGAAACACAGTTCTGCAGAAGGGAAGGACTCAGAGTAGACAACCGACCTTGATCCCAATCCCACCCCACCCAGGGGCCTCTGCCTAAGCTGTACTCTACGCCTGGAATGCCTTCTCTTTCAACAGCTCCCCCTCCGCCTCTTACGGTCCACCTGTCCAAATGCTACCTAGCTCAAGAACCAGCTCAAATATCAGTGGCTCTATAAAACCCTCCCTGACCACCCTCGCCAGAAATAACCTCCCTTTCCTCGGCTTCCACAGGGCTGGGCATACCTTCTCTGGCACTTAAAACACACCGCATTCTGCCGTGGCTGTTCACCTAGAGCTCTGGAATCTTGTCATGCTCCTCTTAGGATGCGTGCAGAGCAGACACTTGGTCAAAGCTGAATGAGCGCGTTTGCGACAGCAATGGCAAGAACAGAAACTGCGGAATACATTACTATGTCTGCGGCCTTTCTTTTGTCGATTGCTTCTAAAACTATCTTTTCCTCGATCCGCCAATCACCCAAGGGAGTCTTGGGTTCTTCCAAGCACTCCTGTAATAACAAGTGAGGTTCGAGACAAGGTGGAGCTGCCCAGCTTCCTGGTTTGCTGCTGATGGTCCAACTGAGGAACAGAAGTGTTTCCTTGGTGAGCTTCCTCTGCTCCAGCTCTTTGGTGCCAGGACAAACTCTCTTGCCTCTACTGCTAAATACGGACTCCAATAACAGGCTAAGTGGTTGCAGATCCTCCCGAGGCCTTATTATATATGTACTGACACACTGAACTCTTACTCTTAAAACCTAAGTTTCCTTCCCTTAAATATATACTGAAAACCGTAAATTTCAGCATCATGTGCAATGGCAATGCATATCTAGTTTTTAGACTTTCCTCTCATAGGAATTCTGAATAAAAAAAGGCACAATAACAAGGAAGTTACTGCATGGGAGACAAAGTCTCAGCGGGGTTTGATCGCTCAGGTCAAAGTTCATCGAAGCACTAAGAACAGTGGGAGGCCTGCTGGAATCTACAGTCAGGCTTCAGACAAATCCCTTCCACCCTGAAACTGTGACCCTGGGAAATGGGACGGTGGTACATAATAGATTGTCACCTAGCAGGATCAGGGAACAAAGAAAGGACAAGTACACCCAGACAGCACTTTTCTGAGAGTTCATTGCCAAATGATCCTAGAGAAGAAAACCTAACAAGGAGAGCAGTGTTGGGTGAGGGGCCCTTCTGCGACCACTGAAGAGGTCACAGTTGTCCAACCACCAGGAATACATGTGGGAGAAGACTAGAACCCTATGATTTAGGTTAGCAGAAAGACACAACTCATGAACATACCCATAAGGGTAAGTCACTCAATAAAAATATGTTCCCCCAAATGTAACTTCTTCATTCAGAAGAGCCAGAAACACCAAAGCAATCCAGTACTGCGAAGAGAAACTGTGGGCTGGAATGCTTAGAGGTTTGGCTTCCCTACTAGGTGACTCTGTTTTCTCGATGATCAAGTCATGTGAAGGGAGCCTACCTCCTGTAGATGTTTGACTCTTCCACACAACCAAGACAAAGATCTTATTAGCATGTCTAGAATGTAATCACCACACTATGTTCATTGTGGGCACTGTGATTTCTGCTCCCTCTTTTTCTCTCTTCCTCCTCCATCAATGTCACCCCCCTTCTCCCTGCTACTTTGTGGTTGGGTTCACTCACACCAAAGCATGAAATGATCGCACCCCTTCTGCACATCAAATTCCCAAAGAAGGATTCTCTGCTAGAAAAGTTCAAACCGGTGAATGAAACCCTGTATCTCGTAAGAAATTCACCCACCCAATACATGTTATCCTTTCCCCAACAAGCAAATGGCTACCCTTACAGATATAAAGAGCGGGAAACAACAAAATGTCATCAAAAGCGTGTGTATATGGACCGCAGGCCTATATTTAGGTCCATCACACAGTCTGTGTAAAGGGAAGGAGTCAGGGTGTGTGTAGGTCACTGAAGAGCCAGACAGGTCTTTTTCTGTCTCTACTGGTTCTGGGTCACAGGCTTAGCGCTATTCTTAGTCCCCTTTTCACGTTTCCAATAGAGTAAGTTCTGAAGGCATGGGATGAGCAGGGACTGGGCGCAGCTTTCTCATTCTATAATTCTGTGGCTAAATTGTATCAGGTCTAAAGTGTCACTGCTGTGGCCACAAAGTGGCATGTGAGTAAAAGACCTGCCAGCAGGCCTGCAGGCAGGTGTACTTCCAAGACTGGATGAGGGCCTGGCACAGGTTATCAAAGGATGGAAACTTCCTGTTCTGGGTGTTAACTTTAGTTACCACAGCCAGACAATGCTGCCAGTGGTGTGGAAGAAAAAATAGCTGTAGCCAGCTGTGCTATTCACAGTTGGATGGGTTCTGTGTACCTCCAAATGGTGATAGAGCCAGCAGCCTGTTGTAGCCAAGGACAGGATGATGGATGGTCTACATACTGTGTCCAAGTGCAGAGAATGGCAGAAGTTCACTTCAGGGTTGTTAAAATGCTAATCTGGGGGAGTTAACAAAGTCTGATAGAAAAGTTTGGGAAGTACGAAACACCTCACGCGCAGGCTCTGCACTCCACTGAGCTGCAGGCCCTTAGATGCTCTCTGCTCGATGTTTTGTTTGGTTTTCTTCTTTGAAGTAAGAAGTTTGAGGAGTTTTCCTGTTGGGGAGAACTGAGAACCGCCTCAGCGGTCAGCTACACTGCCCCTGTCATCAAGGTCTGACAGGAAAACAGCCTGACGACAGCCACCTCGACTGACAAGTGTCCGGCCGTGCTTAATGGAGTCACGGGGTCTAGTGCTTCCATGGGGCACAGGAATAAATCAAGACACTTTTCCTCCCAACTGAGTTGTCAGCTGCTCTCAACAGCATCCCAAGACACTGGATTGGGTAGACCCGTTTGCTGTTAGACCTCTATTCACATAAGCCTCAGAGAATGCCGCCTCCCCCTGGTGTGGCCGACCCAGGATGCAAACCACACTGACAGCCCGTTCATCAGTGCTGAGGGCAGGAAGGCCTGCACTGGAAACATTAGGCGCAGATTTTCTTGTTTTCAAGTTTTGTGATACGGCAATTTGCACACACAAAAAAAGAGACATATATTTCTATGTCTTGCCCCACAGATCTGGTTTTCCAGTCTGCAGTACACCTTAAGGTGCACATGCAAAAGCATGTCTGGCCACAGGGTGTTGGCTCAGGGCTACAGCTCCTTAACAAATGGCAGGTACTCACTCAAGGAGCATAGACGAGCTGGCCTACCTCACCTGCCTCTTGCTTCCTCTAGAAATAAATCCAGACTATGCGGGCTTAAAGAGCCTCGATAGCAATAAAAGACAATATTTTGTCCTGCAATGTGTTAGGGTATGAGTTTGCCTCCTATGGCTGCTGCACTAATACCGGTCAGGCATTCAGCCAAGCTCTTAGCTCTGAATAAAACGCATCAGAACAGTGAAAAATGACCCCATTTCAGATGCATTTCTCACTCTTTGTATCTTAGTGAAACTCACATGCAAGAACAATGACTAAGCTAATTACCATGGCTCGTTATGAGGGAGCAGTAAGAAGAGCTCCTTCAGACTCAGTCCTCAACTGTCATGGGTATCTCTCCGAATCAAAGTTCTGAACCCAAGCTACTTGCTCAAGACCTTTCAAGGAACAGAAACTACCAGGCAGGATGCAAAGGCCCACTTACCCAAATCAGTTACTGGACAGTCTTCCTGTGCAGCAAGCCAGTGAACTGAAGCCCTCTGGATTTTAAAGTTGCCCTCACTCTAAGGACTAAGGCTGACGTCACAGCCATCTTTCAAATCCATCAAACCAAGGGAGGCATGACCAGATGGTCCTGGTGCTATTAGAGGGCATCAAAAAGGGGGAAATAGGGTGGCAAAATGCCCACAGATCTAAATCAAACTCAAGTTAACCAGATGTCTGATCATGGAGACATCACAGTGTTCCTGGCACATTCTCCTGCACCACAGAAAGGCTGCTCAGAGAGGGGACCTAAGTAGCAGCCTTAGGAGAAACGGGATGGGTACCAATTTTATGTAGGATCCAATAAAAAATGCTTACTGGATTGTTGATGTTCCTGAGCGTGCCAAGCAGAGAAATCTTAGGATCTTGTATTTAACTGTCTCTGGGCGCACATCTCAGAGACCTAAACAAAAGCACTGGCAGACTAAAAAGCAAATCTCAATTACGGGTGAGCTGTAGTTTATCTGCAGATGTTTAGGCTCTCGGCGACACAGACCCCATCCCAGAGCTTATCTGTAATTTTTATGTATCTAAGCCGGGGTAAACATTTGTGTGTAGTACATGCTAGTTTGAGAGAATGAGCCTGTCACTCACTACATTAAACGCCACCGAAGACAAGTTAATTTCCTAGGGTAGATACTTAACACCATGAAGAAACAAAGCAGCAGGATCTATTGTTTTATACCACCGAAAAGAGAGGAAAATACTTCCTCCAACTGTCTAAGATTTTACAATGCAAGGAAGAAAAGCCTTGAAGGTTTTCTCCAAATGGGGAGTATTTTTCCCATTCAGGGAACAGAGACTAAACCAATTGAATAAGAATGTTAACTCTTTCCCTGGGACCTCAGCATTGAAATAAGCAAAAGGACCTACTTTATGGCATCAAGAATAAAGTAGAAGGAAGGGGCAAGGCACTCATATTTTGGTACTGTGGACTTACAATTTGTAGTAGCTCCAAGTTCTGGGAGGAGATTTCCCATAAGTAACCAGAAGCTGTGTTGATTTAAGGGAAAGACGCCTGAGTGGCCGACACGGGGTCCAGTTACTGTACACAAAGTCTCGGGGGAACATGTATAATAACGCTGTCCCACTCTGAGGATACTGGAATTGGTTACTGACCTACTGACCGGTCCAATTCCTCTGGCGCTCTAACTCATATCCTACAGCAATGGCCCCTCCAACATCCCGACCCCCACCCTGGCAATTTTAAAAAAGCCAAGTGCAAGATTTAAACAGTCCTCTACGAGGTCCTGCTGGCTGATTAATGAGAAAAATTCTAAACTCAGTTTGCATCCACACCTCCAACTCCTTTCTGGCCTTTAATTTAGAACCTAAGAGTTAGACCTGCCACTGGGAGCTGAAAGCGCTCCCAAATCTCCCAGGGCGGCTACTGCCTCAGTTTCTACAGACCGTCACTGCAGCAAGAGCTGGAAGTTTCCCTACCTGGATGTTGGGCTCGCCTTGCCTGCCGCTGCTCCCGGCTACAGGACGCCTTTGGCCGCTGAAGAAGCGGCTCATACAAAATTGACTCTTCCTTATTTGTTTCCATCCATAATTGATGGGAAGCTGAGAGCTTAACACGTCTCCGGACTGAACCCTTGCCGACTGGCTAAGACCCTGTCCACAGCGCTTCGGTGAGTCATTTCCAGCCAGCGAACAAAGCACACAAAGTTGCGGGGGAGAGTGACTGGGAGCCTGGCGGGTGGGTGTCCACGGTCCCCGCGTGGACAGTCAGTGGCTCCGCGCTTCTGCGCTGTCCCTGCGTCCTCCGGGTCGAGGCTGGCCGGCGGCCTGGGTTGCGCTGGTGGTGCGAGCCCCGCAGCAAGGAAGGCGGGCTAACCCTGACGGTGTGCGGGGCAATGCCGAGCCCGCCGTGCCTGGAAGAAACTTTTCCTCGCGGCCCCGGGTGTCTTTTCTTCCCTTAGGGGTGCGCCTAGGAGGAGGGCCGAGCCGCCCGCCCCGCCCCCCAGGCCGCCCACCGGCCGGCTGGGACCGGTCAGCCAGACCTCCCCAGGCGCCTCGCGCACCACCGGAGACCGAGGGGCTTGGGAAAGCAATGAACTCCGCGGAGCTGCGACACTACACCCACGCAAACACACGCGCCCGCACACAGCTGCGCTGCGGGCCGGGGGTCCCACCCCCATCACGCACCCAGAGCGACAGCCGAGCTTCGGAGACCGTCTTACCTCTCATGGGGAAAGCCTGCGTTAAAAGACAGACAAATAAAGCTTGTCACGACCACACGGAAAAGCCGACCAAGACAGTGTGCAGAAAGAGCAATCCCTCGGTCTCGGGTCTCGCCTTGCGATCTATCCCGAAACTCGCCAGCTCCAGCCCTGACGGCGGCGGCGGCTGTGGCGGCGGCGGGACCCAGCGCGAGCAAAACAAACCGCTGCCCTGCAAATGGTGTAATTCGATCCATCTCCGAGTCGCTCCCTGAGAGCCCGGCTCCCTCGCCGCTCTGCAGCTCCCACCGCGGCCAGCGCCGCCCAGAGCCCCACGCGCGCCGCGGCCTCGACCCTGGTGGCCGCCGCGTCCCTGCTCGCGCTCGGCCGCGCGCCCAGGCTCTCCCACCTTAGAGGAGCCGCTCCTCCCGCGCCTCCTGGAGCCGGGTCGTCCTGCTGGCGCCGCCTCTGTAGCCTGCAAAGCCGCCTCTCCCTTCCCTCCCTCTCCCTTCCTCCAGGCGCCCTCTCTACTCTCCCAGCCGCCCCCAGACGTCCCGAGGACAAATCGCTGCAGCCCAGTGGTGCTGTGGGCACAGTTGTACCCCGAACTTCAGTCTTAGTTTTCTAGTCTAAGATTTATTTTTGAACTCATTCTTCTAAGCCCCCTCCCCCATTTATCTTTATAATCACTAAGCAAAACAGCTGGTAAGAAGCAATCAAACATAGCTGTATCTTTAGAAAATACAGAAATTGCCTACTAAAAATCTTATTTCCACTTTGAATGAAAGCCATTCAGTACAGTATAATTTTGCAGGCTAATGAGCCGGTTTTACAGGCAAGTGTTTCGTTTAATACGTTGTGGGAGAAATGAAAATGTCCTTGAAGGCGACATCATTTAAGATGGACTGTCATAAATGAAGTAAAAGAATCATATATTCCCAAACAAGAGGATCTTCATTCAAAGTTCACATCCAAGAACGGGCTGTGTTTATTCATTTGCAATCTAATCATGTATCACTTAAGGGTTCTAACTGGCTGGAATCAACCATGGAGCCTCCGCTGGGGAGGGGAAGTAAGAGAGGGAGGGAGGGGCGGGAGGGAGGGAGGGAGAGGAGAGAGAATTTCCGCCAAACTTTTGGTTTTCCCTTGAGTGTGGTTAATTACCGTGGAAAGAGAGTCGGGCCATGCAGGAGGCATATTCTTGCCCGCGGTTCTTTTTGCTAACCCCCACCCCCCTCATACATGTTTACATTTATGAAGAATATACTCGGAAAAAGGCATCCTGATTAACACTTGGTAGCCAAAAGCAAGCCTGGAGAGAAAGGGCAGCCTTTTAAAATGCAAGCTAGTCCCCCCCCACGCCCCCCAGTCCCTCCTATTACAAGAAAGGGGTACAGGGCGGAAAGAGCAGCTTCTGAGACTCGCTCAGTGGTTTTTCTGCTGTTAAGTCTTTTGTTGCCTGGTTGGCTGGTGTTTTCTGGTTGTGCTGGGCTCTGACATCATTGCAAGTTACTTGGCAGTCAGGGCCCTCCCCTAGCCAACTTCTGACCCAGAAAGCTGGGGCTGTTTCCTGGCCAGCGGTCATTTCTTGTTTTCTGCCCTGCAGGCAGAGGGTACTGGGCGCTGCGTGAAGATGAGAAGAGTTGGAGGAGGAAAGGGCTACTTGGGTGGTGATGGAAGGAGTCGCCAGCAACCTGGGCACAGGTTTGGGAGTTGTCCCATGTCAGCAGTAGCAGCAGAAGTTCACTCCTCCAGATTCCTGCCCACCTCCCCCCCATCTCACCATGTGGTCAGGCTGGCCTGCAACCCCTTGTTTAGAGCAGCTTGGCCTCAAACTTAAGGCAATCCTCCTGCTTCAGCCTCTGGAGTGTTGAGATTACTAAGCGTGAGTTACACCTGGCTTAGATTGAGTTCCTGTACATGTGGGCAGGTTTAGAAGGACAAAGACCCAGCCAGGGGTGACAGTTTTACCCCCAGACTGAGTCCTTAAATCCAGGAATAACAAGAAATAATGGTCGGCTGGGTGCTGGAGAATAAACTGATGGTCCCTTGGGAACCATGAATTACATGTTTTCACTCTTAAGTATCAGTCTGGACCTCGGGGTCATGCTTGGATTTGCTGTGCTGGAGGCCAGGGAGCCAGAGGATGGCATGGGAACTCTTGAGGGTTTGTCCTGTCCCTTCTGGGGAGCGGTGAGAGGAAACTGACACTCTTTATTTGGTCTCCAGTGGAAAGAGATCCAAACCAGGCACTCAGGCAGCTGCCAGTGCTGTGGCTCATCTGATTGCCGTCCTGACTGCTGACTCTACACCATTCAACTCTTTAACCCTGTTGATTTCTGCCAATTCCCGGTTCTCCCTACCCACCCTACGCTCTAAGCACTAGTATTGGCTGGTAATCATGGTGCCCCAGAAAGCCAACTCTCATGATGTTTCTGTTCTCTGTGGTACTCTATCAAGCTTCTTAGCTTCGTTTCTGGTTTCTTACTGAACGGCTCTTGTTTAGGTGGCACATTTCCCTCATCCTGCAAACCACACCTTTTGTCTGGATCTGAGTGTCTTCTGTGCTCCAAAATGTTGTTCGCTTTTGTTTTGTTTAGGTTATCTCCCAACTGGACACGTCTTAATGGAGCAGGGTTCTCACCGTCCTTCCTTCCTTCCTTGTGCAGGCTGGTGCCTTACACAGGATGCGCTCCCTGTAAATACTGCTTGAGCAAGTATGACACTGGAGCCTGAGACCTTCTCGTACTCTCTTCTGGGCCAGATAAGAAAGAACTGTCCTCTTGCCATCACTATATTATATAACTCCTCCCCCAATACTTTGTGTCCCAAGATCTCACAGTGCCATTGAGACTATTTGTTAGATGTTTGTCAATGAGCGAACAGAAGCCCTTGGCTCTTTTCACTCCCCTACAAACTTCGAAGGCTAGATTCTGCCCGGATAGCAAATATGCTTTTGTATTTTCTGCATGGTTTTCCCATCAATGGTACGTAATAACTCGTTTCCAATTGAATCCGAAGCATAATAGCTATCTAGAATCTACAGAAAATCTTTGTGTATGAATCTCAGTAAAATGTATCAATCATCAGATAGTACGTACAGTTCCTTAACCATTACTGCTATTAAACAAATACCATGCTTAACATATGCCAGGCTGTTCTAAGCTCTTAAAAGTATTAGCATGCAGCAATTCTATGAAGCAAGTACTATTATTGACACCATTTTTAAGGTGAGGAAACTGAAAGAGAGACATTTTAGTGATTTGGTTAACGTCATACCTGTAACTGGGATTTCTATGCTCCCTCTTACTTTATGAGGTCTGAACAGCAACCGCTAAGAATGAAGTTTTTGGAGTTTATAAAGTTTGATTTCCAATCCAGCTACTTCCCAGTAGATTGGTGATTTGGATAATTTATTTAACCACAGTGGGCTTCATTTTCCTTATTTGAAAAACAAGGATGATAATAAAACTTTAAATGGCTTCCGTAGTAGACTGGACATTATAACACACGTGACTTGTGAACCCCCTTGCCAGGAGCACAGCAGCCACTGAGTAAACGCTAGGCAACGCTTTCCAGATGCCATGAAGGCAGTGCAGTCTTGGGATACTACAGACGTGGGTTAGAAACGCAATCCAAACTTACAAGTGTGAGACTCATGAATCAATGGGTGTCTCAATAAATTTTTTGTCCACTGCTACCTCCACTCCTCTATCCATGTGATATGTCTTTTAATTCAGGCGTACGAACTATTATCCAATCGATGGGAACAACGTTTTGCATGGATTTTCATGAATAGCATCGTGTAGAATGTAGAATCCCATAGATGAAGGTATTGTAATTGAAATGTCAAAGGGAGAGGCGTTTTCTCCGATGGCTTCAGTTTGGAATGCACAGACACTGTTCCTTGCATTCGCACATTATAGAAAGTGCTTTTGTGGCAAGGGATTGCTTTCAAAACTAATCTAAGCTCTCCATGGCACGATAAATCATTAATAATATAGACCCACATCTCTGCATCTGCACAGACACAGCTGGCCTCCTTGTGTCAAGAGTTTGCATATGAAAGTGACTCTGCCAAGATATTTCATTTTAATGAAAAATATTTATCATGGTAAATCTTAAGCTTCAAGATTTTGCTGGCATAATTCATTTCTATTGCTATGTTCTACGCTAGTGTCGCACATAGCCATACCCATATTTGGAATAAGAAAATGTGCTTTTTAAACTTATTTTGATTCCTACTCTATCTTAGCATAAATATTTTCTGCCATTCGCTTCGTGTAAAAAAAAATGCACCATGCATTTTGTCGAAAGAATCATCAGTGACTTCTCAACTTTTACTAATGCCTTCACAGGAACCACTGTTGGGCATTGGTGTGTTTGAGCCGAAGAAAAGGTGTAGGTTTTCCAAAAACCATTGTTTATCCACCAGACACATGCACAGCCTTCAACTTTGAATGCTATTTAGGTTCTCTAGGGAAGATGAGCATATGCATGATTATATCTGATTTATACATGTGTGTGCGTGTGTGTGCGTGCGTGTGCGCATGTGTGTGTGTGTATACATGCTATCACCCATACAACTGCTCTGAGTCATTTATGAGTTATGAGGAAAAACACTTATTTAAACCCATGAATATCTGTAATAAAGCAAACCTCACCATTTAAGCTACAAGTGTCTGCATTAATGGTGAGGGTCACAAGATTGTTTCTCCAGAGCTCTTCAACATCAACAGATTCTCTCTATATAGAAAAAAAAAAGTGGCTGGCCCTTAGAGGTACAAAAAGTGATTCCTTGCCAGAAGCCACTAGAGCCACCTACTGGCTGAAAACACAGAACTAACCAAAAACAAATAAACAAAACAGAATAGGATTCTGGGTAATTTATATCTTTCCAAATAAAACCTCTCCAAATGCATGCTTTGCCTTTTCTGTTTTGCTTTTCAGTCAGGGTGTACAATAGATAGTTTACTAACAGCAAATGTATGGGGTTATTACAAATTATACTGCTAAAATGTGAAGGAGGGAAGGCATTCCATTGGGGGGACAGAAAGAAATTGATACTGTGCTATAAAAATCAATAGTAAGCCTTATTAGTGTTCAGCTGTAATAATAGGCTTGTTCCGAATTCCCAGAGTCCAGTTACGTGCTGATGCAGCGGCAAGGTCGATCAGATCATTCGCCACCAGGCCTTTAAACCTGCGCCTTGGAAGCTGGTGGCACTGAGTCCAAAGTGATGCCAATGAGGGGTCGCTAGCACTCTCTGCACCCGTCACTTACAAGGATCTTTGGACCCTGCTGTAAAGAATCTCAGAAGAAACACAGTGTGGCTAACCTTTGGTGCCATAAAGTAATATGTGCCCAGTTTCCTTGACCCCCAGATACCTACGGCCTTTGAACCTGCCGTTGGGTACTCGTCAACAAACAAAATCGTGGCAGACCTGAACATTTTTATGACAAACTTTCTCACCAGTTGATCCCAGCGATCGAGCTCCATTTAAGCGTTAGTGATTCATTTCGCTAGCTCTGCAGCAGTTGTCTGAACTCACATCTTTCAGAAAAGACTAAGAGGGAGGACTAACAGAAAACTCCATGGACATTCTGCTTCTGTTACAAAGCAAGGCAAAACAAGCTGGCTGAAAGGTTTCTGGAAAGTTCCTAACAGACTCGTACAAGCCCCGGCTTTGACTGCTGACCTGGTTTGGGTGCCCCAGCGGCTCACTCTTCAGGTCTTGTCCCATAAAGATGTGTCTCCGACAAGTGCAAATGTGCGTATTTTCCTCTGTATTCCCGGGTAAGAGCTTTACGACTGCTTTTACTATATTAAAATCTTTGGAATTATGTTTATAAACTACTCCAATATGCTCTGAATTTCTGGGTCATAATTACCAAATAAACAGATTCATTTCTCATCACAAGTTTTAATTAAGAACTCTAGTTACATGATTATTTTCTAATGAATAATACCCACTCAGTACCCAGGCACACTATTAAGTGTGTTGACTCAAAAGCGTGTTTTCTAAAGACAGTTCCTGTGAATCTGCTTCTCATTTGTAAGCCATCAACCTTGGTAGCTGTCATATTAGAACAAAAAGGACAAGCCTTGTTTTCTGCATCAATATAGGTGGGAGATTTGGGAGGAGAGGGTCATTCATGATTGCTGGAAATAAAATAATTTGACAGGAACTGTTAATCAGCCATGATTTCAGCTTGTAGTGACTGTCCGACTGATGAAGTCTGTGTTTTAGTTGTGGTTAGACCATTTGCCTAGGCTATCCTTTCATCGAGTATTAGCTGGGCCTTTAGTTATAGAAGGGGTCCACAGAGTAGCTTGTTTGAAAGCATGGCCCCCATCTGGGCTCCTGATCCTTAAAAATATCTTTCTGCCTTCCAACCTAGTGAGGAAACAGTTTGATTTTGATTTATTTGCCAGCTTTTATGCTGAAGAGTAAAAAAATATAAATAAAAAGTAATCTATTTTTGATAGCAGGTGAATGCGCAGCCTGTGGAAGAAAGGATGTGGTCTCTTTAGAAACTACAGCTAGACTTAACCCTTTCACAGGAAACCACCAGGAACACAAAAATGCCCAGAGTCCATGAGTTCTAGGCATTGTGTGAGAAAATGGGGGACACGACACCCATCTACTCACTTCAGATAAGGAGGCCACGACAGACCAAAGTGCAGATATAACCAAAGTCCAACTTGGTGAACCAATGAGTTTTATTAGGGTTATGTACAAGGACATGGGCCAGGGGTTCCTTACAGGAGCAGCAATGGTTCAAAGACAGCTGTATCACCAAGGCCCACCCCTGCATGAGCAACAGCTCATAAACCCGGGGACCTGGGGTACACTGAACAGCCAGCATGCAGCTCAACAGGTTAGAGAGGGTCCTCAGGTGACTCAGTTGGCCTAACCCTCCTCTAGTCAGCTCAGTCCTGCTGCTTCCTGCATCTTCCAGGCAGCTGGTCTGGGCTTAGAGTCTCCCCCGCCTCACTCTGGTGGTGGTAAAGGGGGGGGGAGGTGGCTAGAGAATCTGGTTGGTTTCAGGGACCTCCAGAAGTTATTTTGAGTTTGTTCACCTTCCTGTTTAAATAGCTTGGAATACTTCAATGGAATATTTGAATCTCGTAGGAATGATTATTCAAAGATGGAAGATTTCAACCTTGTAGGACACTGTTTACACAACACTAGGGGAACAGGGACCCTCCCAGACAAAAATCACAGTCTTCGCAAAATCTAAGGGTTCCAGAATGACTAGAAGGAGAGAGGATCACTCATTCATTCTTGCATGCATTCATTTCGCCGTTCGTTATTAATAGCAGCAGTCTGCTTTGTGTAAAGCCCTGTGCCGAGATAAATGAGAAATAGCTCACATTCAGACAGCAACTGAAAATTTGAAAAGCAGTTTTATCATTGAGAATCCCGGCAGGGAACAGATGGCGTACTTGACTGGGGTGATTCGAGGAGCTGTTTGTGAAGGTGAGAGTAGGGTGCAGGGAGAACACAGGGGCCAGTTACCCTGGGGGCTGTTCTACCCTCAGCGGCTAAGGAACTAGAGGAGGAAGCGAGGAACAGAACCTGCGGTCAGGGAGGCAAACAGAGCCCCTGCAAGAAGCACTGACCTTCAGCAGAAGGACTCTGCCAGCCTGAGGTAACCTTGTGCTGTGGGGAAGGAAGGAAGTCTCAAGGGACACCCTCTCTGGTCCCCCACTGTGCTTTTCATTGGTTCAGCCTCACTGGGGCCAGAAGGTAAGGAAGTCACTGATACCTTCCCTAGACTCTATCTCCTCCTCCTGTGAGAAGCAAAGTCAAGGGAAAGACTTTGAGTAGGTCTGGCGTAGCAAATAGAAAGTCATTTTATTTTGGTCTTATAGAAAACTTGGCAAAGGAGGCTTTGGCTGTGGGATTGTTTCCCAGAAGCAGGTAGCTGAGTAGAGCCACGACTCGAAACAGGAACTGCTGAATGTAGTTCTGAGCTTATCAGGGCTCCTCTACTCTCTGCCCTTTGATCTTCCTTATTACACTTATATCACCGCACAACCTTATTAATACATTTTATCACCAGCCTTTGTGGGTGAGAGGACTGAGTCTCTTTTTTGTTGTTGTTATTTCAGTCTAGAAGGCTGGCTGGGACAGGGACCCTGGCACTTTTGAGGGATGGGATAATGAGTGAGAGAGTGAGCACTCTAGCTGGGCAGGATGGTACAGGATAAAGGCAGCGGATGGATACAGGGAACAATGAGTCACGGTGAAGGTTATTAAGGCTTCGCCGCAGGGAGGGCTCCTAGGAGTGAGTGAGTGAAGTTCACTGAAGACAGGCATCAGGGAGGCACATCTCAGCAAAGGAATTACTAAAGGGGAGGTGGGGGAGGGGAAAGTGCAATTGACAAGATCTTTACTTTGAGGCAACTGGAAGAAAAATATGAAGAATTTTCAAAAGACATACATGTCTGCTACATCGACTTCAGGAAGGCATTCGATAGCATTTGGAGGAAAGGACTTTGGGAAACAATGAGGTTCGACAGGTACCCAGAAAAAAATCATAAGAATATTAGAAAATGTCTATAAAGATACCTTTGCATGAGTCAAAGTCTGTGGAGAACTTAGTGATCAGGTTAAGACAATCGTAGGAGTGTTGCAGGGATGCGTCCTCTCACCACTATTCTTTAATATATTGCTGGAATTAATAATAACAACAGCCCTGGAGGGTGAGGAGATAGGTGTGCAGATAGGTAGTGTGCGAATCAATAATTGCGTTTCACCGATGATACAACACTACTTGCTGAAAGTCCACATGAGCTGCAGGCCATGGTACATAGAGTGGTGGAAGTCAGTGAAAACCTTGGTGTGAAAGTAAACATGGAGAAGACTGAGATGCAACACATGGGAAGGGGGCACAAGGATGTTAACATTGTAATAAAGGATCAGAACCTCAAGCAAACAGTCAACTTTGTCTGTCCGGAAGGACACCTCAGTACAAACGAAGGAACTATCATTTCAGATATCATGAGGCAGGTAGGGATAGCGAGGGCTGCATTCCAGGCACTAGGGAAGGTTTGGTCAGCAAGAGACATAACGACAGCAAAATTACAAGTACATGAGACACTTGTCTTGAGCTGCCTTCTTTACAGCTCTGAAACCTGGACAATGAGACGCTCCCCAGAACAGCGGCTGAATGTGTTTAAGAGGCGTGTCTCAGGAAGATTCTGGGTGTCACACGAAGAGATAGGCTGTGCAATGATGACAATAAGAAACGTCTCCATCTACAGAAAAAAGTAAACTGCAGGGTATGGCAATGGCGCTTGAGATACTTCGACGATGTTATGAGAATGAATGACAGCAGATACCCGAAGATAGCACTGCTTGGAGGAATAGATGGGAGAAGTCAAAGAGGAAGGCCCTAAAAATGCTGGGTAGACAGCATAAAGGAAGACTGTAGAACCTTGGGTATGACAATAACACAAGCATTTAGGACTGCCCAGGAGAAGAACAACTGGAGAACCGCCATAAACGGGCTGCCCATGCACGCTTAAGCATTGCCGGGACATAAGTGATGAATAAAATGATGGGTCTTGAGGGTTTACTTGGAAGACACATATTTTTGAGGGTATAAATGGTCGGAATGATCTTGGGGTGTTAGAGCTTTGAAAACAGTGTCATCCAAATGCTCCTCAGCCAGAAACTCAAGGGAAAAGGGAAATACTTTAAGAGGTGAGAGTGGAGGAGGAAGGACGTTGGTTGTCCTTGGGAATGGACGACACTGGCAGTGGAAGCAGAGCCTAAGGAACACAGCCATGACCAATAGCATCACACTGAGTCGTAAATGCTTGGTTGGACATCAGGGAGGGGGACTGGGCACTTCCCATAAGGCTCCTAGTCCTAGCTGATATAAGGCAAGTTGAATTAGTATGAGTGAGGGAGCCACAGAAAGTGGAATGTATTTGCAGAAGAGGGAAACTGAGTTTTGTTTGGATGTAGACCTTAAAGCGCTAGCATAGCCTCCATGAGTAGACAGTCATCAAGACATTGGGAATAATGTAGATGATGATGGCGGTGGTGATGATGATGATAATATTGATAATAATAGCTACTATTATTTTCATTATCATTATTATTACAGCTAGTAGATCAGAGAAACGTCTACCTTCCAGGGGAATACTAATCTGACTTCTGTGCCTTGGGTGCTTAGAATGCTCAGAGGGCCTGGACACAGCTTGTCGTCCTCCACACACCTGGACTCTGTCACCCACACGGACGCCCTCTGAGAAGAGCTATGGCCCCCTTCCCACTTTCACTGGCAGCTTCTACGCAGGAAAAGCGGGCCTGGTGGCTCCCTGCTCATTGCATTTCTCTGCTGTGTCTGAGCTGACAGTTCCGTGACATGCTTTCCGCTTGACACAGAGGATGCTGTTGGAAACTTCTGAAACTTTCTTTGAAACTGTCCAAATCCATTAGTCTAGAAAGGCTTCAGGGACTCTGGTCCCCTAATATGGTATAATTGAGGAATATGTGGCTACAATTAATTTGCTTAACCATTATCGCTCATGTAGAATTAAGAAACCTTAGGCAACGATCATTAGCACTTGCTTCAAAGACCTCGGGGAATCTGAAAAAAATAATACAGCTCAATGGCTTCTCTGACTTTTCTCGGGCAATATGCAGATCTCTATTTTACTTGGTTGAAAGGTTAGGATGGAACAGTAAAGAATGGCTCACTTCCGGATGATAAAAAGGGGAACAGATACAATGAACAATTCTTGGCCAGGGTGAATTTGGAAGCAGCTTTTTAAAGGCAACTTATGATACCGTGGTTAAGAGAATCATAAGAACAGCCATATAATTTATTTTTGTTTTTCTGAGACAGGGCCGTATGATATTGTCTAGGCTTATTTTCAGGTATTCTGAGTGGCTGAGACTCCGGGTATGTCACGGGAGTTTCCTCTGCTTCTGCATCCTGTGGGTCATTCCCAAACCACTTCTCTAGTGTTCTCCTAAAGTGGGGTGTCGGGGTAGAGAAGCAGGTTGGAAAGGACAGCAAATTAGAAATCTAATTAAATTTAATGGCACATATCCAAGAAAAAAAATAAAAAGTAAGTCTTGACTAACATCTGTAGTTTCAATTTCTGACTTGTAAATGCTGGCATTGCCAGGATCTTGCGCTTTTCCCTTTTTTGCCTGACTATTTGGTATTAATGGGAGGAGAAATAAAATAGATATATAAGTACTTGTTAATTTCATAGAAACCGCTTCAAATTACACAGAATGTCATAGAATGTATGTTTAATTATATAAGCAACCTTTGCATTAGAAATTTCACTTTATTACCCTCCCGTAAACATTTTATGAATCCGTTTACTTTACGGTTGCATTAGGAGGAACTGAGAGGCAGGGATAAACTACAGAGATCCTTTCCTTGTGTCTTAAACGCCTTCCATTAGAACTATAGTTTAGTGCCGTGTGTGACCGAGCGACTCAAAGGCAGAGAGGGGACGAATCTATACTTTCATTATTTAGTCAAATGTTGGGAAAGCAGCGTTTGGCTTTTAATGAATATTTAATATGTCGGGAAGCTCTCAGGACTCAACGTTAGCAGTGGGATCTGGCTGATTGTAGCAGGGACTAAACTGGCATCTGGCCTCCTGAGTTCTTTCTCCTCCTTTCTTCCTTTGGTATTTCTTAAGCCGCAAAGAGGCAGTCAGAACTCTCACAGCAACCTTTACACAGAAAGTCCCCCCACTCCCTACCCCTACCCCACCCCCTGGTGCTCAGGAATGGAAGATTAGGGAGAGGACCCCCTACGCTCCACTGCTCCCAACTGTGGAGGAGCTGTTACCTTTGGTCCTCATCCTCAACCTATTCTGCGATGGCTTCTGAGACCCAGTGGCCCCCACAGGCTGCTGGGAGAACTGGGTGCAGAGCCATTTTTGGGACAGCAGCACAGACTTTGGTTTTTGCTCATGGCTCTCTTGGTCAGAGTCTTGTGGGAAGGAGTACCAGGCCTTCCAGGCTGGCCCGAGGTGAGACCGGATGTAGAGGGACTGCCTGTGTGGGTGGGGGGAAAGGGAAAGCATTAAGTAGCATGCTCAGGAAGATGTCAATTTTAGACCCTGTCTGTAAAGTAAGTCATGATGCCTTAAAAAGTAGAGGCTTTGAATATTCATTTGTTTCATCTCTGGGATCTCACAATGGCATGTTCCAACTTGTCGGACCTACTTCCCTTGGTCGTTGTGATTAGGAACAAAGCAAACAACGTTTGTGAAACCATCTAAGTTTTGAGAGTGGAAACTCTAAAACCCTGTATAAAGCCGACAGACTCATAAAGACCAGTGTTCAATCTGTGGCCATGTCAGAGGTCTTGGGGTGTTTTGTTAGACTGTATACACCATGCTAGCCACCCTCCTGCCCATATGCTAAGCCCTTACAGCCCAACCTTCTGCTAGGATCCTTGAGTACTACTGCTTCGTTATTCACTCTTAATGTTGTCTCCCACAGGTTCCTCCCAGTTTTCAGTAGTGAGTTCTGGTCAACATGGGCCTGGTTCTTATCACTGGGCCTCAGAACCTTGCCCACGTACATGCCTACTGAGTGGCTGGCTTGAATGTTAACGCAGAGTACCAAGCAGGCAGTTGTACCGCTACTAACTCGGTACCTTTAAAGGCATCTTGGTTCTTTCTGTGAAACAAAGCTAGAGTAGGATAATTTGCCACATGTAAGCTTTTCACTCCAAAATTAAACCGAGCAGCTCCTTTTAAAGAGAAAACAGAACTGCAGCGATTAGAAATCAGTTGCTACTAATATCTAATGTGATTTCTGAGGTGCTGGCTAACGTAATAAGAAAAGAAAGCAAAATATAATTATGGAAAATAGCAAACATTATAATGTTTTGAAAGGTTAAGTGGGTCTAGCATTGTTAAAAGTTCATAAAATTTTAATTTTCTTTCTTTCAAACATATTTTTTAATTAAATCTCTCTCTCTCTCTCTCGTGTGTGTGTGTGTGTGTGTGTGTGTGTGTGTGTATACATGTAAGTGAGTATAGGTGCCCAGGGATGCCAGAAGGAGAAGTCCCATCCTCTGGAGCTGGAGTTACAGGTAGTGAACTACTTGATGTTAATACTGGGGACTGAACTCTGCAACAGCAGTCAGTGCTCTTAACCATTGAGCCATCTCTCCAGCCCTGAAAACCGCTGTCTTCTCTATATATCTAATAGACACGTGTCATAGTAACACATAATGGACAAAATAACCCCTTTTAAAGAGTAAACCAAGCATACGGTATGTGAGGAAAAACTTGGATCTAAATGTGAGGACTATGATGGTGTTCCTCAGAGGAACAAAAAGAAGGATTGGCTACAAGGAGGCCCTGATGTTTTCTCTGTGTAAGGCATCAGTTCAATAGAACCTTCCGTCACCTCCGGGTCTCAGAGTTCAGTGTCCCTGTAATTACACCACGAGGCCCTTCTGTGAAGACATAAAAGGCTGCTTTGAAAAAGTTCAGACTGTACTACAGCTCTAGTTTCAAAAATTCTGAGGGAGAAAGTAATTCTTGGCTCTTCCTGTAATTACGAACGCTTTATAGCTACCGCAATTAAAACATCATGACAGTGGTGGAGGGAGGAACCTCAAAGCAGGTGACAGAAGAGAACGCACAGATAGATACATGGATGTTATTAAACAGCATCTGACATGAATTCAGACTACGGTTATCTTAGCATTCAAGCAACAAGCAAAATTAATCATCGAATAACCAGTTTGATAAACGGTTTATCTGCTTGGGGTGTGTGCTTGCAAATGCTAATATCCTATATGACACTCCATCATTCAAAAAAATTCTAATAACCAGCTAAAATTTAAAATGATACAATGGGAAAATGAAAGTGAGTGTTTCTACAGACTTGGAGTAACAAAGGTCCTTCTGTTTTTTATTTATTTTTTATTTTTTTATTTTTGTTTTTTCGAGACAGGGTTTCTCTGTGGCTTTGGAGCCTGTCCTGGAACTAGCTCTGTAGACCAGGCTGGTCTCAAACTCACAGAGATCTGCCTGCCTCTGCCTCCCGAGTGCTGGGATTAAAGGCGTGGGCCATCACCGCCCGGCCAAAGTTCCTTCTAAATATGACATAATACCAAATATCACAGAGAGAATGGTATTTTTCTAACTATAAAAACTTAGTCAGGTATGGTGGTACACTCCTTTAGTCTTTAGCCCTTAGCACAGGGGAAGCAATCGGGCAGATTTCTGAGTTTGATGTCAGCCTGGTCTACAGAGATAGTTCCAGGATAACCAGAACCACACAGAGAAATCCTACCTCGAACCCCCACCAAAGAATAAAAATGTATGTACAGTACAAAACAGATGTTACCGTGGCAATCAGAAAGAATTCGCAGTAAGCACTAGAGCACCAGGGCCCTGGTGGCTGTACTGAGAAACAATTCCCCTACCAAAGACTTCCTGCTTCGCTGCTTTCCAGCGCTGGGAATCGACTCAGGGCCTCACTCAGGCAGGACCAGCGTTCTATCAAGGAACGCTATCTCCAGCCTCAAATTCACACCTTTAGAGGCAACAAGTCAGTGCCGTTTTGTATACTAGAGCTGGGTGTCTGCCGTCGCCCTAACTTCAGTCTGCTCTCATCATCACAAACAGGAAGTCAGTGTGCAGAGCCACCAGTTCTCCCTCGTCTTCCCCTTTGCTACCAGCAGCAACCAGCCTACTCTCTGTCTCTATGGCTTTGTCTTGGGCTAGTTCAAGGATACTGGCCCATATAATATGTGGCCTCTCTATGACTGACCCCTCTCACTTTGCAAAGAGCTTTCAAAGTTTGTTTATATTGTAGCATGTGTCAATACTTTGCCTTTTAATGTTTAAATAGAATTGCTTTGAATGGACATACCATGTTTAATTTACATTGTCATTCACAAAGGGTTGGGTAATTTCTACTTTGTTGTCTATTAGAATTAATGCTTCTATAAATGCTTGTATGCAAGTTTTTTGCATGGATAGATGCTTTTATATTTTCTTGGATATATACTTATGAGTGGAGTGTGTGTGTGTGCGTGTATGTGTGTGTGTGAACTGTTGTAGGTGATCTTCCTCTATTTTTCTCCACTTTATTTTTTGAGGCAAGATCTCTCATAGAATTGGAGCTTGATGTTTTGGCGAGGCTGACTGGACAGCACGCCATCAGGATTGCCTGTCTTGCCCCGACCCCAACACTGGAGTTACAGGCATGGGCTTCCATGCCTGGTTATTAATGTGCATGCTGGGAACAGAACTCAGGACCTCAGGCTTGGTAAGCAAGCACCTCACCATCTCCACAGCCCACGTTGTGGAATCCTATGATAATATTTGTGCTTAGGCTTTTAAAGAACCCTCAAATACATGAACACCCTAACTGTGCCATAACCTCACCAACACATTCTCTGTCTAAGTAGATCATTGTACTGTGCGTAAAATGATATGGTGTTTTTCCATCTTTTATGTGCCTACTGACTTTTTGGATATCTTCTTTGAAAATGCCTATTTTATGATTAGGGTATTTGTATTTTGAATATCTTCTTTGAAAATGCCTATTTTATGATTAGGGTATTTGTATTTTGTTGTTGAGTCTCAGAGCTCTTTATATATTATGAATTCATTTCCTCATCTTTGCAAGATTTGCAAGGGTCTTCTCCAATCATCTGGGTTTCTTTCTACCACGTTCCCCTTTTCTTTGCTCTTCCGTTTTTTTACTCCATCTCGTTCTCCTTTTCTCCCTCCTTTTCTTTTTCCTTTCCTTTCCTTTTGATGTATTTTCTTTTTGCCCTATTCAGAATCCAAATATACGGAACATTTCATAACTCTTGTTCATTGTTTTACATAATTAAGGGAGACAAGAATAAAAATATGTATGTATAATTATTTGTGGAAGTATTAAGAGATGTTGGATGGGTACAAAGAACAGTTGAAATGACTAACTTGGATGAGGTACGGCAGGAGATGGGAGTCATATATTTTAGTGTGTCTTTCTTTGCAATATCTTGAGTTTTTGAGTCATCAATTACCTTTCAAAATTATTCATGAATTAAAAGTTATGTGTCATATGATTTTAACATTTACATTTATATAAATAAAATGATTTTTCTTGTATAAGCAAAACCAAGCTGTTTACCTGCTGCAGTTGTTCTGATTTCTCACAGCCTTAACAAGCCTTCGCATCATACTAGGAAAGGGTGCAGACCTGCCCTGCAGCACAATGGCCGGGATGTGGGCAAGCCAGGATCTGAAGTCCATTCTCTATTTGATCTCAGTCCAGATCTTAGTACAATGAAAGCAATTCTTTGTACTTTCTTGATGATGCCTTTGAAGCTCCAAACTCTTCATTTGAAGTTGCCTGTCCAGCTTGTAGGTTATTATCTGCACTTTCTTGCAACTGTATTTTTTAGACAGGATTTCATATACACTATGTTGGCCTCAGACTTGCTGTTAATGCTGAGGCTAGTATTAAATTCCAGACCCTCCTGCCTCCACCCCAAATGCTGAGATTACAGGGGTGCAGCAGCATACCTGGCTCAACGGCCGCACTTTTGATGTCATATCTAAGAAGCCATTACCTGACACAGGTCATGAAACCTTACGCCTGTGTTTCCAGTATGAGCACATGCTCTTACATGGTGGTCTGCAATCAGTTTTGTGTTAAATCTTATATGAGGCAGTGGCTTGAGTTTATGGTCTTGAATGTGACAGGATTGATATTTTTAATATAGTCAGAGCCCTTTAATAAGAAAAGTACAGCATGCCAATAATAAAATGAACAAATGGTGTTGAATAGGCAATTTCAGCTAACTGACCTGTAAAGAGATTTTAACTATAGTAATAATCAAAATGCAAATTAAAATAATGAATTATCATTTACATTCAATGAAGTTAGTAGAAAAATTCACCACTTACAGTGATAATATGCATTCTTAGACTTTTAGAGTAATGTTGTATGTTAATTCTGTGTGTATGGAAAAAAGTATACTTTATACGGAAATAAAAATAAACTATAAAAAGATGGTATAAAGAGATTATTATATAAATACATAACCATTTTTAAAAATCAATGTCAAATAGGGATGCATGTGTGTATATGTTGTGTTCATGTGCATATGCATGCATATGATGTGTGCACATATATGCATGTGTATGTTGTATGCTTGTATGTGCCTGTACATGTGTGTATTGATGTGTATACGTGTGTATTCATATGTGTATGAAGTTTGTGTGTATATGTGCATGTATATGTGTACACGTGCATGATGTTTGTGCATATGTACATGTGTATTAATATGTGTATGATGTGTGTACATGTATATTCATATATGTGCATGTGTGTATGTACACATGTGTGCGTGTATATGTATGCATATCATGCATATGTGTACGTGCATGTATGTGCATGTGTGTATTCATGTGTGTGTGTACATGTGCATTCATTTGTACATGTATGGTATATATAAGAAGGTAAGTCTTTTTTCTGTACTCCCTCATGTACTGTGATTTCTTTATCTTTCCTTGAGCAGCAATTAATTCTATTTTCAGGAAAACTTATTAAACTTACTAAAGTTTTCTAAAACAATCCATATATTTGATTCAAATACATATATACACAGACATGCATATATAATACACACACACATAAAACTTTCCGTTTCTCCTTGTTATGGAAAGATAAAGAAACAGACCATATTTAAAATATTATTTTAGTCTCTATTATAGATTTGGCTATTTTAGGGAGCTGAGTGCAGTGTGGTTGTGCATGCTTGTGTATGTCAGGATTCATCTGTGGATTCTTTGGTAGGAATTATTTGGGTAATTCTATTGATCTTTCACTTTCCTCTACGTCAGTACAAATTCAAAGGGAAGAAACCATCTCTCACATGCATTATTTTTCTCTGCATGGCTGTATGGAAACTATCACAAAATGGACTGCAGCATAATGGTATCTTTCCTCATTTCCTACCAGAATACTGACATGCACAGAAGTTCGTATGTCTGACCAAAATGTGTTCTGTTTCTGATATATGATATACATAACAGTTATAGTCTGCCATAAAGTCAAATAAATAAATGCAATCTGTTGTATTTTAATAGCAAAATTGCATTTGCTGTCTGACAAATATTTTTATTGATTATACAGAATACCTCCAAAGTACTATAAACTGAATGCACAGCCTATAAGGATTCAATTCTACCATGTCATAAATTACAGTTATCTGGAGTTAATGAGTTGGCCACAGTAAACTTAAACATTGGATTAAAAATTTGCCTTAGAATGTAGAAAATTGAGCTCGGGAGATGACTCAATTGATAAGAGCATCCTGCATGGGCAGGGCAACCTGAGTTCAATTGCTCAGCATTCATGTAAACAGCCAGGTGAGGCCACTTGCACACCTGTAACCCAGTGCAATGGGGAGGCAGGAAAACAGGAGGATCCCTGGAGCTCGGTGGCCACTGATCTAGATCCAGGGTCGGTGAGAGATTGTGATTCATAGAGTAAGGTGGAGAGCAATAGAACAGATAGCCTATGTCCTGCTCTGGCCTCCCCTGGGTGCACAGTCACATACACACTACAGCACACACACACACACACACACTACACTACCATATACCACACATACAATACACTACCATATACCACACATACACTATAGCACAGTCACCACTACGTCACATTCACACGACAGCACAAATACTACAGCATGCTCACGCATACCCACGTTACACTATCCTCACATACACTATATGTACAAATATTATAGCATAGTCACATGCAACAATACACACATACATGTTGTAATTAGATATACCATATACACACTCACACACAATACAACACATTCACACATTCACATTATAACATGCACAGAGATGCATTCAAACACTATTGCACACTCACATACACTAACACACAAGCACACACACATACACATGCACATATAACTTCAAAAAGATTCTTTTGGAGTATTGTAATAGGGTGTGTGCTTTTAAAATACATGAAAACTTTGAAATAATATTTTGCTCTTATTGTTATTAATGATGATGACTTCATTGCAATTATAAATTAAATTTGTTTATATTTAAAGATACTCTGCTCTCTGTAATAAATGAACTCCCATTGAAACCATGCTTAAACTCTCTCTGTTTATTCTGTTCTTTAAACAGGCACACAATCACACTTACACGGATGCGGTCGCTGGTACTCTACATTCTATAGGTTTGGACAAATTCATGGTGAAATGTATCTACCATTAGAGTATCATACAGAACAGTTCTAAAGCTTTAAATACCTCAATGTTACATGCAGCAATGTTATCCATATTCCAATTTAGGCACTGAAAAAGAGGAATTTTAGTCATAATTTTCCTTTTGCAAAATGTTTATAGATGGAATCATAAAGTGTGTGGACTTGCAGACTGGCCATGTCACTAACTTCATACGTTTAAGTTTCTCTCTGTATTTTGCCATTCACTTACTAGAGAACATGTTAGTTGGCTCCAAGTACTGGCAATTGGGAACAAAGCTGCCAAATTCTCCATGTCCAGCTTTTGTCTATATGTGAGTTTTCACCTTTGAATGAAAACCAAGGAGTTTAAGGGCAGGATGGTATGGCAAGAACATGGTTAGTTTTCTAAAACCAGCACTAATGATTCGGTTTTCTTGTGCACTTGACAGCCTAGAGTCATTTGGGAAGCGGTCTACTGGAAAGGACACCAGACACAGGCATCGGCAGGTGCGTCAGTGTGCTATGCTTCTCTGTTTCATTTCGTGGACCTGTTCCATCAACTAGAAGAGATTGCAGCAGAGAAGGCAGGAACAGACAATGTCCAGACAGAAATGGAGTCAACAAGTTCAATATTCAAACCCCGATCCTGTCACAGATGATTGGAAAATTTAATTTGTTGAGTTTCATTTCTTCACGTTTTCAATGGAGACGATATTAGGCTTTAAGGTTGTTAAAGCCTTAAATGAGATAGTATAAGCCAAACACTTGGCACAGTATTTGGCACAAAGTAGGACAGAAATAACTATGAGTCTTTCCCCTAAGTCCTATTATTTAAAGAGGGTTGGTTTCTGAGATAAAATATTGGTGCTCATTGAGCAATGAGGGATGAAAGAGAAGGTTGAATAAAAATACTTGGAAAAACCAATAAAGACATTTTCCTCTCATCGTTACTGGGCCAGGCACACAGTGCTCAATAATTTGGGTAGATAATTAGGACAACAAGTGCAATTTAGTGATTGCTGTACTTCATGTTCTATCTCTTCTATGCTCGGCCACTTCCCTTCTACCAGCTTTTTTCTCAGCTGTTTTAAATGTAAGTTTATTGACTGATACAAAAGAGAATGCCACAGCTACTACTTGAAGGGTGGTAGCTAGGTTTGAAAGTGTTGAGAAAACCACACCATCTAGGGATCTGGTCTCTCTCTAGCTCATGGGGAAAATAAAAATATATTATGCAGATTCTGACACTAGATATGTGAGATGTTGCATTGACAGAGTGGCTGTGGCCACAGGAAGGCTTATGCATAGATACTTGACTCTTTATGACAGCTACGGGTACAGCAAGAGAGAGATACCTGTACACTACGCCTTTCTTTGTATGTTAGCCATATCAAAGGAAAGTAAATGGAATGAAGAAAAAGTGGCAGGTGAAATCCAGACAGAATGGGGTCCCAAGTTAATACACATTTATAACTTAGTGGACTCACAGTTTTTAGGGACCGTTTATATAAGAAAACGTTGTTTCCCTCCCAAGAAGTTTCCCTGGTTAGGAGGTTTGGGTAGCCATGCCTTGAAGAAGTCTTAAGGGAATTTTGTTTCTATTGTTAGGGGTTTTGCAGCACTAGGAAAGAGCATTAAAAAGATTTTGTTCCTGTGTTGGAGAATTTGTTCACTGTGTCCCTTATAGGCAGCTAAACTCACACCGTCTGCTTCTCACTTTCTGACCTCTTGCAGAGCAGAAGAATTTCTAAAACTGCTTGCTTTTCACTGTTTTCTGACCATTCCCCCTTCATGAGGACCACTGTTCAAATATTAAATTTTACAGACTATAAAGATATAATCCTAACGGGATCTCAATACATCACAATTTTAATAAAGGGAAATAGTCATCTTGAGGAGAAATGAAAACATGGATGGTTTCCAGCAAGCGTGTGTTAAATACCCAATGATTTCTGAGAGAACAGACAATATTGAAGGATTCTAAGGATCATCTACGGACAGATCTTCTGTTTTATTGATGTAACCACTGAGACCCAGAGAGTTAATGATCCTCTGGGCTTAGTGAATTAGGCAAACACTTTATGAGAATTGGATCTAAGACTTTTTGGCATAAGAATATTCCCCAGAGAAAGCTGGTCTTGGGTTCACAAGAATGAGAGAGCTGTCCCTGTCCCTCACCTGCTATGACACTCAAGAGAGTGGTCTTATACTTCACCTGGGTAGCACAACAGAGCCAACCTTGCTGACAGGGACATGTGGCCCTACAAATATGCACAAGAGATTTGGTCCAAGCCCTCAATTGTCATATGGTGGAGTGGGTGAAGGAGAGATGTCCCCCACATCCTTTCCTTCTTTGCTGACTGTTGTTGGTAACAGGGAGTGCAGGTGAACCGGCTCTGAGGGAGTGAGGGCAGGAAAGTTGCCCCCCCCCTTATGTTCTATGTGGAGGCAAGAGTGAGGGAAAGATGCCTCCCCCACCATTGCTCCCTGCAGCAGTTGGGAGAACAGGTCCTGCACCATGACTGGGCCAAACAGTAGAACTGGTGGTGTGAGTGCAGGTGAGCCTGCCCTGAGGGTATGAAAGCAGGAAACCTGGACCTACTCCTTACTGCCTGATGCAGTGGGTGAGCTAGCCTGGGCAATGCTGGAGACTTGCTCTGTTGGTATGGATGAGGGAAAGCTAGCAGACTGACCACCCCAGCTACCACCCAAGCCCAGAGCAGTGCTATGAGTTGGCCCACCCCAACATTCACCTCATCTATGAACTGCTAGAACATGTGAAAGGGCTGAACCTGCAGATCCAAAGCCTCTGGATCTCCATGACATAAGACAACAACAGGAAATCCACGAGGAGTCCCATGGAGGGCCCAGTATTGATGGTGTAGCAGAAGCCAGAGGCCTCAAACCAGACCAATGACTCACTAAAATGGATACTTACAATAAAGATGTATAGATTGAAGGGTACAGTATGTGACACACTGTGTCACAGCGCAGCTTCCACACGGAGATGTGTATATGTTTGTGTGTGTGTGTATGTTAGTTTGGTTGTATTTGTTGGGATTAAAGGGGTTCAGGGACACAAATTCTCTCAAATATAGTTCATTGGATAATTATGAAAATAATTAGAGATAAACTAAAATAAGTTAAAGCATGGAATTCAATAAATAATAAGTCAATGGGGAAAATATTGCCACAATCTTTGATAGTGGAAGAATAAATGAGGTAACAAGCAAGTAAGAGCCATGGCCACTGGTAGAGGTCTTCTAGGTGTGCCCAGAAGTTTCTGTGATAGGTCAACAAGGAATCAAGGTAGGACTTAGGGGTTTCAGAAGAGTTGGATAGTGTCTGAGCACAGTTCATGTCAGGACCACTCTGGAAATAGAAGCGACTTTCTTGTGGCTCTCTGCTCTGGCAATGTGGAAAAAAACCCTCAGGTCTTTGTGTCCTGGTTCCTTGGTACTTATAAGCTTAAAGATCTGCATTGCGTTTGCACATCCTGGACAAGAGAAATGCAGCTGACACAGTCCAGAATGGTCTTTAAAGCTTGGCATTTGCCAAGAGGGACAGTAAGAAGGACAGGAACTATATCATGTCCCTACTTAGTCATTCTATAGCTGCTTACTAAAAGACGGCAAGAACTCCATCACATGGGTAGGATATGAAGGATGACGGTGATGGTCATGATGAGGATGAAAACCATGGCTATGAACATAGCCGTTCCCATGTGTTATGCTCCCATTTATTCTAACCCTATTCACCACTTAATAAACCTCTGCAGTGGATATTGTCACAAGTACAGCATCTGTGATATGCATCCAGTCTAGAGAACAGAGGCTCAAGCACCAGGTCTGTCACTAACGCAATGAGAGAAACCTGAACTTCAGCAAAACAACCTCAGTTTCTTGTCTACAAAATGGAAATGATCCACAGGACAGTGCTGTTGAAGAAGGGTCCTTCTTCACAGCTCTTGGCTTCCAAGAAGTTCATAGCAGATGTTAGGTCCTCCCTACATTCTCAATTCTTTCTCTTTATTTGTGGCTTCAAGAGCCATCACCTGATGGTTTTGCCAAGAAGAGACACCACGGCAGAGAACTGCCCCAAAATTGTTATAATGTTTATTTGTGAAAATGTTTGTGAGACTTGCAGTCATAGGGAGTAAATCCCATAGCTTGATGCTCAGGCATATTACACCTCAGGAAACCCTGAGGTTTGACATCCTGGAGGTGCTGAGAAAGACATCCTGCTCAGGAGTCTTGCAGAATTTTACTGCAGACAACTTTGGGATGGGCAGAGGTTGCAGAATTTCAAATTATTGCTTTCACAGAATAATGTACCTTTATGTATTTGAAGTCCCAGGTACCTAAAGAAAGGGAGGATTTAAAGCACGGTTTGTAATACATAAATAAAGTAAAATAAAACACATGATGTGGAATTCTCCTCTGTATGATGTGACTATGTTTTATTACCATTGGTTAATAAAGAAGTTTCTTTGGGCCTGCACAGGCATAATAAAGCTAGACAGAAAAAACTAAACTGAATGCTGGGAGAAAGTCAGAGAGAAGCCATGTAGCTGCTTTCAGGAGACAGATGCACAGGAACCTTGCCAGTAGCCACAGCCATGTGGCAATTCACAGATGAACATAAATGGGTTAATTTAAGATATAAGAGTTAGCCAGAAATAGGCTTAAGTTATTGGCCAAATAGAATTGCAATTAATACAGATTTTTGTGTGGTTATTTCGAGTCTGGTTGGCTGGGAACAAATGAACAGCCTCCCCCAAGAAACCCAGGAAGAAGGAGTTTGAAAACATCAAGTCTAGTGAGTGGTATTGAGACAAATGAGGAAACATCTTTTGTGCATATTCAGCAGTGTAAACAAAGGTGCATGGTTGTAGGTGTGTGTGTGTGTGTGTGTGTACTCTTTGCAACAGATGTCTGAAAATGTGCACAATAGTTACCCATGGCCTATTGACCACAGGCCATCACCAGAACCTGTTCTGACTGGATACACTGGTGTTTTATTAGTTACAAATGTCAGCCAAGTTTATCATAGATCAATAACTCATTACATGCCCAGAATATACAAAAATCCAATATGAATCAGCTTGCTGTCACATCTAAGTATTTAAAGTCATGTGACTCCCCATTTTTTTTCCTAGACAAGCTCTGGTGATTGAGATATATTTTGTATTTTTTTTTTTTTTTTTAGAAATAGCTTTTTGCTTTCACATCATTTGGAAGTTTTGACAAAAGGAAAAGTATCAAGTGATGTTAGGTCTCAAGATTTTTATAAAACATACATATTTCTCTGTGTATGTACACATTCATGCCTGTGTACAATACTCACCTCCTTTGTAGATAAAAGCCATCAGAAGTTTTAGTAAGTTGACGTAGCATAGCTCAATCAAGAACAACAAATCTCTCCCAGCTGGTTTTAGCTAAGCCATCGTTGGGACATTGTGAGGGATTTAAAGATGCCCAGACTCTGGCTACACAGTTTAGTCCATGGCCTGTTAGGGCCCGAGATGCAGCCTAACTAGACAGTCTGTATATTATTATTCTAGCAAGAATCTTAAAGGCAAATAAAAACATTCTACCCTTTCTTCTTTTCCTATCTGTATTTGAAAATGCCAATTTCAGCCTTAGCATTGATATTCCAAACCATGCTAAGACCACAGAACTTTGATCTTCACTGGACACAGCCAAGGACCTTAATTGATGGTGCCTACCAAACACCGACCTCCCAGTGCTCAGCAAGCTGACTGTCTGTCTTCCTTAGGCCTTAAGCCCAGGAGGCAATGCCAAGAATGAGGCTTTCAGTCGATGAATAAATCACCTTTATCAATATTTCCTTTAGATTTGCCTACAGCAATGCCTATTCAAAGTCAGCTATGTTTGGGGCTCAGGATTCTGACCCCAGTATTGGCATACATCGTTCCTGTCTTAATAGGGAACGAGAGGTGCTCTAATTGACACAGACGTGTTACAAACCTTCCCTGCCACACTTCTTTCTCTTGTCACTTGTATATCAAGATGTTTCTGATCTGAGAAAAGCTGCTGTGTTCTTCATGCACCTGACTGACAAAAAAAAAAAAAAAAAAAAAAAAAAAGCTTGCGCTGCCAGACACATGTTGATCTTTTTGAGCTGGACTGTTTGTATTCATGTGAGCCTAGAAAAACACGGCCATTTGTACCAGGTGAGTGAGCACAGGGTTCAACTCCAGGTCTGTGAGCCTGATAACTATAGGCAGGAGGTATGAGTACTACTCAGACTGTCCTGCAATAGCTAGGAAGGCACGAATGAGTCATAAGGAAGTTTCTTACATAGTTAAGGAGAGGTAAGCATTGTTCTCTTCTTTCTTTTCTTTCTTTCTTTCTTTCTTTCTTTCTTTCTTTCTTTCTTTCTTTCTTTTTTCTGTCTGTCTGTCTTCCTTCCTTTTTTTTTTAAATAAAGCTTGAGAATTTGAAGGTGGAATAGTAAAGGTTTCTTTTGTTTTTGTTTTGTACTTTCTAGGCATTGTCTCACTTTGCACCCTGGAATCTGGAACTCACTGGTTCTCCAGGCTGGCCTTGAACTTGTGATTTTCTAGCTACAGCCTCCCTGTAGTTAGGGTGACAGGAATGAGCCAGCACACCTGGCTTTCAAGTTCTTTTTAAAATTTAAAAATGTATTTTTAGTAATGAATAAAGCCTATGTTTATATAGGTATTCTATATTTGAATGTGTGTGTGTGTGTGTGTACATGTGTGCGTGCAGGTAGTATAATGTTCAAACCAGTATAAATACATCTATATCTTCAAATATCTATCATTTCTATATGATGAAAATATTCTATATCCTTTCTTCTAGCACTTGAAATGCACATTGTCATTATCTGTAGCACTCCAGATAAGACTGCTTAGTCATGTCTGAACGTAACTCAGTAGCCTTTGATCAGCCTCTGCCCTCCCTCCCTCCCTCCCTCCCTCCCTCCCTCCCTCCCTCCCNCCTCCCTCCCTCCCTCCCTCCCTCCACATTGCTCTCCCAGACTCTGGAAACCACCATTCTATTCCACAAGACTGACTTTTCAATATTCTAGACAGAAGTGAGATCATGTGATTCTTGTCTTTCTGTGCCTGACCTAGTTCACAAAGCATAATGATCTCCAGGTCCAGGCTCAGTGCCATGAACGACAGGACTTCATCCCTTCTTGTGGGGGGAGCATCGTTCTGTAGTGTATCCATTCCCCTGGCCTTTATCTGCTCAGCTGGTGAATGCATGAGTACTGCCGTAGCTTGGCCACAGTGAGTAGTGCCACAGCAATATGGACGTGCAGATGTGTGCTCCACATCCTAATTTCATTTCCTTTGGACACGCCCTCGGTAGAGAGACTGCCAGCTCATATGGGAGTTTTATTTTTAACTTTTGTGGGATTTCCATGCTGTTTCCTACACTGGCTTATATTCCCGCCAGCTGTGCGCTGAGGCTCCTTTCTCCTCGTCTCTCTGCTGGCACCTGTTGTCTTTTGCCTTTGAAGCAGCCATTCGCACTTGGGTTTCTAGTTTCCCTTCACTGGTGATTAGAGATAAAGAACAGTCTTCTCTAGTCCTGGTGGCCGGCTGGACAGCTTCTCTTGGGAAATGTCTACCTGAGTAGACACTTAGTTCATATTTGTGGGGGTTCTCTTGGTCCGTTTTTGCTTCCAATTTATTTATTTGGCTATTGAGTTCCAAAGTGTCTTATTACCCTGGATCAGACTGAGGTAGACTGTAAACTTTCTAATGTTACATACACCACTCTGTAGAGTTGTAGTTTCTGGTGGAAAGGGATCAAAGGTTTCTTGGTTCCCTTGTGCCATCGTGCATAAAAATCAGTGTCTTCCATGAACTTTCCTCAAGGGTGGCACATATCACATACTTGTTTGGACATTAGTTCTTGGATTCCTCTTTAAGATTGTCTGATTAGCAATTTTTCCATAGAGCCAAAGAATGTGTCTTTTCTAACAAGGTTGCAGGAGACTCCCCCAGCTAATCTTGGGGCCCTGGATCGAGGACCACGGCAGTAAATTGTTGTAAGATTTTCCAAACCCCTCTACGCCTCAGAGTACTTTGGAAAGCTCTGGAAAATACCACATACCATGTCCATGTCTTTAATTATTTTTGTTTTATTTTATTTTTAATTCCAGGTGGTTCTAAGGATGTATAAGCAGAAACAAGAACCACCACTTTAGAGGTTACAGGTTTTAATGGTGAGTGTAAAGTAGAGAGGGGTTGAATTGGATCAGGTGACTCCTTTCCCTTTTAATTGTGTAGATGGCGAATATTTCCTTCTATTTCAAGCCGTACATATTGTAACTATTTGGTAGGGCTGAAATAGCAGAGAGTAGGTGTCTTTTACAGCAACAATTACGTTTCACAGTGACAGAGGCCAGCAGATCAGAAACGAAATATCTGGAAGGTGGCTTCCTTCTGGTGCCTCTCAGGGAGGGGTCTACTTCACGCCTTCCTTCTTGGCTTGTGGATGCTGATCTCTCTACTTCCCTTACCCTGCCCCACATTCTCCTCTGTATGGGGGTGGGTGTGGTAGTTTGAATGCAATTGGTCCCCATAATCTCACAGGGAGTGGACTGGCACCATTAGGAGGTGTGGCTTTGTTGGAGTAGGTGTGGCTTTGGAGGAAGTGTGTCACTGTGGAGGTGGTCTTTGAGGTCTTTTGTTTAAGCTTCACTTAAACAGGAAGGTGTCATAGTCTCCCTCCTGTTGCCTGCAAGATGTAGGATTCTCAGTTACAGCTTTGGCACCATGTCTGCCTTCACACAGCCATGATCCCCGTCATGATGGTAATGGACTAAACTTCTGAAACTGTAAGTGAGCCCCCCCCAATAAAATTGATTTCCTTATAAAAGTTGCTGTGGTCATGGTGTTTTTTTCACAGCATTAGAGACCCTAATTTAGATAGTTGGGTGGGGTTTCTGTGTTTAGAATTCTTTCTTTGGTACACATAAGAGTCATATCAGACTATAGCTGTCTCTGATATTCTCAGATTAGCTTGATTATGCCATTTTGTGTGTGTGTGTGGGCACTGGGATGGAAGAGTGAACCTGGGAAGAATGGGAAGTGAGTGTGATTGGGGTACACTGTACACAATTCCCAAATAATAAAAATATTTCATTGGGGAAATTTTTTAATCTCCAGATAAAGTCATATTCTGAGGAATTGGAGACGGGACTTTAATAGGTGAATTTTGTTTCCTTTGAGGGAGGAGAGCAGAGGAATATCAACCTCTAACACAGGTAGATCCTTCTAATATTGAGACTGTGGAAGGTGGGAGGCGGGTAGGCTCTGCTTGATTCCTGTTTCAAACCACAGCTTACTCTAATCATAGAAAACCAGCCTTTTGTAACGGTCCCTTGCAACCTATGGCACAGGCTCTCAACTTTTCACAGTGATTTTGAGGCAAAGAAGTGATACACCAGAATGAGCACCCAGGTCATTGCTGTTCAACCATAAACCAGTCACATGTTGCTTGGAGCCCATCAAGGGACACATAGGGACCCCAAGCAAACCTGCACATCTTTCCAGTGTAGATGACAAAGAACTATCTGTGTTTACATGGATTTGCCATGCTCTGAGCGCCGAAGCACTAATATAGTTTTGGTTTTTCTAAGTATAATGTATTTTAAAGTAATGTGACAATATTTAAGCTGCAGGACAACCTGGTTTTCACAACTTAATTCTTGATGCTGAAGTTGCACTTGGGGGTTACTTTTAAGCAGAGAAAAATTATCTAATCAGGTCTTAGCATGATTATTTCCTTGTCAGATCATAGTATAGTATTCTGATAAGTCCACAGAGGAGAAGGAAAACTGAAATACATATGTTTCCACCCAGGAGGGGAATGAAAACAAAGGCAGGTGTCGTGAGAGTGCACGTGTGTGTGCATGCCTGCTTCTGCTACTCCACCAATAACTTAGAAAAATATGCAAAGTTGAGCAAAAGCCCAGACTAAGGGGAAAAATGAACCTTCTGAATTGTTTTGACAATTATGTAGAAGAAGTTTTCTATGTTTCAGCCACTCTTACCATGTCTCACCACCACTGCCTCCTCCCCTTTCTCCTCTTTTGAAAGACAGGTCTCACTCTACTGCCCAGGCTGGGATCGAACTCATGAACTCAAGTGATTCTTCCAGAGTAGCTGGGATGGAAGGCATGAGCAGTTGGGTAGAATCACCTTGTATTTCTACAGCAACCCAGGCTCTTTCAGGTCTTAGATTTTCTGCCTTTACTGTCTCATCTGCTAGCAATACTGCTCTAGAGCAGTTTTGCTAACCTGAAGTTCATATACAATGTTGCCTCTTGATGGTTTTCTTCTATTGTTCCATATGCAGAGTTCCCTTTCTGTTTTTTTTTTTAAAGACAGTGCACATGGTGTGTGTGTGTGTGTGTTTTCTTTTGTTTCTTGGCTTTCCTTTTCTATACATTCAACACTTTGTACATGGTAAGCACACAGTTTAGACGTTTTAAAATGAATGATCTGTGCATACTAAAGAAGGGGGAACGGGCCCATGCAGTTGACCAGTGTGTTACATTAAATAGACTCATCGATTCCATGTCCCACCTGGGATGGTTGATATGCTTCCAATGGCACCTACTATGAACTTAGTTCCACCTGGGACCCTTATATGTATAATCTAAGACTTAAATCCATCTTTCAAGGTAGATGCTATTAACAGTGTTTCCTGAAGAGAAAGCTAATGGTTTTTTCAAGACTAAAGACCTAAAAATCAATAAAAAAAAGCAAAACAGAAAAGAAAAAAAATACTAAAGACCTACAAATTAGATTAAGGCTTTTACCTTAAAAGACAGCCAGCTGAGCAAGTGTGGCAAACTTCCTCGGGACACATCACCTGGTTGGCATAATTTTATTAGGATTCAATCACAAAGGGACCAAAACAACTGACAACAAAATTCAGTTATGTGATGACCAAGAATGCTTTTCTGCATCCAGGATTTCAGCCTTCCCTGAGCAGGTCCCTAAAAAGCAAGGTGACTCAGATTGTCCCTACGAAAATGAAATCCAAAGGAATGATCACAACTAAAACCTCTCTTAAAATTCCTAACACAAAAGCATTGTTGAGCAAGATAAATGTGAGCAGATAGCACTGACAAGTTCAGCAATGTCAAACCAACTTAATTTCTGTTTTCAGTCATGGGAAGGGCATTGTGTCCACGCCCCTTCCTCCTGGACTCTCCTTATCCTGTGTGAGCATTTAAGGAATAGAAAGTGTGTTATGCTCACAATGATTCAATATGGCTTATACATGGTGACTCAGAGTTGGATTGCCCTGTCTTCGCCAAGATCCATAGCCAGCCAGGATTCATTTTCTTTGTCTTCCTTCAAAGCACTTATTTTTCTTTTGGAAAGTCCTTTCAGCCCACCAAATGTGCACATGATATGTTTGCTGAGCTATGGTATATGGGTAATTTGTGGTCAGAAACTCTACTCAAGAATTCTTACTAAAGTGTATGGACTGTTAGCTTTTAGGAACCTTAGCAAATATTGTGCCATGTCATGATATTTCAGTCAGGAAACTCGGTACAGTTGGGTGGGTTGCCAGCTACATCTCGAAATGGTACACTGAGAACTCAGAAGTGATATAGGTCAGGAAGTCTTCAGAAGTATTTTGCCTCCTTGATGTTTTTCATGCATGTAACCCTGAATCATAGGTCTATGGTTGGAAAGTACCTTAAAGATTTTTCCCTTTTCTGTCTGTCTGAACTTGTTCTTGTCTCTACCAAATTTCCCAGGTCTTCCTCAACCCCAGTGAAACATCTGTATGATGAGGGAAGTTTTGCTTCCATGGCCTTAGAAATGTGTGTTGAATATATAAGTACTTAATAGTATAAATTCAGTTTTATGTTATTGGTTTTCTAATAGTTGAACACTGGCATTTGCTTCAATAGCTTTTGGATTCACCTTGGTCTTTGGGTTCCTCATTGCCTGGACCCTTTTGTAAAGCTGATTCTACAGTGTTCATGTGGGATGTCCTTCTGTATGTGTGTTGCTTTATTGGTTGATGAATAAAGTTATTTTGGCCAATGACTTAACAGAGTAAAGCCAGGTGGTAAATCCAAACAGAGATATATGAAGTAGACTGAGTCAGAGAGACACCATGTAGCTTCCAAAGAAGAGAGACACCCTGAACCTTTCCAGTAAGCAGCAGCCTTGTGGCGATAAACAGGTGAGTAGGAATGGGCTAATTTAAGATATGAGTTAACTAGGGATACGCCTAAGCCATTGGTCAAGCAGTGTTATAATTAATATTGTTTTTGTGTGCTTATTCAGGTCTGGGCAGCAGGGAAACTAAAGCGCAGTCTCTACCTACACAGTACTGTCTAATACAGTGTGTGATGCTATGCTTGTTTCTATTGGCTCTAAGGAGGACAAGTCAAGACCTAACAATTTTAGGACTAGATATTTCACCTGGACTTTATTTCTTCAATAGCAACATTAAATTGTTGACTCTGTTAATTCATTATATCTTAAACCCTATTCTTTAGCTTCATTTACACTCCTTACTTTGGCTACACCACACACACACACACACACACACACATATGTATATACACACACATGAGCACACACACACATATTTAAATACCTAGGTCTTACAGTGAGTTTAGATTTCCTTCAAGTGCCGTCACAATTCTTATACCCAGTCTTATTTTGATTATCTATACTTGAACAAATCAGAAGGATATCAAATTCTTCACATCTTAAATTTTCATCAGTGTTTGCTTTCCTTAACCTTCTGTCCCTTAAATGATCTGATCTTGACTATTATGATCAGATGACAAGAGACTCAAGTGAGAAACACTGCTCTTCATCTGTGAGTCTTCCCTGTCCCCACATAGCTTATAACACTCACTTATGTCTGCCTCAGAAGCTCTGATTTCCCTTTTGAGCTCTGTCACTGGGCGTCAGCCTGTGTTGCCTAGGTCTCTCCTCTATTTTTCCATGTGTATCCAAGGTTCCTCTTTGTGGGACTCTTATCTCATCATATTACTTCCTTGTTTCAAACTGTTCAGTAAATTCCCATTGTTTCTACAATAAAATTCCATCACTTAGCAGTGCTTGAGAGACCTCCCACATGCGGCTTACAGTACAGTTCTGTTCCTTTATGCTGTATACTGCTCTATCTGGAACATTCTACTGTATGTATCCCTCTTGGCTACTTCCAAGACATTTTCTCTTTTAAGAGCAAAATGTAAATGTCACTGCTTAGGGGTGTGGAAACCATCTCCTGACAATTCAGCACCGGCAAAGTTTCTCCTATCAAAACACCTGGCTTTACAGCTACATTCTGCTCCTTTATTGGATGGCTTCCCCTAGTGGGTCCATGTGCTGTAACACAGACAGGCCACTCCATAGACACAGTACCAAGTATGACGGCAAGCCAATCAGGCGGTTAAAATTTTCCCAAGAAAGGAACAAAGCGCTGCTGTAAAGATGCACGTTTCTAGCTATGCTCAGTGCCTAATTCTTTCTTTTTGGGGTATTTTTATTGTTACTATTAGCAGTATTTCAATTTGAAATCACTTGTCTATGTGTCACTTGCCTGGTTCACCAACACTTTTGATGTTCATAAAGGAATGCGCACGCGTGTTGAGGGGATGATAAGGTTATGTCCTGAGAGGTATTGCGTGTGACAGGAGAACTGGAGGCATGGATGGGGAAAGAGAGAAGTGACCCTGGGAACCGCCTCCTAGCCTCGCCAGATGCCCCCATAGTAACTCTGTGTGATGCCTGTTGTTCACCCACATGACACTAGTGACTTGAGGAAATGTACTAGCATTGAATATGTCCTAAAGTGTGTGTGTGTGTGTGTACATGTAAGGTGTGTTTTCCTGCAGAATTTCATTCTGTATAGTGTGGGATTTTCTTTTTACTGAAGTATTTGAAGTTGGTCTAACCATGATTAGATGCCTGACACTTCCCAGCTAAGATTGAAGCTACCACTGAAGCGACTGCAAAAAAAAAAAAAAAAAAAAAAAAAAAACCCTTTCAGAAGTTTTGAACATAATTAAGTGACCCTTCTAAAATATCTAAATTCTTAATGCATTTTCTCATTTTTTGAATTCAATCACTGACACAATTTTACTTGTGAACTATTGCAAATAATTTTATAAAATGACCCCTAGTGAGAGCAGGTTAGAATATAAATAATTGAACACATGACCTACAGTCCTCCTAATCACACGTCTTAGCACCCCGCAGGAACGCACCATCCGTTTTCCATTTGCTCGCAAGTTAAGAGTCAATGTCCATTATGCTTTTATTTCTCACCTGTTCCACAAATCCAGACCCACTGCCCTCCAGTGGAACCTCTTCAGGAGTTCTGCTCAACCCCAGGGTATCTCAAATTCGCTTCTTCTAATCAAGTTTCACTCTGGTCTTGAGATCTCGCAGAGGTACTGAGCAGCGTCTACTTGAAGTGCAGAGCCATTGTGGGGACATGAGACATCTTAGTGGGTTTAGTTTTCCTGTCGGGTTTTATTAGACACCGTGTGTGGCCGGCCGTAGAGCCTCTGAGTGGCATCTGTTCCCAGACCCTTTGCGGGTCTCACTGTCTCAAGGTCCTCCCACCAGTCCAGATGGGAAGTCCTCCCTCTCCTTTCATGGTTTGCCTTGCGGCTTCCATGGTATACCCCACCAACCCCAGAATGTGGAAGAAGCATTTCCAGGTGGAGCAATTTTGGTAACTGTGGAGGATACCATAAGATAAATCCTGTCCCATTCCCCATTCACTGGTTCAGTGGGCTGCTCAGCAATGTAAACCATCCCTACACGGCCTTTTACAAGGCTTCCTGCTCAACTAGGCAACAAGCTCCGAAGGCAAAATCTAGCCCGACTCTGCGATGCCTCTGGTGTGCGCAGCCTTTCCTGAGCGGCCCATTCTCCTTTGCTGTCCCTCACGCTCCTCTGATTTACACCACTCAGTGATCTGTTAACACGAGAGCACTGGCCTCAGGTTCTGGTTCCTACAAACTCACAGACAATTGCTGCGAAGGTTACATAAAGCATCACTTCGCAAGAGGGCCGAATGCTGCCGTGGCCTCTTCTAGATGCACAAGCTGAATCCCGAAAGTGAAAAGCCAATTTCCTTCATACTTAGGGATCCCTTAGCGGAAGTAGAAACCCTGAAGCAATGTGTTTCTCAGCACCACATTTACGCCTGAAAGTCAGCGCATGCTTTCTTCTTCCTCCCCCTCCTCTTCTGCGGAGGAAGCGTATCTACAGTTTATCAGATCAGTCTTTGCTCAGCTTCTGCCCTCGGACTCTTGCCTCTGATTGAGTCTCGACGGGAGAAGTCATACGGTGAGCTATACCAATTCACGAGTGAGCAAATGAATGAATGGAGTGCCTCTCATTTTTTTAATCAAAATTAATAGATTTTGAATAATTAAAAGTGAGAATGGTTGTGATAAACCTGCCAAGTCATGTGAAATTTTAAAGGGAATTTCCATGTCTTATAATTTGCTAAATATTTAACTTTCAATTATTATTGTACAACTGCCAAAATAGAAAGCTTAGGCAAGCAATGTTCCTTTGTGCATTTAACAAATTATTACTAAGCTCCTGGAATGTGACTGTAATCTTAGAGCCCTAACAGGAAACACTGCAGAGAACTGCACAGTCAAACCTCGCTGCTTTCAGGGAACTGCATGCTATGTCATGCCTCTGAATTTCAGTGCTGACCATAACCCAGGTTTTAGAACAAATGGTTATACATTATGATGGTTAATCTCTACTGTCCACCAGAAGAGATCTAGAATTACCTGGAGAAAGAGCCCCTGGGCATGACTAAGGAGGATTATCTTAACTAGGTGAAGGGGCGAGGGAAGACCTGCCCACTGTGGTTGGCACCGTTCCCCAGGGATTCTGGAGCCGAACACAAGTAGTGTTCACTGCTCGCTGCTCCTTGGTTTGGGATGTGATGTGGCCAGCTGCTTCAGATTTCAGGCATTATGACTTCCTTGCCATGATTGGTTGGACCCCCCTCACCACTAGTCAGAATAAATCCCCCCCCCCCAATTGCTTCTGTCAGGGTATTTTACCACAGAGACAGGACAAGAAACTAAGACAAATATGATACCAAATAAACACTCACATGTAAAGTTGTCATAGTCTTAAGAATAGTACTTAGTATGTAGTCTGTATTCAATGAACGTTAGCAGTTATTACTATCATTATTGATTTTTAAATTACTGTTTCTATGGCAAAGCATGTTGGGGAATACTACCTGAAATACCATAGTTCCCATGAAGATAATGCAAGCATGACCACAAGACCACCCTTCTAGTGCAGGCAGTATTGCTGTGGTCTTAGGGGGCATCAGCATCTTTTGGGAAGAGAGGAATGGGTCTTGTTGCTTTCCTTACTCGCAAAATGCTCAGGTATGAGAACCTTTGAGTCTGCCATTCTGATGTTGACTCTACATAAAGATAAAAACCAATCTCTACTCCCCAGTAGAGCTGTGCCTCTTTGTTGCTGGTCCTTAGTTGCTCTTGGGTTTTGCTATTATTAGGTATTGGACTTTGGAAGGCCAATAAGTACATGTTAATAGAAAGAAAAAAAAGCATTAGTTACAGATTACAAGGTCAGAACAGGGTAAAGACACAGTACATTTCCTTTGTACAGCCGATAGTTCACTCATCCATGGCCCCACCACCTGAACTCCCATGGAAGAGGGATCGTTCATGAGACTGGATGTAATTAAACAACTGTTTTGTGTATATGATGCAGGATGCCTGCTTATAAAAATAACCCATATCAATGTACATTAAATAAATGCACAAAGCTGATTTTTTTCTTTAAAGAACATTTACAAGACATGACTCTAAACTTCGATTTGCATTCACGTAAAATAGTTGATTCAAGATGAGGGTCATGTTTTCCACATGCAGACTTCATAAGAGATACAAATCTAAAGATTATGACATTTTATGGACTATTACTATTTTCTGTCTCCACAGCCTGGAAATTGCCACTTCTAGATGCCAGTCTTAGGATAAAAATATGAACATATACTAATCACCCCACTTCATAGCCTGTTCTTTGCTTCTCTGGGCTGCCATGGGAATTAGGTCAGAGCAGGCTCACTGCATTCGGGGGCATTGAGATCAGGCTGTACCTTTCCCTAAGTTGTTTTTATAGGGCATAAAGCTTTTGTTTTCAGGCTAAACTTTATCCTTAAAGTCTCCATTTTAAAAATGGCATTAAAATTCACTTGGAGGACAGAGGGTGACTCCCTCCCCTGAGCTAGATACGCGAGCATCACCTTCTGTCCAGAAGCTCATAGGAGGCACAGACTGATAAACAACTTATTTCTATGTATATAAAGTAAATTTGGACCATGTGAGTACATGGGTATATTGTAATCATAGCAGGAAAACCAGGTCAGAGAGCTTGTCAATCAAGGAATGGAAATCTGGACCCCATAAAATAGGACATCTAACAATGCCATGGCAAAGGCCTCAGGGACATGCCATTCGATCACCCAGTTTCTGATTTCTGTCTCCAAGGAAGTCCTCTTTGGAACCTCTTGAACTCCTGAGTGTTAGTGTTAGTAAGTAGGTTTGGAGCAAGAGAATCTGTGCTTGCCTTGGTTGGCTCCAGTGGGAAATTGGGACTACTTGGCAAACAGCTGCCCTAAAATCTGATAGAGCTTATGAACTTATTGTTATTCAGTAAATTCTGATGTTACAGAAAGACACACATGTGTCTATTATGTTTCTGGCAGTGTGCTCATAACAAGGAAATTAGCAACATTCATTGAATTGCTTTTTGCTGAAGAAAATTTATCTTTCTCCTCATAAACAGTGCCTATGCACTGTGGAGGATCCGTCATCAGTCTTGGGCTGGCAGAGTTCTATGTATTGCTCAGCTCAAATGAAGTCACATCAAAAGATGTGCAAGTTTTCAGTTCAGCTAAGACATTCCGCAGGGTCACATTGTTCTTGTAGCCGGAGAGACTTATAGCCTGATCACCATCCTCCTGTGTGCTGTGGCAAAACCATCCTGGTAAAGAAGAAACACCCGGGGCTTGCTGATGCTCAGAATGAATAAACTACAGCTTGGAAACCTGGCCATTAGGGTATTTAATTTTGTCTTTTGAAGTTGTGACTTAGACTATTGAGTGCATGGCAAATACAACTTGCACAAAAATTATCTCATTGAGTCAGGGTGTCTTTCTTGGCATATTAAGTGGCTAAATGGATAAAACAGTCAGAGTTATCCTTTAAGTTCTATGTGTGTCCCATCCATCATGCCTTTTCAGTGACATTCAGTAGGATGGGTGCTATACTTCTGAAACTTGGCTTCTTAGGAAATCTGAGTATTATTTGAAATGGCCAGGCCTAACAATTTTTCTTTGAGAGTAATTTTTTTTATGATCAATTACTTTTATTTCTGATTATATTTGAGAAAACTTATTATCAACTACACCACTGTAATATGCCATTCCCTTTGGATGGAGAAACACCAGTATAGTTTGTGGCAACAAACTACTCATCATCTAGTAATGTTCACAATTAATTTTCAGCTCCTTTCCCAGAGATCCCATCCTCTACAGGAGGGAAGAGAGGGATGAGTATATGAAGCTGGTGAGGCTGATGTCTTATAGTGCTGAGTGGTACCTACTGGTACCATCGCTCTACAGGAGGGAAGAAAGAGATGAGTTTCTAAAGCTGGTGAGGCTGATGTCTTATAGTGCTGAGTGGTACCTATTGGGTCCCATCGCTCTACAGGGAGATGGGGAGGATGAGTATCTGAAGCTGGTAAGGCTGCTGTCTCGTAGTGCTGAGTGGTACCTACTGGGCTGAAGCAGATACCCACTTCTCCATTTACTTATTCAGTTAAGTCCTTTTCTTGTTTTATTTTTATCTGCTTGTTCAGTAGATCTACCTTCTTCACACATTTCAAAAAGGCTTTATTTACTTTCATTTCATACATATGAGGGTTTTGCCTGCGTATATGTCTGTCTACCACTTGTGTGTCTGGTGCCCATGGGGTTCAGAAGATGGCACTGAATCCCCTGCAACTGGAGTTGCAGATGGTTGTGAGCTGCCATGTGGGTGCAGGAGTCGAACCTGGGTCCTCTACAAGAGCAGTAACTTAACGGATGAACCATCTCTTCAACCTCTCAATACTTTTAAAATATTTTGATTTAGTGTTCATAGATGTATATATTTTGATCCAATCCACCCAATTCACTTCAATTTCTTCCCTATTTCTCCCAATGCCTTCCTCTTCCAATTTCATATTCTTTTTCTCCTCCCCACCTACTTAAGTTAAATATTCACTGAGTCCACTTAGTGCTGCCTGTGTCTACATGGATGTAGAAACATCTCCTAGAGCATGGGTAGCCCCACGTGGCCTGTATCTCGGGAAGAAAACTGACTCTTCCTTCCTCAGCAGCCATCAGTTGCCTATAGCTTCTCAGCCAGTAGTGGGACTTCATGAGCTCCTCCCCGTCTCATGCTGGGGTTTTGGCTGGCTTGATCTTGTTCAGGGCTTGTGCATGTGGGAAGCTATACTGTCACGTCACGTCATGTCATGTCATGTCATGTCACTGTGGATATTTACTCCCCCGGCTCTTAAAATTTTTGTGCTCCTTCTTCTGCGATGATTCCTGACCTTGCATCCCTGAGCTTGCAAATTTAATTTTCCTTTTAAATGCCTTTTTTTTAATTTGCTTTTCCAGAACTCTTTCTTCTTGCATGGCTGAAACTCTGTAGCCATTGATAGCAACTCTTCAATCATCCCCTCCCCAGCAACTGACATTCTACTTTCTGCTGCTATGAGTTTGATTTATCTGTTTGTTTATTCTCTCCAAACCAGAACCTTGCATGCAGTATGCAAGCACACTGCTACCGTGCTACAGTCCCCGCTCAGCGTGGCTCCTTTAGATATCTCCCGGAAGCGCGATCACAGTACTCAAGCTTCTTCCGTTTATGTCAAGGCTCATCCCAGCGTTCCTCTCCATGGTAGTAGATGACAGGATGACTTCTCTCAAGACAGAATAGCATTCTAATGTGTGTGTACGCATCCTCACCCATATACTTGAGGTGTTTAAGGTGCTTCCGTCTCTTGGCTGTTGCGAGTCATGATGTGATAAACATGGGGATCAAGTATGTTTCTGGCATATTAAATTCAGTTCCTTGGGCTGGAGTTCCGTTCATCCAATAGCAGTATTCCTCATGCTAATTCTAAGTTTTGAGACTGTTTACAGCAGTGGCTCCACTTGACACTCCCAAGAGTGCCAGAGGGCTTTCGTTTGTCCGAGACACTTTCCCTTAGTTGTGATAGTGGCGGCCATCCTTACAGGGGTGAGGGGAGGCCTCTGTGCATTCTCCTTAGCATTTCTCTGAGGATTAGAAATATCAGTCACCTCTCATTTGTATGTGCTCTTCGAAGAAATGTCTACTCAAGTCCTTTGGCCCTTTCCAAATTAGGCAACTTCTGCTTTGGCTTTTGAGTTGATATGAGTTCTTTGTAGTGTTAACCCCTTTTGTGAGAATTTTCAGTTTCTGTTCTGCCACGTGCCATTTACATGGAGTCTTTTGGGGCAAGGCTTTGCCTTGTCAATAAAGACCAGACTCCCTGGTTCTACATTTATGGCATTTAGCCTCATTTCTTTGAGGGCAATGCTATTTTAAGTATACATATTTTATCAGAAAAGCCAAAAATTGACCACACAGTACTCATGTTTTTGTCGATTCAATTGCTTTCACGTCCTTTGCTTCACAGCAAGAATTGAGTATAATGTGACACCAGACACAGGATCCGCTGACCAGAGGGTTGCCAGGTGAGAACATGCGGCATAGCTTCTGAGACAGGATTTGTGTGTGGTGATGCACTCCATGCTAAATAAGAGGAAGAACAATACGAAGGAATGGAATGGAAAGCTTCTGTGTCAGGTGATGGAAAGGGCTCCAAAGGTAAAATCCTATTAATGTGTTTAGGGAAAGAAGCTGGTCCCAGTAATCACACCTGATCCTATTAGTGTGTTTAGGGAAAGAAGCTGGTCCCAGTAATCACACCTGGGCAGCAAAGGTGCCCCTTTACATGGTAGTGTATATGAGGATTCAATGCACATTCAGCCACTTCATGACGCAACTATGCCATCGGGGTCCATGAGCAAGTGATTGGACTGTTTCATGAACTGGAAATACGTGGGTGCCTCCCAGATCTCTGACCCTTGTCGTGAAAATGCGAGGTTGGTTTCTGTGCTACTTCATAGCTCCTGTTGCCACTGAATGGCTTGGAGAAAGGGGGCAATCTAGACAACCTTGCAGGCAAGTAATTTAAGACACATGAACCCTGCCTTTTCCTTTATGAAAACCAAGATAACCACGTGGCCCAAAAGGCCGAGACTTGGGACAAACATCCCCTGTCTGAGGCATGTTATGGACCTACTATCTGTAGTTATCCTAACGATTTTTCTTCTGCTATCTCAACATTGGGAAATTTCTAATGGAGAAACTTATTTAAAGTTTTACCATTTTAAAAGATACATGTTGTGAAGTAGTTTGGACACGGACAAGGGAGTTGTGAAACTCAAACAGAGTGGCAGATGTTGCTTCTTTGCTGGGGCCAAGAATCAACAGGAGAAGAGGCCAAGGCTGCCAAGCAGCCCAAGGGGATCCTGGGAAACCAGGCCTTTTCTTCTTTTCTCCCAGGGACAATTGAAGGCCTCCTGTGAAGAAGAAAAGAAGCCAAGCCAGAAGGAGATTTTTCCTAGCCAGAAAATATGAACAGAAAATATTATCCTATTTCTACTTTTCAGAATGATGTTTATCATTATTTAATTCAGTCATATAATGTAGATATGTACACTCACACACAACATTGTCCAATTGCCCAAAGAGGACAATTATCCCCTTCACAGTCACTCAGCCCTAAGTGGCGGAGCTCAGCTTCAGATCTGGGTCTTCTATTTATCAAGCCAATGCCTTTATTTTCTGTCAGTCAAATTAAGCAAACCCCCACGAAGGCAGCAGAGAAACAGTGTTTGCAGCAGCAGCAACTGTCTGTCAACTCTGAGTGAGAATATATAGTCTAGGACATACACATATTTTTAACATCAATTTCTCCATTTTCAGGAGCCAGGAAATGCAAATACAGGGTATGATGACCTTCTCAGGTGACCAGAGTTCATAAGTGTTATTTTTTTAAAAAAAAATGACCATTTGGGATATTGAGTCAGATATCTTGAGTGTTTTCTGTTTCCTAACACTAACTGACATCATGACCCCAGAACCTTAACTCTACCTCTCTCAACCACACTGGAGTCATCTAAAATAGACCACACAAGTGACCAGCTCTGATACTCACTTGTATGGGTTAAGTAAGGCATCCTAAGTTATCCATATGGTATATAAATAACAAACAATATATACACAAGGGCTAGAGAGACGACTCAGGGGGGAAAATAATTTACCGTATAAGCCTTAGTATCTGAGTTCAAGTCCAAACACCTAATATTTAAAATGAAGGGCATGACTGGGTTAAAATTAGAGGCATGACACCTTGAATTCTAGTACCTTGGGAGGTGAAGACCAGATCTATAGGGCTCGCTGGCTGTCTGCCTAGCTCTGGGCTCAATGAAAGACCCCATCTCAGAGGAATAAGACACAGAGAGATGGAGCAGGGCACTGGGTACTATCCTCTGGCTTTCTATCTGCTTACATACATGTGTCTATACCACTCACACCAATACTGCACTCACACAAAAATGTGTGTGTGTGTGTGTGCACGCGTGCGCACGTGTGCGCAAAATAATGCAAATAAAGGACCTGAACCCTGCAGAGAAAGTACAGAACAAATTTTACTTGTTAGAAGACCAACAACAACTAAAGGTGAAAGAACGGTTGTAGAGAAAAAGGTGAAGATTAGCAGCCCCTTTGCCACTGGCATTTGTGACGCTTTGTCGTTGACCAGCTAGACACGTCTTTAACTTGCAAGCCTTCATTTTCCTCAGTGGTAGAATGTTCACAGCTGGACTCAGTGGGAGCATAGGGTCCATGAGAAGATCAAATGAAGCCATGTGGAGAGTTCTGAGACACATAGTGAGAAAATATCCAGAAGAAAGGAGGAAAGGGAAGGGGGGAGTGGGGGGAAGAGGTGGAGAGAGGGACGGAGCTAGGTAGGGGTGGAAGAAGGTGATGGAAGCTAGAGATGTTTACAAAGGACGTTTTGAGTGTCGGGGCCTGAGGACCTCTGCTAGGCTGTGCTGAAAGTCAGGTCCTTCTCTATGCTGCCAAAGCTCACTCACTGGCTCATTGTTTGATGCTGGGAAATCATTTAATCTGGGATGATAGTTACTGTGGGTGTATACAGTCTGTACCCTTCTGTCCCCTCTCACTGCTCTGGGTCAGATGACCTTGAGGTCCCCTTCGGCTCTAATTTTCTATGATAAAATTATGTTCTGTGTGCTGGCGATGCCTCTGCAATAAAAAGAAAATAGCAAAACCCCAGGCTAGAGAATGCGTCACACGCTCTGAGATTTGCAGTAGAAAATTAATGTTCACGGGCTATGCGTGTTGGGAAAGGAGACTCCCCATTTTCACACTTCTTCTACAGAGGCTTTTAATTTAGTCGAATTATATTGCTTTTTTTTGCTGCTCAACAGCTGTCAAACATGGATGAACTTTTTAAAAATTCTTTAAGCATCTATTTTCCTACAACCCCTATCTAAAAGCAACCTCATAAGAATTGCTAGAAGTTTTACAACTGATTCCCGCATACGGAGGGCCTAGTTCAGACCCATGGAAGCTTCACAGCTTTCCATCCAGAGTTCATGAGTTTCCCCCAGCTTGATTCAGCTGCCTGTAGATTTTTCCATCATGATCTTGATCTCACTTGTTCCTGTTTTCCCTCCTCCCTCTCTTTGACTGGATTCCCAGAGTTATCTGAGGGGCCCTGGCATTGGGATTGATCCCTGGTGCAGGAGCTAGCTTGTTAGAGCCCATTCCCTATGAGGGGATGCCATACTCGGGCTTAATGCAGAGGGGAGGGGCTTGGTCCTGCCCAAAATCAATGTGCCAAATTATGTCAACTCCCAATGGGAGCCCTTTGCTGTTGGGAGGAGTGGGTGGGGGATGGGCTGGGAGGGAGAACTTTGGTTGGAATGTAATGTGAATTAAAAAATAAATGAATTTACATCAGACGGTGGTGGTACATGCTTTTAATCTCAGTACTCAAGAGGCAGAGGAAGGTAGATCTCTGTGAGTTCAAGGCCAGCCTGATCTACAGAGCAAGTTCCAGGATAGGCACCAAAGCTACACAGAGAAATCTTATCTTGTAAAACCAAAAAGTATAAATAAATAAATAAAATGTTAAAAATTTGCTAGCAATTTAAGCTTTTCCTTTCATTAGATTTGGTTTCGAGACCTATAGCTAGCTAGATACAGACATCCCTGTTCACAGAGAGCCAAACACAGAGCACTTTCAGCAGGCATGGGATGTCAAAGCAATCTTGTTTATTTCTCTCATGTAACAGTTGGGGATGCTGGGCTCAGAGAGGCAAAGTGTCGGAGGCAGGGTTACATAGGAATGGTCTATGACCCCTGTAGTTTTCAAACCTGTGTCTCACAGCTTCCATCTCACCCTTGGGAGATGGAACTGTCTCCTCTACTCTCGCATCCGCTTGACTAAGAAAGTAGCATTGGAAAATGTCAAGTCTAAGCTATGAGGGACTTGAAGTTTCTGCTTGGGTCTCTTGAGGCATTGTCTTAGAGCGAGCTCCAACACTGTATACTGTGAGAAGCCCAAACCACATGGAGAGATTGCTGAGGAAAGGAAGCCACATGTCTCTAGCAAGCTTCTGTCCCCTAGCCAACACCTCGTCCTGGTCCAGAGAAGGAGTTTCATGGTCGTCCTGTTCAGTAGCTCCTTCAAAAGACCCAAGCCCCATTTATGATATATGACCACACAAACACCTCGGGAGAGAACTCGTATTGAGCCACACCGCGCTAAATAGGCATTTCAAGATACTGTGCTAGGCTGGTTTCCTCTGCAGCAGTGGGTTTCCTGAGTGTCACCCCCCTTCTTGGGTTTGAAGAGCTAATTTAATTAGCATATGCATTTCAGTAATTGGGCAGATTTGAAAATGACAGCTATTAATTTGAGTTTACGTGGAAGAACAATTTAACGTCAGAATTGCTCAAATCTCACAAACTGTAACTTCTCATCTTTCGCTGGCTCAGAAAACATGTGTCTTTCGTTGATGGTTGCGATGTTTAAATGTGGACTTATGAGTTATGAGTAGATGTGAGCAGAAATGTGTATGATTGTCCAAAAGCCTGTCTGAAGTTGCAGAATTAGCCAAGATATAAAACCTTTATACCCCACTTCATCTTCTAGAGTTGACCTGGGTGTGACGGGGAGAGTCACAACCAGTAGCTTGGAAAATAAGGGGATATTGAGGGCAGAAGTTGCATCAGAAGTTTTCCTGCTCTAACCAGGAAAAAGGAAAACATGTTTTGTGCTTAACAGCGATTGAACTTAAAGCAGGGAACTGGCGACGTAGACACTGACAATTGCTTGAGAAGCCAGACTCGGTGACAGGAAAACTTAGAGGTCAGAACAGCTGGTAGCTATGACTAGTGCCCATGGAAGGAAGCAATGATGCCAGTCTCTTCCCATAGTCAGGCAGCCATGCAAATCCCAGGCTTTTTGTACAGCTGCCAACCTGTGAGAGCCGCTGAGACCTTCTACTAGCCAGGATTGCAGTAAGCCACATGGATGGCGGTGTGACCAGCCTGTCATTCTCACCACACAGAGGGAGACTCCTTACTCCCTTGGAACTGGAGTAGCTAGGGGGGTATCCTTTTTAAGCCACTGTGCTTTGTCCCAGGTTTCTGGGTCTTACATGTTTTCAGTTTTTTCCTAATGAACAATGCAGTTCTACACTAGGCGCCCTTTTCTTTCTTTTTAGTGGAAGATCAGGAGAGTGCTGGGTACTTCTGTTCAGCCATCTTGAAACCTCTGTTAACAGTGTTTTTTTTTTTTTTTTTTTTTTTAAAAAAAACCGGGATCAAGTTTCCTGAAGAACATGCTTTATCCACACTGGGTTATGAGAGTTAACATGACCATGAGGGGTTGATCCACCCACTGAGACAGTGTGCCTGATCTAATGGGAGCTCACCAAGCCAGCTGGACTGGGTTTGAACGAGCATGTGATCAGACAGGACTCTGAATGTGGCTGACAATGAGGGCTGACTGAGAAGCCAATGATAATGACACTGGGTTTTGATTCTACTGCATGGACTGGCTTTGTGGGAGCCTAGTCTGTTTGGATTCAGACCTCCCTAGACCTGGATGGAGAGGGGAGGGCCTTGGACTTCCCACAGGGCAGGGTACCCTGACTTCTCTTAGGACTGGAGAAGGAGGGGGAAGGGGAGGAGGGGAAGGGGGAGGAAAATGGGAGGAGGTGGAAAATTTTAATAAACAAATAAATAAAAATTAAAAAAAGAACAGCTGTCAAGTGAAGCTAACTTCTGCAGAAATTAAGTACATATATAGCTTTGTTCATGCAATTTATTAAAGTTATTGTTTAGAAAGTGATTTTTCATGAAAAATTAAAACTTGAAAATCATAATATTGTCAGGTTTGTCATTGTGATCTATATACATAACATCAAATCCTAAAAAATAACATAAAATACATGCATATTATTTTGTAAAAAAATACAAAACAACAACAACAACAAAAACAGAGCACAGATGGCCTTGCCTCATAGCCTGGGCTGATTCTCAACTGATTTTGAGATCGATGTTCCAGGTGCATGAAAACAAGCAAAAGCTTCCTTCATCTTCCCTCCTCCATAGAAGGGGACTTCCTCCACAGGAAGCTTGCCAGGTCACTCCGGGTGTCCAGTGACAGGCCAGTAGGCAGCGTCCTCAGCACGAAAGCTGGTAGACAGCCATTTGAAGGCAGGGGTTAAGTTGGAGTGGGAAAGGGGAGGAGGGTGTTCTCAACTCGTGTTGATTTCTGTCAGACTTCAGCTGAGGTTCGTGAAGAGATGATTGCGATCTCATCCTTCACAGCCTGGTGGCTCCTGTGTAATTATACACGCCCGAGCTTAATATTGTCTCAGAGAGAGGAAAAGATGCAGCAGATTTTTAGCCTCGGGGTTCTTATGATTGGGGACAGATTTTACTCTCACAAATAATTTTGTTCCTTTTTCACCTCCTTTGCAAGGCGTCATTGTAGGGCTGTGGCTCACGTGGGGGCCAGCCACTGGGGATATTTTCAGAGTATAGAGGAAGAGTTGCCAGGCTAAGGGAGCATATATCATTTAGGACCCGATGACACACAAAAGTGGCCCTCCTGTGTTTCAGGCGGCAGCCTGGGAAATGATGGATTTCTCTGCCTCCTGCCTCTGGCACCAGAAGTTAACGGGGTTTAGTCTGTGATAAAAAAAAAATCATATTTGAAAAAGTCCCCTGTCTTTCTGATAAGGAAGCTTTAAAAATTTAGGGATATTTCTGAATGTCATTTAATTTTTGCCATTTACATTATTAATGTGTTCAAATATTATTCAGTTCTATTTATTATGCTGTACTGAATTAGTATGCTCTCTATTGACACGCTGCCTAGAGTGGAAAATACAAAGCAGAACCTCAAACTAAGTGAAATGTTCCCATTGATATTACATCATTATCCTTATTGAGCCAGAAAAAAAAAAAAAAAGAAAACTGAAGCAATTAGGAAAATAAAACACAGTTGAAACGTTTTTATTAGCATCCTTAATACATGTACTCAGGATCACCAATAAACATTTCAGTGCAACCTGGTGATAGAATAAATTGCATGCATAATATAATTATTTCAAGTTAATTAAAATATTATTATGATATATAGTTCGGGAGGCAGCACCCTATGCTCCTCACTGATTTCTTCACCTTTAGGCTTCAGACTCCCTGCGAGTGACCTCAGTAAACAGTGTGGATACTGCCTCCTTTCAGAAGTTTCTGTAGCCAGCCATCAGGAGAGTCTTAGATATCTCCACCAGAACATCTCTAAGACTCAAAATCTGGTAGACAGTGAGATGCCCAAGGCACCCACTGCTCCATGGTGCTGGACTCACCCGTGGCAAGATGGCTAGGCATATACAATGTTCACTAGTATGGATGCTGGCTTTGAGCTCACCCTTCAAAACCAGGCTCCCTGGTTTCAAACCATGGCTTTCTAGTAACTGTCAGCAAGTTGTTTGACCTCTCTATGCATTGATTCTATTGTGTATGTGCACGTATGTGCCTGTGTGTATGCGTGTGTATGTATCCTGCACGGTTGCATGAAGGCTTGTATGTGATATCACAAAAGGGCGGTCGACATCTTCTATGCCTTCCCATTGGTACTGTGTCTAGCAGTGTTTGGCACATGGTCCTCATGATGCGGTTGCCTGCTATTAGTACCCTCATGCTGTTTGGCACAGAGCAGACTCTCAAGGAATAGTAGCAGTTATTTTTACATTCCCTTGGGTGTCCATGAAGCAGAATCTCCTTACTTCCTAGTCTGCTGAGGAGTGGATACCTTATTCTTCTGCCATTCATGTTCATTCTGATGCTTAGCCTTCATCTTCAGCCTGGTTGCAGGCCTACTAGATGGCTTCTCTCACACTTCTTCTGTTTCAGTTTACTGCCCCCACTGTTAGGTTTGGAAACTTAAAAGCACTGTGGCCTCAAAACCACTATTCCCCTGCCTGGTGGTGGTGGTGCACACCTTTAATCCCAGCACCCTGGAGGCAGAGGCAGCAGGATCTCTGTGAGTTCCTGGCTAACCTGGTCTGTAAAGTGAGTGCCAGGTCATGCAGGGCTACACAGTGAAATTCTGTCTTGAAAAACTCATACCAACCAATCAGACAACCAACCCCCAGAACAACAACAACAACACCCACTATTCTTGTAGCCTCTCCCCTTGCTAATGATGGTGTCAAAGGCTCGCTTATATTCTCTTGGACTCTACTTTCCTGGTTCCTTCCCTTGTCAACCCAAGCTTTCCTCATAGAAACCTCAAGTATGTTGAATTATCCAGTTTTCCAGCCACTACTCCTTCCCCGTGCTCCCTAAAAACTGTGGCTGTAGTCACTTCCATTTGTGGGTCCTCCACCGGGTTATTCAAATACTGCATGCCTTCCTTTCTGTTTCTGTTTGCAGCTCTTGGACATTTCCAGTTATGCATGTGGGTTCATGCACATCTTCTATATTTGGCACAGGGAACAAATACTTAATGCATTATTGTATAATTTAAGTTGTGTCTATGTTTTGTACATACCTTTGGGACAAAGGCTACCTTGGACAATTCTGTTGAGTATGTCAAACTGCCCTTTGTCAAGTCGCCTAGAGATAAGCGAAATAGATAGTACTTCAAATATTCTTAGTGTAACTCTCCTGTCTGGCTGGAATGACTGTTTCATTTTTCAACTCAATTCAGCATCATTTTCTGGTTCTTATGCACTGTGTATAATGAGATTTGCTTTGAGTTATCAACACTGCAGGGGAATGTTTAAATTAGAAAGAGAAGCCCCACCATCAATTTCTTTGAAAATGGAATAAAAACACAAAGATATTTCCCCTATATTCTATTATCAAAATATAATCTAAATTCAAAGCTATCCTGCCAACAATGGCATTGTTTCCTCAAGATTGTGAATTTGGATTGGAAAACGTATTTATCAAAAGTAATTAAATGGAAATAAAAATCTTTATACACTACTGCATAATTTTTTTTTGCAACCATAAATAGTATTGGCTAATGCTGAACAACTAACAGAATGGGTGGAAAATGCAGATAACTTTCACAAACTCTCCAGACTTGGGAATTAAATAGTCCTTTAAAACTGGAGGTGGGGTTAGATGGAGGGAGCAGGCTTCACAGACTCTGATGAGGGTGTGCACGGAGGCCCTGGAGTCCCTTGGTTCTTCTATTCCTTAACCAGGAGAAGGTCAACACATCATCATGGTCCTTCAAAACTTGCTCAGCTTCATTTGAAGGAAACCTAAGTTTCTAGGAAGAAACCATGGGATCCACGTGCTCTCTTTTCACACCTTCCCTTTTTCTGCTGTGCCCTGACCAGGATTCCACGAGCCTTCCCCTCAGTTCTACCGATAGACACACACTCAATAAGTGAGGCTAGGCACTCTACAACCATGAGCTAGAGCTCCAGACGTGTGTGTGTGTATAGTATGTGTGTGTGGTATGTATGTGTGGTATATGTGTGTTTCTATGTGTGTATCTGTGTGTGGTATGTATGTATGGTGTTTGTGTGTTATATGTGTGTGGGGGGATGTGTGTGTGTGGTGTGTGTGTGGTATGTGTGTGTGCCTGTATGTGGCATATGTGTGTCTATGTGTGTGTCTGTGTGTGTTATGTATGTGTGTGTGTCTGTGTGTGGCATATGTGTGTGTCTGTGTGTGGCATATGTGTGTGTCTGTGTGTGTTATGTGTGTGTGTCTGTGTGTGGCATATGTGTGTCTATGTGTGTGTCTGTGTGTGTTATGTGTGTGTCTGTGTGTGGCATGTGTGTATCTATGTGCGTGTCTGTGTGGTGTGTGGTATATGTGTATGTATGTGTTGTGTGTGTTTGTAGGCTTGTGTGTACTAAGGTGTGTGCGGAGGTCAGAAGATGAATGTGAAGGCTGGCTCTTTCCTTCTGCCATACAGGCCTTGGGCATCGAACTCAGGTCGTCAGGCTTGGCAATAAGAACACATATGCGCTGAGCGATCTCACTGGCCCTCAAGACACTTTTTAAAGGGTAATTAATTGTTCCTCGGAGCTTGTACCATGTTCTCGGTCACGGACCTGCCCGTGTGTGAGTAAGATCAAATGAGGAAAACATGGTGTGATTCTGTGCAGGAGTTCACAGTGTAACAGAGCAGATATTGTAGAGCATTGCTTATGGACGAGTAAGGAGGCATAAACAAGAAAGGGCTGCACTAATTTTTATCTTCTGTAGGTTGTCAAAAGGTGAGGGTTTACAGGGGTTTCCTAGTCAATGGCCATATGAGCAAGCTCTTGAAGGACACACAAATTTCAGTGGCAGGGGACTGCCCAGGAGATACCCAAGGTGGAGAGCAATTGAAATTTATGTGGACTGAACAAGAAGGGAGCTCGGGTAAACTAACTGGCTATCGTTTACTGGGGCTGTTTTACAAAACTGATAAAAAAGTTTAGTTTCCTAAAGCAATAGAATCCTGGGCCTCTGCAAGGCATGTGTCTGGTAACTGCTGGAGGGAAGCGCCCGTTCAGGTCAGAACCTAAGAAGTTTGTTATGACTGACCCATGTGCCGCTCAGCAGAGAACATGCACATGTCCTTCTCGAGAAGAACTGAGAAGACAGGACAGACGCAGATGCAGAAGGGAAGGAATCTGCTAGAGGAGTTTACCTGTGTGCACGAAGGGACAGGCGGGATTATCCTGAGAAGGGAAGTGGGCAGGAGCTGAGGGAGCTGGTGCAAAGAGGCCTGACAGGAAGCCATGGAAGATGACAGTGGAGGTCGACTTATTGTCGAGGCAGACTTGGCAGCTGGCATGAAAGGCCTGGGGGATCTGGGACAAGAAAACAAAGAGGAGCCTCTCCTCATGTCTAGGGATGGATGGCTTCCCAGCATGCGTCCTAGTGTGTTCTATGCTAGGCACTGTGTCAAACACTCCTGACCCGGAGGAAAGCAGAAACAGTCTCGCTCCAGGAACTTGTGACTGGATAAGAAGAGACACTTCCCAACTACCAGAGCATCTCCAGAGGACTAAAGGGATCCTCCAGCCTCTTGGGCTGTAAGCAGAGCACAGAACGGGCAGGATGGCATGAGACTTTTATCTTATTGATTTTGTAATCTCGGAAGTATAGGAAGCCAGGGCAGGCAGCACGGAGCAGAATAGAGGCCATACATTACCCAGATCTTTATACCCAAGGTGTCGCGATCCTGCCTACGTTATAAACAGCCCAGTGGAAATTAGTTGGCAAGTCCAGGTGGGAATAGGTCAGACATTTGTACGTCTTAATATTTTCCACTGTTTTACCCATTAGCTCTTCTCACAGTACAACGAAGTACAAACTGACCAAAGTTACCCGAAAGCAGTTAGTGCCATGCAGTAGTTTAGATTGCTGCTTTAACCATTTGCTCAGGCCACAAGGTACATAAAAGGGGACGTAAAGTCAGCAGGGTTCAGTACTGAGATAAAGAGATGCCTGGTGACTATACTACGATAGGAATCATGTTTCAAAGCAATTCAAAAGACCATTTTACTGGTTTGAGAAAACCCGTATGGAATGGACACCCCTTTTTTAATTAAAGAATCTCTGCAAAGAACCCATGCCTGGGAAGAGAAGAACCCTCTCCAGACGTTGTCCAACGTGGCTCTGGGATCTTGGGGATTCCCATCATGTACAAATTACAGAGTGCTCAGATTTTTACCAGAAGCCTCCCAACCACTCCAGACAGCATGATCCCACTCCCCAGTGCTAACTTGTTGAAGTCTAATGCCCACAGGATGGTGTTTAGAGGTGAGGACTTCAGAAGACATCAGAGTCATGGTAGCAAGATTAGTGTCCCTATCAAAGGTGGCTAGAGAAGCCCCTCAGACCTTCTGAGACACACCACAACACGATAATCTATGAACCAGAAAGTGGCCCTTCTTCCCTAGTCACCAACAACCTAACACCTGAATCCTGAACTTCCTACATTACAGATCTGTGAGTGTAACTTCACATTGGTGAGAAGCTGTCTCGTGTGTGGAGTTTTGCTATTACAACCCAAGGAGGCTGAGAGCTCTTTGTGCAGCGTTGTAGCGAGAGTGAGGCCTGGCATGCTGAATGGTGCAGCCCTGCATAGGACTTTGCCATCCTGGACTTGAACCCCAAATTGTTCCATGAGATCGCTCATTGTTTCCGAAATTCAAATATCTCGATTGTGACTGTTTCAGTCATCCCTGCTTTCTGACTGACCAGCCTCTAATTTAGTGACACTTCCTTAGGCTCCCAGATTCTGTGGAGCTGGACTCTGAAGAGACAAATGACAGGGTGGTTTTTGTGTGCTGTAGTTCCAGGGGTTTCAGCTGGAAAGATGGGAAGGCTGAAAGTGACAGGAATAACCTGTCTGTTTATTACTCCAAGGCTGAAACTCAGATAAGGAGGCTGTGGGCTGGATCTCCTAGAGACAACATGTCCATGTGGCTTAGGCTAGCTCCCAGGATAGCAGTGTAGATAGTCTCTCAGAGTAACTGAGCTTTCTCTAGAACTAATCCATGTAGCTTAGGCTTGCTCCCAAGATAGCACTGTAGACAGTCTCCTGCTTAGTCTGTTTAGGATTGTATAAGATCACAGAGGAGCTATGAGGATGGCGACATATTCAGAGAAGCTTTTTCTCTTAAACACCTAGACTGTATTAATATATTGGCACTTCATTTGCTGTTTATGCGACAGGCACAAATCCTGGATATACAGAACATGGACAGAGAAAAAGAGGTGTAGGGAATTCTCTCACTGGTCATGGAAGGAGGAAGCAGAATTTTAAGAGGAACTGAACTTAAGTCAGCACTGTAGTCTGTACACTGAGCGATGCATCCATGTACTGCTGTTGCCTATTCTTGCACCCTACATGGTTCCAGTTAGGGGGAGATGCCAGGAAGCCGGGAAGACGGGCCTCATTCGGAAGCGTTCTGTGCTTTGCAACCCTCCCGGTTTCCTTAATGGAAATTAAGGAAGAGGTAACTGAGCAGGGGTTTTCCCTTCAATGCCACAATGACTGTCAGTCAGGCTGTTCCTACACAGAATACCCGGTGAATTCCTTCTCAGCTTTCATGGAATGCTGGCCGCGTCATGGCACACAGACTTGTCTGGACCTGACTTCCTGAGGCAGGAAGGCCGTTCTATTTTTTGTTTCCTCTCACAGCAGTGAGGAAGCAAACACTGTTGGGGCAGGAAGTCTGAGCAGGGATTTGCCGACAAAAGCATTTTTGTAGGCTTAAGGAAAAGGTGTCTTATAAATTTCCTCTAACAGCTGGTTGACCATGTCATTAGAAACACTCAGGATGTGTGACTTCTAACGCTATGGGAGCATTCACTATGGAGAAGCACCCAGTGATAGGAGAGGAATTTTAGCAGTCTAAGAATCGAGACAGGGGCGTAAGGATCAAAAAAAAAATCTAGAACTCTAAGTTTGTTGTGGATATACTGTCACTGATGAGCTCTTCTAGGCTGATGTGTTCAAGTTCCTTTTAAAAAGGAAAATGACCCTGTAGAGATGGCTCAGTGGTCAAGAGCACTTGCTGCACCTGCAGAGGACCTAAATTTGGTTTACCTACATGGTAGCTTACAACCACCTCTAACTCCAGCTCCAGGGAATCCAGTGCCATCTTCTGACTTTTACGAGCACCAGGCATGTATGTGGTACACATGCATACATATGCAAAATGCTTATACACATAAAATAAAGATATGTCTTTAAGAGCAAAGGGAGAGAAGGAATTTCCCAGCCCAAGGCTGCTCAATGGACTCTCTAGTCGTGTTTTTCTGTCTGACTGCAGCATGGGCTTCCTAAAGAGTTCAAAGGAAATACAGAAAAGAAAACAAACACAGGACTAAAGAGAGGGAAGGGAAGAAACAAAAGGATGGGAACACAAGGACTTTGAGCCCCTGAGAGCCGAAGACATGCTCTAATGCCACAAGTACAGACACTGCTTTCCTTTCTGTTTTTTTTTTTTCTTCCTCCTACTCAATGCAGTGATCCTGACTTTCAGAAAAAAAAAAGTTATGTAATATGGTTCACCAAGTCAACAGGAGCGTGCAGGGCTTTGCATCGGGTATATAAGACAATGGAAGACATTGTCAGGAAGCACAAAGTGGTTGGAAAGATGGGATGTGAGGTCTTCCAGATAACACCAGCTTGCTCTCCTCACCTCTGTCAAAGCTAAGAAATAAGTCCCTTTGTGGCCGTTGCAGCAGGAGTTGTGTAGCACCCATTCTTGCTGGGGTCACTCATGAAGCCTGCCTAGCCTTTCCGTCTGTCTTCCCCATTCATGGAAATATGGTGACCAATACATAGAATTAATAGATGGGTTCAACCTGATAGATACTGAACGAACAGAGCCTAGGAGCTCTGCCATAGGTTGCCTGGTTCAGTCCTGGAAGGCTGTTAATTACCTCAGACTGGTGAGACTCAAATGAAGAAGACAGGAGACAGTAGTAGGGAGGCAGAAAACAGGACCAAGGGCGTGTGGCAATTGAGGTGAATGGCTTAGTTATCCATAGGACAGCTTTTTCACCCCAGTTCAGTTCCCAGGTTCCAGGGCAGGCAGCTCACAGCCACCTGTAATTCCAACTTCAGGGAGACAGGATGCCTCTGGTGTCTGTGGGCATCTGGTCTCAAATGCATACATCCCCACACAGATATATGTACATACACAATTTAAAAGTAACTTTAAAAGTCTTTAGAAAAGAATCATCCTTGGAGAAAGAATCATTACCTTGACTGTTTTCTTACACACATAATTGGAGCCTGCAAAATGTTCTATAAATACATGCATTACCCTTCCAGAGTCCAGGAGTTATTTAGTTAAGAAATCTTCTCAAATAATACAATAGAATTTCCCTCTAGGTATCATTGTGTATGTATGTGTTTCAGGGGTGCAACCTAGGGTGCTGAACATGCTAGGTAGGCACTCTGCCATAACCGAGCTACACTCTTAGCCCAGAGGGATAGGTATAGCCCCGATTGGTCTTGAACTTGAGACCCTTCTGACTTTGCCTCTTCAGCACCTTCCTATTGGAGGGTGATAACATGGCTGGCTTGTCTCTGTAGATTTGAACACATCATTGGCGCCTTACTACTTTAAAGCGAGTCACGTTGTTTTATGTGCGTGTCTATAAATACAGGGCGTGAGTCGGAATCACTGTAAATACATGATGCTATGTGCAACGACAAAATGTCAAGGGTAAGGACTGCTTAGCTGTGAAGCTCTGCGAACATATCCAGTGCCAGTTGTCTTCAGAGTTTCTCTAACACTCATATCTGAATTTTTATTCATGTGAAAAATATAAATAGTCAAGATAAAGAAATATAATCCAGTAAAACTAGAACAGCTACATAAGTCAAAAGGCTTGGTTCTGGTGCCCTGGTGGGGGGTTCCTGATAGACTGGGTGTCTATTGGCTACCACTTTTCATTTCACAACAGGAGAGCTGGGTCAAATCAGTTTAAAGACCACACCATTTGTCTGGTTTTCTGAATGAGATAGGCATTTTCAAACTTAGTCTTCTCCCTTCTGGGCCGCTCTAATGTGTTGACAATTCCCATGGCTGTTTTTCAACTGAATTCAACAAAGTGCTAACGTCTTCAGATTGATTTTGTTTCCAGAATTTTGGTGAAGGACTGTAAGCATTGTACTGCCCTATGCTCTGGCTCTTAATGATCCAGGAACCTAAAGTCCATGGTTTTGTTTTGGGGACACCATTAGGTCTGCTGTATGTTAATAAACAAATACCATCAAAGCCCCTAGACATATTGCTGCTGCAGAAATGAAACAGAGCAGAATCCTAAATCTCTTACTTCACAGAGCCATCTGAGACCAATTCGGCATCGGGAAATGAAGTCAGTCAGTTCCAGTCACTCTGTGTTGAGGCAGAATGAAGAGTTATTGGCCCGAAGGATTCAGCCACTCCAAGCACCTCACTGTGCTCTAATAATTTTCTATTTCAAAACATGACCAACCTTTTGCATAGTGAGCCTCCCATGTAAGAACTGGTCCGTGTAACTTTTAGGGGCTCCTTCTGCTCACTCTACTAAGGGAGCTGGTGTTTATTAGATACATACACTCTAGCAGACACAGTCGAATGTCTCATAGGTGGTACCTCTTGGTTCACTAAAATTCCTTTAGAATAAACTGAATATTTGGATCACCAGTGTCATCTGGAGAATGGCAGAAATAGAGCATAAGGTTTCTCATCTCAATCGTTCGCTGTGCCCAAACACATATCCTTGATTCCTCATTAGTAACTTTGATCTCTCCAAAGGCTTCATCTATTCTGTGAGCAACAATGCTGACCTCCCCTTACTCTAATGCCTCGGTCTGGATGAAATGCAGTCAGCTTCATGGAGTCTTTTGAGCTTCACTCAAAGTTGGTATAGGCTGGTACTCAAAACATACACATAGAATTTAACTCATGTCATTTGTTTAAAACCGAGGTTTTTAAAAGAAATTGGTCTTTGAGAAGTGTGGTAAATATGTATACTTTGGGGGGAATTGCCTAATATGAAGGTTGTTGTAGCAATGTGTTTGGACACATTTGGGATTCATTATTAAAGAGAAAGGCATGAAATTCTAAGAAAGGGGCCCAAAGAATGAATTACAAACAAATCCCAAACTTTCTGATGTTCCAACACTGGTATTAGTAGATGAAAGAAATGAGTGTTACTCCATGAAGATCTGGCTAATTTTAGGATTCAGTAATGCTTTAAAAAAAATGTCACATTTCAGAAGCGGATGCGCCATCGGTAATCTTCTGTTACTGGTAATTCCTAGAGATGCCTATACCGCATGACACCACTCTAAGCATCGGTGGCAATGCCCCATCTCATCTTTTATTGCATATGCCAGGCTTGGCTTACTGGAAAACTGTGTCCTTTTGCTATTCCCACATTTCAGAAGCATGGTGGTCAAACATGAACACACTCTGACATACATCCATTCTAGCTTTCTCTCTGCTTCCAGTGAAGCATGTCAGCCATGTCCCTGGGATTTACATGCCATGTCTGAAGTTTCTAGGGATTGGCTTAGAAGGAGATCTCAATTCACTGCTGCTTTGGGGGAATGTCTGAAACCACTGAGCACTTTGAGCTGTGATCTGGGTAAGATGTTCAGGTTGATTCTCCAACTGGAACAAGAGTAACAGAAAATTCTCTTGTATGTATGTGTGTGTGCGTGTGTGTGTGTGTGTGTGTGTGTGTTTGAGACAGGGTTTCTTTGTAGCTTTGGAGCCTGTCCTGGAACTAGCTCTTATAGACCAGGCTGGCCTCGAACTCACAGAGATCCGCCTGACTCTGCCTCCTGAGTGCTGGGATTAAAGGTGTGCCTGGTGGTGTTATAAAATCTTATAACAGAAGATTTTATGTGAGTACCTTGAGAAGTCTCCACCACCTCTTAAGGGGTATGGCTTCTAACTTGACTCTTGCCTACCCTTTTGACATTTAGAGAAAAACCTCTCTGCAACCAGGCAGTGTGGTTTTGCTTTGTATAAAGGATTCCAGCGTCACCTTCCCAGGACACAAACCGATCATTATTCTCCATGGACACACAAGCGTTATTACCCCCAGAGTGTCCATTTTCCCACAGCCAAAACCCCTCTGTATGCTTCCTGGAACGGGCTTTTCACTATTTCTGCCTTTTCTTTCCGAGCTCCTCCCTTCAGGAGAGAATGTGAGAAGCCAGCACTTCATGCAGTTTCCATAGCTTCGCTCCTCACCCAGAAAATCTCCAGGACTGTAGATTCAGCAGGGCAGCGCCAAAGTGTCAGTGCCGAAATAGATTTCAAAAAGTTGAACTCAGCTTGCTAAGTACAGACTACATCATCGTCAGGATTTTCAACATCATAAATTTTCACTCCCATTTTCTGTTCAAGTAGAAAATAGAGGGAGAGACTTATACATGTGAGAAGGACCTTCACTCAAAAATAGAACCAAGTCCAGTGTTTGGACACTGTGAGTGAAGCTGGGTCCCCAAGGAAGTGCATTCTAGAGATTTCCGTATGGAGAGGGAAGGAGAGCTACTGGGTCCTTATAGGGGTGTCTGAAAGGTGATTGGGGAAGATCTGAATTCACCCTCGTTTCTTCCAAGCAAAGCAGGGGTGGAAAAAGGCCTGTCCCTGTGCCCGAGTGCTCGGATCTGAACAGCCCGTTTGCTTGGTTCTTGGCAAGTGTGTTTCTTTATACTGCGAGACTAGCTTAAGTAATGAGAGCAGTTGACTTCACTTTTCAAATGACCTAAGTTTGCACTGAAGATAAAGCCTCTTAAACTGTCCAAATAAACACAGAGAAATAAAGTGACACCCAGTCTTCAGGATCCTTGGAGTGTGGTGACTCTGGATGCAGACATACACTGCTTGTTATGCCCAAACCAGCTTCTAAGTAAATTGAATGTTTTAACTGGTAAAGGAGACTCATATGGCAAGATGTCAGAAATTATAAAAGACTGCCCACAGGAAAAAGTTTCCAAACCTTCATAGACATCATCTAAACAGATTCTGTCATTAGTTTGTCATCTGTCCGTCCAGATAGAGGTAGAGGATGCTTCAGGCAAGAACCTGTTGTTTCAACGTACCCCAACCTTCTCTTTCCTAACCTTCACGTACCTTCTCTGGTTCATTCTGTCTGTAACGTTGTTTCAATGCCAATAATTTATTTATTGGGCTTTCTTCTGTTTGGGCACATTTAAAAGTTTTCCCAGGCATGAACTATAACTTTTCAAGAAATATGTTCTTTTTAAGAATAGCCATGGGCACATTATTTAACCTGTTTGTTTTTGTTTTATTTGTTAATTGGAGACAGCAATCCTGCTTATCTGTGCCAAATGTTTTCTTTTTTTTAAAAAAATAGGGTTTTTATTTATTCTTTGATAATTTCATGTAAGTGTATTTTGATTTTATTTTTCCTCTCTTCAAACTCTTTCCAAATCTTTACCTCACCTCAAAAACATATTCTGTTTTTTTTTTTTTTTTTTTTTTTTTTTTTTTTTAAAGAACAACATGAAGAACATGGCGTTCAGTTTGTGTTGGCTGACTACTCCTTGGCATGGGGCCTGCCCTGTGGTTATGCATTCAGTGTCGCTCCAGTGAAGGAAACCGGCTCTCGCTCACCCAGCAGTGGTCAAATGCCAACAGTTCTTTAGCTGAGGGTGGAGCTACCTTAGGGTAGGACTTCCTGCCCACCTCCCCAACTCCAGCGGGGATTTGTATGGCTTGAGCTTCTGCAGCTCATGCTGTGAGGGTGTGTGGATGGTTTTCTGTCAACTTGACACTTGCTAGAGGTGTCTGAGAGGAGGGAACCTCAATTAAAAAACTGCCTCCATAAGATTAGGCTGGAGGCAGGCCCCTAGGGCATTTTCTTAACTAGTGATTGATGGGGAGGGCCCAGGCTTTTGTGGTTCACACTACTTCTGGGCTGGTGATCTTGGGTTCTATATAGATTGGGCAAGCCATGAGAAAGAGGCCAGGAGGCAGCAGCCTTCCATGGCCTCTGCACCAGCTCCTGTTTCTGCATTCCTCTTCTGTTTGAGTTCCTGCCTTGGCTTCTTTCAATGAGCTGTGACATTTAGGCCAAATAAACCTTTTCCTCCCCAAGTTGTTTTGCTCATGGTGTTTTACTACAGCAATAGAAACCAGAACTAATACACATAGTCTCTGTGAGTTCATATACATTTCTGTCCTGTTGGCTCTGGAAGATGCTGATTCCTTGAACTTATTTACAACCTCTGGCTCTTACACTCTGTCTGCTTGGTCTCCCACATAGATCTCTAAGCCTTGTTGGGAGAAGTATGATATAGATATCCCATTAAGGCAAGAGCATTCCAAAGTATGTTATGCTCTTCTTGTTGGCCAGTTGTAGTTTTCTTTGTCAACTGCCACCTAGGGCAGGAAGGAGCTGGTGAGACATCCATGGAGATCGCAGTGTGCCGGTGGGAGTCATTTTTATTTCTGTGTTCATTTAGCAGAATAACTGTAGTGCTTTTTCCCTAGGGCCCGTGATTTATCAAACCCCAGGTTCTTGGCCTCCTTGAAGTCGGGTATGGGTTCTATTTCATGGAGTAAGCCTTAAATCTAATCAAGAGGTTGTTGGCTACTCGCATAGCCTTCACGTCTCCATTGCACCAATGGGCATCTGTCTTGCCAGGCAGATTGCTATTGTCCTCACCGGATCCATATCTGGGTGAGACTGATAATTTTCTCCTCTGTTACTCATCTTAGCCTTTTCTACCATATTTTCTTGCTGGTCAGGATGAAGTTTCCAGTTGAGTACCAGACTTTGTCACATTCTATGTCACTAAGTATGTGGAGACTTGCCATCAACTTGCGGAGGGTAACCGACTGCATTGACAATAGGCTGTGAAGTTAGGGGTCTCATCGGCAAAAAACTCAGAGAGATGTAACCCATTCCTAGTACCAGGGTGTTCTTTGCTGTCATATAATATATATTACCCCCTATTATAGGGTAACTCCACTTAACTCCCCTTATCTATGGCAAACACTTTTGATTGGCTGGCTAGCAACCATGCACTCAATTTAAGTTTTAGAGATTTATCTTTGAGTTTGAAAACATACAACGTGTTTTAACAAATTGAATCCCTGCCCTGATCTTTTAAGATTAAAAAAAAAAGTTGGTGTTTTAGTTGTTCACCAGGACTAAATGTTAGGATACTATTGCTGAAGATATCACTTGCTTTGCTTATTGGACAGAGAAAAGACAAGCTAAACTGCCCAGGAAGCTTTCTTCAAGATACGCCCACTGCTACAATAGTAACCTGAATGTTATGTGGGCGACCAGCCATTTTCCATGAGAGAGAATTCATGCCTGGTACCATAAACCTGGTCAAAATCCTGTGACTGAGGAAGGCATCGGCCCTAGTGCAGAGGATGCTACTGTTGTTCCGATAAATAGACATTATGTGCCTGTCAAATTGCCTTCTAAATGTATATGTGTTTTTCCTGTGGATGAATCCTACCATCTTCTTTGGTCAGAGGAGCTTCTTTTTGCAGTGGGAAGCAGCTAATGCAGGCTCTTAAGTGGCCAACAGGCTGAGAATTACTGACTGTTGAGTGCCTAGTCCTAAGTAGGATGCACACGTCAACTAATTTCTCCAAGGTTCAGCAAACACGAAAAATTTTGATTTTAATGATCATTTAAAAAAAACAGTAGGTTCTTTCTATAAGACCTCATCTGCTTCATTTGTAAACAATAAAAGTAAAACTGAGACCATAAATACTTTGGTTGGATATATTCTTCTCAGACTTTCAAATCTTAGAATATTTGGTTCCTAGAGCTATCTGTAACATATGTAACTTTAATATTTTGTAGATGACTGGCCCATCTTCCTGATATAACTTAATCGAGCCATTCCTGTTTCTTCATTGATTTTAGCATAACACTTCTCATGTACCAACTTTTCTAAATAGATTTGGCTGTTTTAGATTCTTTATCATATTTTATTAATTCATTTGTATAAAATATGGTAATACAAAACTGTTTATTATAGAAATAAATTTTTATGGTGATTGAATCATCTGTTACTTTTTCAGAACCTTCTTACTGTTATTTTATGTTTATCTTTCCATTGCACCATTAAATTTTGTCTCTATTTTGAAATATTCCAATGACATTTTAAAGGCAAAATGGTAAAATTGTAAAATTAGTAAAAACTTGTTGGTAGGGGCTAGGGAGGATGGCTCAGCAGGTAAAACCCCTTTCTGCGTAATTCTAACAACCTAAATTTAATCCCCAGAATCCACATTAACAAACACAAGCACATGGACACACGGACACAAAGGCACATGGACACAGACAGCAACAACAGCAATGCAGTGGCTTGCATCTGTAACCACAGAGTTCCAAAGCTGATATAGGAGGAGGCCACCGGAGAACAGGCTAGAAGTCTGCAGAGCAGCTGCTAGCTTGGAGTATGTAAGCACAGTGTTAGGGAGGCAGGTTCTGGGGAATTGTGGAAAGGAAAGAGGAGAAAGAGACCTAGATAGACCTTGCCTCAAAAACCAGGGGAAAAAACAAACCCACTCCTGAAAGTAGTTCTCAGCTCCCCCATGAGAAGAGCTGGGTGACTCCCCACAGCCACTGCCACCCCCAGTTTAAGAAAAGCATTGTTGGGAGATGGTCATAATCAATTCATTTGTAACTTATTAATAATTTTTTTTTTGCTCAAGAATCAAACAGTACCCCCTTTATCAAGTCCTTCAAGAGAACTGCAGACTTTTCACTTGTAAAATTATGTGGATTGGGACCAGTGAGATGACTCCATAGATAAAGGTTTTTTTTTTTTTTTTTTTTTTTTTTTTTTTTTTTTTTTTTTTTTTTTTTTTTTTGTACAAGGCTTAAGACCTGAGTCTGATTCCTGGAACCCATGTAAAGATAGAAGAATGGAGTCTACTCTACAGAGCTGTCCTGTGACCTCCACATGCAGGTTGTGGCATGTGTAGCCATACGTCCGGTAACACACACACAAATAATAATAATAGTAACAATAATAATAATGATAGTACATTTAGTGGATCTATTACTGAACTTATTCCTATGTTGTGCCATTTAAAAGGGTGCCTTTTCTTCCACTGTATTTTCTAAACTTGTGTGTGTGCTTGTATCCAGAGATGTTGAATGCTTTCCATCTTAAACAGAATTTGCTTAACATAACTGCATGCTACTGCTTTATAGACTGAGCCTATCCAATATTGTCAACTACAGTTGGAGACATCATGACAGGTGCTGGGAAAGGCCAGAGCACACCTTCAGACACGTGTGTTGAGGGTGGGGACAATTGCTACAATTCAACATGGAGGTGAGCAAAATGGCTTTGTTAAGAGTCATTCAAGAAGACCATTGCTAAAATCAAAAACAAAAATTCGAAGCTGGGTGGTGGTGGCGGCACACACCTTTAACCACAGAACTCAGGAGATAGAAGCAGGAGGATCTCGGTGAGTTTAAGGTCAGCCTGGTGTACAAAGTGAGTTCCAGGACAGCCAGAGCTCTGTCTCAAGCCCCTCCTCCCACAAAAAGCTTGAAATTTAAGTTCTAGAGGGTTTTTTTTTTAAAAAATATTATTTTTCTATCTCTTACTATGTACATTTTTTATGATTTGAAGTTGAAATGCATCTTATAATGCATATATACGTATTTTGTAGAAATTTTTTCTCTCTGAAATGTTATTTACCACAAAAATTTACTGCATCTAAGAATAAAAAATATATGATGTATATTATAACCATGCAGATTCTCATGTTCTATGCCAGAAAAGTTAGTGTACTTTAATATATTTATTAATAGTACTTAAAATTCATTGCTCAAAATAAAATGCAGACGATGGGGTGATTAAAATATGAGTGACATTTAACATCTTTGAATTCTCAAAAGCGTTTAGTATATTAGGGAAAGAGTAGCATTTCGTTTAAGTCATGGAAGTTTCTAAACTCAGCTACCAATGCCATTCTTACAATATGGCTACAGATGGTTCACGAAAATTATAATGAAGAAATGAAGCCCTCTGCCACTGTGTATTTTCTGTTAAAATTTATTCTGAGTATGCTGACTAGTTTTATATCAACTTGACACACACCAGCGTCACTTGGGAAGAGGGAGCTTGAGAAAATGCTGCCCACTGACGGGTTATTGATATGGGAAGACTTAGATCATCACTGTGGCCACTGCCACCCCTGCTACCCTGGCCTGGTGGTCCTGTGAGCTACGAGAAAGCAGGCTGAGCAAGCCATGGTGAGCAAGCCAGCACACATCACTCCTCCACGGCCCCTGAATCAGCTCCTACCTCCAGGATCCTGTCTGTCTGAGTTCCTGTCCTGACTCTCTTTGATGATGAACAGTGATGTGGAAGGCAAATAAACCCTTTCCTCCCCACATTATTTGTACTCGTGCTGTTTCCTTATAACTATAGAAAGCCTAACTAAGACACTAAGTTAACTTGGGAGAAATCAAGGTGTAAATGCTGAAAAGGAACAGAACAGACACCCATACTTTATACATGTTCTCTTTGAGCTAACTTCTAAATGAACATAATAGGAAAATTAGGAGAGGCAGAAATTAACTCGCTCATATACTTGCAATCCCTAGTTCAAAATTAAAATGGGAAGAATTCTGTTCATGACAACACTAATAATATTTAACACCCTTGAAAAAAATAAGGAAGGGTGGAAATGAATTTAAGGAAATCATAAAAGTCTGCTAAAGTATATACAATTACAGACACGTGGGGGATCTTATTGCTTCTTTCTACAGAAATCCTAATTACTAAGGCACTTAGACCAGAGAGATTTAACAGCTTCCCTTTTAAAATCTTCATATTAGGATTTAAAAATTTGCTGCTTAGTTGGCTTGATGCTATTGTCTGTCTGCACTCATTTTTCTCTAGAAACGTTAGCATCACTTTTTAATTCCATTTTTGGTCTTTTACAACAGGAAGGAAAATGAAACTCTGCACTTTCTCCCTGTTTTGCAGCATGGCAGAGATTTCACGTATCTAACTGTGCTTGGGGGCATACAGAGAACAGCCCTGCCACCTGAACATGGCCACTGTAGTAGTTAGTGTCAGGAGACATGTCCCCATAGGCTCAGGAATTGGAAGGCTTGGTTCCCAGTTGGGGGTGCTGTTTTGCAGGCGGCATTGGGAGGCACAGTCTTGCTAGAGGAACAATGTCACGGGAGGAAGGCTTTGAGATTCCAGTTTGCTCTTTCTGCCTTGGCTTATGGAAAGTGTGTGTGCTCTCAGCTTTGTGCTGGGCAGTCATGCCTGCTGTCTACTGCCATGCTTTTCTACCATGATGAACACTCTTATTCCTCTGGAACCATGTTCCAAAATAAACTCTTTCTTCTAGAAGCTGCATTGACCATGTCACTAGATCACAGCATTGACCATGTCACTAGGTCACAGCCGCAGAAGAGTAACTATTGCTCTTGCATGTAATAGTAACTATTACTATTGCATGCAGGTGCCACATGCAGCAATCAGCAGCCGCATGATGGTCAGTGTCAATCTGTCCCTTTACTGCTGAAGAGGTGCTAGCTATTTTTCTGCTACGTAGAAGTTCACAGGTTTATGGAAACCTGGACAATTCAGAGGGCTCAATTCTGAACAGCGGAGGTCACAGGTCAAAGAACTGTGACCACAGGTAAAGGAACAGGGAAACTTCAAACACAGATAGAATTGATGTTTCCATTGGTGTCTGAGCTTATTTCCAAAACCACGTGGAGTGGTTTGAATGAAAATGGTTGCTATGGTTTATGTTTAAATGAGAATGGCCCCCACGGCTTATGCATTTACATGCTTAGTCTGCAGTTAGTGATCTGCTTGGGAAGTTGGGAGGCATGGCCTTGTTGGAGTTGATATATCCTTGTTGGGGAAGTTATATCATTACAAGTAAGCTTTCAAAATCCCAAGGTAGGCCCAGTCTCTCTCTCTCTCTCTCTTCTCTCTCTCTCTCTCTTCTTGTGGATCAGAATACAGCTCTTAGCTACTGCTGTAGCACCATGTGTGCTCCTATGTTCCTTGACTTGAGGATAACGGACTAACCTCTGAAACTACAAGCCAGTCCCCAATTAAATTCCTTCTTTTATAAGAGTTGCCTTGGTCTTGTGCATCTTCACAACAATAGAACAGTGACTAAGACACAATGTTAAGATAAATATAAAATCCTGATAATGCACAAGGAGGGTTTCTTTTAGTAAGAATTAGGTACTAGACGAGTAGGTTACTCTATGCTCCTGACTCTGACTGCTCATATTCATTTGGTTTTATGAAGTCATCACAAAACCTGAGCTGGCAAACATGGAGCTATTGCTTGTAGTGAAAACACAAGGTTGGGTTTTTGTGAGTTACTGGACACATTTTAGTCAACATATCAATACTTAATCTTGTTTTATGTATGTTTTTATTTAAATACATCTCACTTAATATGTATTTTTAATGACTTAACATTGAGCTTACAAGGAACAGCATCTTAAGTTACAACTAAATGAATGAAGCTTATGTAATCATGGATTTTCTCCATAAGATATGTATTGAGCCAAGATATATGTTGAGTAAACCAGTAATAAAAGGTGTGTTCACCATGCAAGAGGAGAACATGGGTTTACTTGTACTGAGAGCATGAGACAACTCCAACACTCTACCATTCTATAGATGCCCAAATGACGGCTTGAATGTCAGGAGTATTGACTTTGATGTCACAAATTCTGCCAGGTAAGTAAATTTACAATTACAGTGTGTGAATGATGAGAATCCACTGGTCTGAATTTTCAATTTAACAGCCTGTGTTGCCCAGGAAAAGCTAAGGCATCGTGGAGTTTTCAATTGTAAGCTTCAAGAACACATGAATAATTTGCAGCTTGATTCTAACCTTTGCCTTTCCCACAAGTGTCCTAAATATTAATAATGAATGTATAAGTTATCTTCTTTAAAGAAGCTGAATATAGATGCAATATTTCCAAGATGAGGCATGCTCACATTGAAACAGGATATTGATCCATGGAGTCGATCTTCTTGGGCTTTTTTTTTTCAGTCTTATTTAAGATATTTGTTAAGTATTTATGGCAACAAACATACATTCACATTTTATTTTCTTTCAGGTTCATGACTTTCTTTTCAAAGAGAATAATTCACCTGCAGAGAGGTGAATTCCCCGTGGAGAGGCAATTTTTAACTCTGCTTCTCACATCAGAATAACCTGGTTAGTTAAAATAAGAAACAGAATGTTCAAACTCACACTTAGGCTAACAAATCAGACCAAGGCTTCTGCAGTATACTTGATCTAATCTCAGGTTGTCTGACTGTGGGACAGGGTGAAAGCCAATGAGCTTCACGTTGAGGAAGCCATTCATGACACGTCACTCAGTTTTCTATAGGAAATCAAGCAAAGTATGATGAGCATGGTGAAGGTGATCATGCATGTGCAAGCCTGGTTGGTGGGCCATGTAAATAATTCTCTAGAGTCCTGTAATTTAGCTGAAATAGGAAAAAAAAAAAGAGCCTTGTATTTTGGGGTGGAAACTCATTGCCATATTCGCTTTCTTCCTTCATCTTAAATCTGCTGATGTTAGGAAGATTTGTAGTCACATCAACGTACCAGAGGAGATTCCATATTATCTTAAATCCCCAAAGGTAAAGATTGCTTCTATTCGTTATTAAAAAATATTTATTTCCCCCTATCAATGCCTGAGGCCAGTGGCTCTGAGGTCAGGAGAGCAGGAGAACTGCCCCATCCCCCAACAGCTGCAACAGGAGAGAGAACAGGCCCTGCACCTCACCTGGGGAGCACAACAGAGTCAACCCTGTTTGCAGAGGTGTGGGTGAGCCAGCCCTGAATTTGGGAGTTCTGGGAGAGCTGTCCCCACTACCCATCTGTCATGTGACCTTCCTCCTTACCAGCTGCCGCACTCAGGAAAGTGAGCCCTGTTCCTCCCCTAAGAAGCACAGAAGAGTTGACCCCGATGGTAGAGGATGGGTGAGCCAGCCCTGAGAGTGTGACAGTGGGATAGCAGGACACACTCCCCTCCCTGGCTAGGTGGTGGCAAAAGCAAGGGAAAGGTACCCTCTCCTCTTGTCCCTACTACCTGTAGGGGACTATGGAATTAGCCCTCCCCCTTACCAGCTGCAGCAGGCAGGAGAGCGAATCCTGCACCTCTCCTGGGCAGCACAGTAGAGCTGACCCTGTTGGTGGAGGTGTGGCTAAGCCAGCCCCAAAGCTGTGGGCAAGGGAGAGTCGTCCCCATTTCTCAAATGTCAGGGGGTGTCATGGTCAAGGGAGAGGTAGATCTCAACAACACAGGTGGGAACACTGGCCCTGAGGTCATAAGAGCAGGAGAGCTGTCTCTGCGCCTCATCGGCTGCAGCACTTGGGAGAGCGGCCCCTAGACCTTGACTGGGCAACACAGTAGATCCCCTTACCATTAGACACATCTACAAAAGAACTCCTGCATCTAAGGCTTGAGGGTGATCGTGGAAGAAGAGGTGGAAAGAGGGCAAGAGCCTGAGGATCAGGGAGTTTGCTTGCTGTGAGACTGAACTTCCTATTTTGCTTTTGAATGAGTTGGCAGAGGCCAGTGCAATGCCTGGAAGGGGTATCTCATTAACCTGGTGCCGGACATATTCAGGAGACATTGTAGTCATTCCGGAGTAGAGAATGACCGGGCCTTTTAATCTTGGTTCATCCTGTGTTGTTTGGGGATGCAGTAGCACGCTTTTTCCACATACATGTCTTCTGGATAGGTGCTTACAAAGCATCACGTGAGAGGAGTGGAAAACAGAACAGGCCACAGATTTATGGAAATATTAGCAATTGGTACTAAATAATTACAGTGGAAGTACCTCACTGAAGCACAAAGATAATAAAGGTTGCTCTTAGCTAAGGGTTTAGGCAAAGCTTTCAAAGGCGCTAAGTCCGTAAGTGGCTCCTGGAGAACCATTATGTTGTGTCTAGGGAGAAAAGAGTATGTCAGTCAAAGCAACGTTCAACAGATGAAGGAAACGCTAGCAGCAGAGACTCAGCTCTCTGCAGGTCTATCTGTGGAAGGACTGACATTTTCTCTAGGTTTGGGAAGAATGTGTGGGTACTGGGGAATGAACACCAGCAGTCTGCTGTTTTGTGATTTTTTTTTATAATTTTCATCGAGTATTTGAAGAGTCTCTGCTATGTCCTGTGGAGTCAAGTTTCTTTTAATGTGCATATTTCATCGCCCATTAAGCGTGCTTACATGGGAATAGCTTCAGGTTACAGTTCTATTTGAAGTTTTCCTATGTAAAGCGTGATTCTGCCTTGATTTAAGAAAATTTCTCATTATCAGGCATTTTCCTTGAAAACTGATCCTCCTCAATTATGTCTTGCCAGGTGTGCAGGCATGTTTATCTGCTAAGAAGACAGAAGTATTTTAATCCTGCTTTTTCCTAACTAAGGAGAACAGGGATAATAATCATGCATACGAAATACATCTATCAATGTTCTGAAATTCGTGGTACCATAAATTCCATGACGGAGTATTTGACTCTTGTATTTTTTACTATTTAAATTATCATGAATCATGTAATCAGGCAATGGTTTAATTTAAACAGAGCTTACTAGCAGTTAGACCAGGAACCTCTCAAAAACATTTCTACTCATTCACAGGGCACAACGTGGTCAACATATATCTGACTATGATAACAAGGTGGATATGTAAAAGATAACTTGCTTCAATAACTGATACCCAGTGGGACAACTGTAGAACCAAGCCAGTCTGTGGCTCTTTGTTTGGCCCCTGCTTTGCTTTAGATGTGCTGGTCACAGGGATACAGGAGATCTTTTGTGCTGATGAAATAGTTAGAATCACTAGAACATGGTCTACCGTTGAAGTAAAGCCCACAGTGCCCAGTAAGGACCTCTGGTCATACACTTTTCCAAAGTGCCCAGCCTTATTTGGCTACATAATTCCACAACTACATTTTTAATTTTGGAAAGTAAGGAGTGGGTGCTCGAGAAGAGGAGGAGGGGGCCTGGGGAATTCCCAGCCTAGCATAGACTTCAAAGACCTCCTCTGCTAATCTTCTAATGTCCTTGAACTCCTCCATAAACAGCTGCAGTTGCTAGTGAAATATAGCTTAACCCTTTGGATGCTAGTTCCCAGCCGGCTCAGAAACGACACAAAAACTAAACAAGAAACAAAGCAGGTGGGCTGTCTCTTGAAAACATTGAATATTTCCCCCGTTTTCCTTCTTATCTTTCTATGCCTTAGAAATCCTCACCGAGTTTCAGTCTCGAGTGAAACCTTCTACACGAGAGGCACTGTGCAAAGAAAGCGAGGAATTCTAAATACTATGAGAAATATTTCCTACCAGTGTAGGGGTTGTAATTTCTCCATGAGGCCATCACAATGTGTAGCCAAAAAAAAAATAATTCAGCAAATAATAATAGGATTAGGTCAGTACCAACTTAAGAATTTGGAGGAGTGTTCTCTTCCTAGGAAGGCCATTCTTAAAGGGCACACATTTTGAACCTTCCAAGGTACCTCCAGGAAGGGGAGAAGAGGACAAAGCACAGAGGGTGACTAGTATAACCAGGCTGAAGAGAGGATCATATGGGATGTACCAGTTTCCAATGCTGAGTAGGGGGAGGGGGCTGACAGCAATGTGATGGAGAGATTCTGAGAGGGGGTGTCTGAAGGTGTATTGCCGGGAATGGTTGTCTTGTCGCTCTGTTGTGCTGTGTACAGACAGAAGACTAGGCATTGAATGCTGTTTAGGGAATGGCAGCAACAGATCTTACAAGTTTTCAGTGTTACACTTTTTTTTTTCTTTACAAAGCACTTCCATGTTTGTCTCATTTAATATAGTAAGCAGGGAACCTGGGACTCGAAGAATGGCATGCTTTCTGGGTTAAACATGAGCCCAACCAATGTTCTTGCAACTCAGCATCAATCTTCAGGGATTTGCCTCAGTTCCTTACAGTCCCAAAGGTTCTCGTAGAGGCTCCAGTGTGAAAACGGAGATGGCCACCTTGGTAAAGGAAGGATGGCGTAGCCAGAAAGACACAGAACGGAAAGGCCTCTGGGTCTCTGTGAGTGATCTGCAGGGTTTGGTGGTAAGACAGAAGAAGTCACACTAAACATGTCTTGATGCCACGGAGCTTTTGTTGAGCCTCCCCTTCCCATCCTGGGACAGGGTGCTCAAAGAGCCCCATCAGCCAGTGTATATCACTTACCACAATGTGCACTGTGCGGTTCTGGAGTGATAGTCTTTTAATTTTAAGTCTGTGAGTGCCTGAAGAGGAAACACTACTTTGCTTATTTTCATGACTTTGTTTACTGTGAATGTATAACTAGGTTTATTAGCTAGTGCTTTGTCGTGTGCCTGGGATCTAACTTCTGCAGACATTAGTTCAGTGTTGGGTGCACATCGTGAGCAGGGGGAACAGATAGAATCACAGGACTGATTAACAGAGGTGGGTGGGTAAACTGCTAGCATTCTGCAATTTTCAGGTTCTAAATGGATTGATGTTCTTTCTTTCCTAGAGGAAATGAGAGTGAAAATGACAACTTTCTGTTGTAGAAGGGTGTGTGTTGCAATCTACATTGGATTATAGTAATTTATTCATTCCATAATCTTTAATGGGTGATTTCGTCTTTATTTTTAACAGGTGATTTCTAAGAGACAGATACTGTCCTGTGCCTTTGGAATGGTGATGAGCCAGCAATCTGGAGCACTAAAGCTTCATGGGGCAGAGTGCTGGGTTTCCAAGACCAGGCAGCAGGATGGGTGGTCCTGAGGTAGAACATGCTAGAAATGACGCTCTCCACAGTGCATCAGTAAAATAGACCGTACTGTGGAAATCATGTGGAGTGCCCAAGCGAACTGTAAGTGTAATAGCCACATGGCCTAGCCATCCCCGAAGCACTCCGAGTGAGTGTGGCGCAGGGATACCCGCACAGCTGTGGTTTTCTTCTATACCCTTCCCAACAGTCAAAACCTGGATCCAGACCTACACCTAGAGGAATGGAGTGGAAAAATGGAGTGCACAATGGAGATTTGTTAGTCATAAAGAAAAATAATGTTATGCCATTCACAAGGAAATGAATGAAGAGACTGCTGTGTCCACCCAAATGGACTAGCCATGGAAAGACAACGCCACGTATGTGCTCTTACATGTGGGGCGTAGATAAAGAAAGACAAGTCGTGGGAGGAGAAGAGGCTTAGTTTAGAAGCGGGAAAGATCGGGTGTCGGGAAGGGGGTGGGGAAAGTAAAGAGAGGATGAGGGTGACCAAAATATGTGCTGTTTACATATAGAAACGTCACAAACGAACTATGCATGAGAACTGTATGCTAATAATTTTTCTTTAAAGAAGATGCATAAGACACAGAGGTCATACAGTTTCTAGAATGAATGGCAGAACTGGTATCAGGTGGAGAATCTGAACTGGCTTGAATTAGGATTAGAAACTGGTGAGGGGGCCAGGGCACAAGAGATGTCTTTTGTGTCTAGCTAGGTTGGTAAGATAGGCAAGGCTCTCCTTTTTGGCGGCGGGGGGGGGGAGTGGGGGGAGGGAGAGAGGGGGAGGGGAGTGGGGGGAGGGGGCAATGTGTGGGAGGAGGGGGAGGGAAATGGGAAACGGGGAGGAGGCTGAAACTTTTTATTAACAACTAAAAAAAATAAAAAAAAAGAAAGGAAAAAAATAAAAGCTTGAGCTTGAGGTGGTGGTGGCGCACACCTTCAATCCCAGCACCCGGGAGGCAGAGGCAGGAGGATCTCTGTGAGTTCTAGGCCAGCCTGGTCTACAAGAGCTAGGTCCCTTACAGGACAACAGAGCTACAGAGTGAAACCCTGCCTCAAAAAACAAAATGAAGTCAGACATGGTGGGATTCAAGGCCTGAGCCACCATGTACCACCATACCCGACTCTGAGATACTTTCTGATAAACATGCTTTATCATTAAAATGTACCACAGACACATAACTATTATGTGGAAATTAAATTGAAAATTAGTTTAATGCTTCCTTGCGTTAAGTTCCACTTAGACAGATGAAATGAACTTTCTTGTGTCTCCAGCACTGACAGAAAAATGTCTTGATTACTCCAGCTCTGATAGAGAGAGCATTAGGTGCTTGCACCCCACGTATCTGCTCCACTCTCTGACGGTACACATTTCCTTTTCAGACAAATTGTTAACTTTAAGAGAGAAGACAATTTGTGGCACATGCCAGTCATCCCAGCACTCCAAAGACAGGAGACAGGGAGTTCCTGAAAGTCTGCAACCACTCTGGTTTACTGTTGGAAGAAGGGCCGCTTGTTGGTTCCCAGCTGCCCTGGCTACCTTAGACCCAAAATAATCACACAGAAACTGTATTAATTAAGTCACTGCTTGGCCCATTAGCTCTAACTTCTTATTAGCTAACTCTTACATATTAATTTAACCCATTTCTATTAATCTGTGTATTGCCACGTGGCTGTGGCTTACCGGCAAGATTCCAAGCAGCATCTGTCTCTGGTGGGGCTACATGGCTTCTCCCTGACTCTGCCTTCTTTCTCCCAGCATTCTGTTTAGTTTTTTCCCCACCTAGCTAAATTCTGCCTTGCTATAGGCCAAGGCAGTTTTCTTTATTCATTAAACAATAAAAGCAACACACAGATAGAAGGACCTCCCACACCAGTCTACACAGTGAGTTCTAGGCCAGCCAGAGTGGCACAGTAATACCCTCTTTCACCCCCTTCACCCTCCACCGAATAGCAACGATTGGAAGTGAGATGTTGTGGCACACACCTGTGATCCCAGCACTTAGGAGGCAGACACAAGAGGATCAGCACAGCTCAAGATCATTCTCAGAGGTATAGTTTTTTTTTAAATGTTTATTTATTTATTATGTATACAATATTCTTCTTGCGTGTATGACTGAAGGCCAGAAGAGGGCACCAGACCTCATTACAGATGGTTGTGAGCCACCATGTGGTTGCTGGGAATTGAACTCAAGACCTTTGGAAGAGCAGGCAATGCTCTTAACCGCTGAGCCATCTCTCCAGCCCCCTCAGAGGTATAGTTTATTTGAGAGCAGCCCGAGACTGTCTCAAATAAACAGAAGGAAGGACTGGTATGTAGTGCAGTTGGAGGAATGCTGGCCTAGCATGTACAACACCCTGAGTTGGATCTCTATAGCCACGTAAATCAGGTAGAGTGGTGCTCATCTGTAATCCTAGAACTCATGATCAGAAGTTCGAGGCCAGCCTGAACTACATGAGGCCCTAGTTCAAGAACAAGAAATGGGGTGGGGACCTGAACAGATGGCTCATCAGTAAGAGCACTGACTGATCTTCCAGAGGACCTGGGTTCAACTCCTAGNGAGGAGAGGAGAGGAGAGGAGAGGAGAGGAGAGGAGAGGAAGATAGACCTTTGCACTGTCGTGTCATCTGGGTGAGTTGAGCTGCATGAAAAAACGAACAAACCTGGACACAGGGACAGAGCATGTAGTCACCAACACACAGATGCCAACCTGCACCATCAGAGGGGACAGATGACACATGTGTCATCAGTATTTATTTCCAGATAATTATAACACCCCTTCTTATGTCAGAAAATTCGAGTAATTTTACTGTCACCAGGAACAAACCCCAGATGCCACAGAGTTAGAAGTCCAAGCCAGGACTTTGGCCTCGGGTCCATGTGGTACCATTATGTTTTTGGTGAATGGAGTAATCCTTTTGTGCCTTACTGGCCTAGTTTGTGTTGGAACAAAAATATACCTGTATAAGTGAGAAACACTAGAACTTTCTTCTGATGGCGGCTGGGATGAGAAAATGGTCAGGACATTGCTGGTATGGCCAAGGGCTCCATCAATGTTATCAATGCTTGTGTTGAAGGCATTGTTTGTAGTGGTGCAGGTGGTAGAGAGAAAAAAAAAAAACCACCTAGGATCAATAATTCTGCTCCCAAATTCTTTATTGCCTCTGCCTCGTAGGCAGATACATCTTCAAGAAATAACTTCTGGATGGTCCGTGTTTCTCCACACCTACATTTCTTCCACCAAGACTGAGCTGGTCAGGGAAGTTTTAAAACACGGTATCAACTGTCGCTCTTTCCTCTCGGAAACTGCCTCCAGGAGCTGTTATACAGCCATATCTTTGAGAGGTTGGAGGCATCCGGCCGCACCACGAGTGTGAACTGCCATCTGTTGGCTCTGCGTGCCTTTGTATAAGGAAGCCATGGCGTTCTTTCTTTTGATGACTTGGGGCTGGTGATTTTTCTCTCTTTTGTGAACTAGGAAAGCCCCTTCCTGTGCAGGCAGCGCCGACTGGGGCCGTTCTGTCAGCTGATGATGTCCCGATAGCTTGTGCGGTTCAGTACTGAATGACTCACTGACATCTGTGTCAGGCGTTTATTTTTAGTCCATTCTGCCCCACACATATGTCTCTGGGATGTGTTTCTCTTTTCCCTCCGGACCAGTGTTTCTGTTGAAGTGACACGCAGAGCATTGTTCCTGAACCCTCTGTCGCTTTTGTCTTCCTCACACTACTAGAACGGCCACAGGAAGCTACAGGAAAGATGTTTTCTCAGATTATTAGATGGATTCTTATGGCTTTTGGCTTCAATTTTATATATTAAAATAGGCCCATTGGGAGTACACACACATACGTTCAGATACACATACACAGTTATGCAGAAAAATGTATGTGGATGTGTTACATATGTGTTTAGTGTTATCAGTGTATATCAATATGTTCAAGGAGGCATCTGAAAGATATAGATTCATTTATAAATAAACATGTAAGTGAGCACAGTAAAGGTAAAACTTATAGATCTTAGAAATTAATGCAAGTTTCTATTTTTTTCTTGCAGTTTAATTTATCTTGAGTGCCCAGAATGTGAGTGTATCTCCCAAATTGTTCATATTACACGCGTGGATAAGAATTCTCTAGCCACCATCCTTCTGCCTCCGTTTGGTGGATGCTTCTCTTCTCAGCTGGAAGAGAGCTTGTCCTGGGCTGCTCTGTGCCGCAGCAGTTGGCTTCTTCCATTCTGTGCAGTAACTCAGGCTGTTTGGATCGGCCTCCCTGCAGGCTGCCAGTGGACTTGGCGTGGCTCACCGTGAACTCTGGGCATGCTGACTGTGAGTTCTGCTTGACTTTGTTCAGTAGAACTCTTACAGTCCAAAAACATAGGGATTTGGCTTTGGACTGATTTAAGAGATAACATGTTTCTATCTCTGCTCTCTCTCTCTCTCTCTCTCTCAACACGCACATTTTGTCACTAAACCTCAATATGTCTTGTGAAGTGTGGGAATGTATTTGACTTTAAACATTTGCCCATGCATATAAATATTCCCTCTCTTCCACGTGTGCCCCCAATGTTTACCAGGCCGTCCATCCTCCTGAAGAACGAACACAACTGCCATCACGCAATGATGGTAGTTCCCAACGGGCTTCAGTAACACCTGGACAGCCCCAGGAAGAGTAGCCCACCACACCAGAACAAACCACTGGGTTCTGTTTTCCTGCACACGCTAGTGCCTGTTGGCATGCTATTAAAATGTTTGAATGGGGAGCCTGACACCCGCGACATGGTGAGGTACACTTTACAGCCCAACGGTGTTCTCCTGGGAGACATGTAACTACAAGAGTTACGCCGCTGTCTTATCTTTGGAAACCCCATATCAAGGTAAAATTGTACCTGCCTTTGAGTCAGTGGCGATGACAGAGGAGAAAATCACCTGGGGATTTAGCCGGCTGCACAGGGTGGAGGCTGCCTAACAATTAACCGTGGCTTAGATGATTGTTGCTAGTCAGAGCTGAAGACTGCACGAAATCCAAATGCCAACTGCTTTTAATCCCGGGAAATCCCATTCTTATTTTGCAAAACTTATTTACTGTAGCTCCTTCTCAAAGAAGATGCTGAGTGGATACGTACTTTTTAGCTAGAGACAAACTTGTCCAAAGGGGACAGAGTAGCCAAGTGAATGTGAACACCCAGTCCCTACCCATAAGCATTTCTGCTCCTCTCTCTTCTAAGGATTGAGCTCAGGGCGCTTCTGCTATTGTGTCCTCGGAGCATAAACACGTGTCGTGTGAAAATGGCTGTGTATAGGCTCAAGCCTTGGGCAGAGAAAGAAGCTGCTAATCACGCCGTAGCTGCATCCTCCATTTGCAAATACAGTACCGCCAGGCAATGTTCTTTGCCTTCAAATAATTCTAACTGTTCCTTCTTTAAGAAGCGCCTTCTCTTAGAGTAAAATGCAAATCTTCCTAAATGTGCCCAGCTGATGCTCATGTCTAGCAGATCCTATGACCTCACATCATTCAGGTTGGCGGGCAGAGCATGGATGTGGAATAAGCACATTTGCCCTGCATCTGTTTCCTGCCTTATAGTTCCTGCTCTCTAGGCTCTCTGTGCTGAGGCTGTGTTTCTGTATGTGAAAGAGATGGTGGAGTGAGGCATCCGTAGGTAGACCCAGGACGGAGCTGACTACCAGGAAGGTAAAGGCAGAATTTGAATTTTAGATTCATCCGTACCTCTGGCTGTCTGAAGGTGAAGCTGAGCACCCAGAACCAAATGGTGTAATTGATCATGCCTGTCTAATAAACCCTGTATAGAATTCTGAGAGTGGTCTGCTGGTTGAACACAGAGAGCTCCCCGCAGGGCAGTATATTCATAAGGATAAGGAAGTCCCTTATCCTTCACCATGCATGTTGCGCTGTGTGTCTCTGACATCTGGCTCTTCACTGCTACCATTTATAAAATGTCTTACAATAATATATCAGCAAACATAAATAAAGTATTTTCCTGAGCTATTTGAGCTGCCTTTGCAATTTTATTGAGCCCCAAAAGTAGGCTGTGGGTTCCTTACATTTTTAGGCAACTCATCAGAGGCATCCGACCAGCTAGAGACTGAGATTAGCATCTGCAATGAGCAATGACAGTCTTGTGGGCCTGAGTGATTTACTCATGGGACCTGACGCTGCCACGAGGCAGCCCGCTGATGTCCTGATGTCCACTCGGGAATTGACTGGGTGTGGGATATGCTCCCATGTAAACACTGTCGGAAGTATCGTGCCTGCTATTGTGAATTTAAATAGGAGAAGGACTTGAAAATGTATCTAAAGGAGCAGTAAAGTAGTCTGTATCAGTAAAGAGGAGCCTAGGGGCGGAGGCTGGGGAGTGTCAGACAAGGAGCCCAGGTAGAAGCGGCTACTGCTTCCGGGGTGCTTTGCAAAGCTCACACTTATCTGTGCTCACACGGCTACCTTCAGGGAGGAGAGGTGATCCTTTCAGGTGTGGCGGTTACAGCAGCAGTCGGCAGCTGATACCGTTGTGACGGCGTCCGGAGTGTGATGGATGGGAGGAGGGAGGGCAAGGGGCAGTGGTCCCTTTCCCCACTGCCGCTGTTTTCTCAAACAGGCTTCCAGTACAGTGGCTGGAGCTGCGCAGGATTTGGTCCCCTTCTCTGGCCCCCTTCCTTGGATTCTCAGAGCCGCCTTCAGAGACTCAGGTTTCGGAACCCAACCGATTCATCACCCTCATCCTTGTCACCCTGCAAACAGGCTCATGACAACATCGCCAGAGCGCGACGCTCCTTTGTTGTCTTGGAAACAGTTGTGTTTGCCCTTTTAGAGACAAGCAGAAGAGCTGTGCGCACGAAAAAAAAAAAAAAAAAAAAGAAAAAGAAAAAAACACCACCCACATGCTAACTGTAGCCCCTGTACTAGAGGTATTAGCTTCATTTGGTCTCGCGAGACTCTGTTCTCCAAAGAAAATGCCTGTAGTTAGAGAGGGGGCAATCTTAAATCCTCTGCACTTATCCTATGACCCGCTAGTGCAAACTACTTGCTGTGGAAAAGCCCTTCTTGCTGGTCAGTTTTGCGATGCTCTAATAAAATACCCAAGACTGGTAATGTATAAAGAGCAGAACTTGGCTTTCCTGCAGTTCTGGAGGCCGAGGCGTTCAAGAACTGATGTTACCGGTATTGGTGTGTGATGAAGGCCTTCCTCCTGCGTCCTCACGTGGAAGAAAGCAGACGGACAAGAGAGCAAACTCCCGTCTCTACCAAGCTGCTTGATAATGGCACCAAGTTCGTCACCTATGATGATGCAGGACTAACACAGAAGAGATCCTTCTGCCACCCCCACCTCTTAAACTCCTGCCTTTTGCTATTGTCCCAGTGGCAGCGCCTGGATTGTATATTCAAACCATTGCAGCATCTCTATGGCAAATAAACAGAAAACTAGGATTAATTCTGTCAAAATGTGCAGTTCAGGCAACCTGATTTCATTATATTTAAACAGATTTGCCTAATGAATGTGGCATTATCTCTGACACATGGCTTCAGTGCTGACTGTGTTGCGTATGCTTTTAATAGTCTCATGTTTCTTCTGCTTCTTTATCAACCATACATTTGGGGTCTGGTAAATTATTTTAAAAGTCTAGGAGCAAATATTAAATATAAAGAATAAGAATTCTGACTTTTGAATCTTTTGTTGTCTTATGATTTCACAGCATATACAACAGGAACACCGAGGTGAGACTTAACATAGTGGTTTTTTTTCAAGCTCCCCAGGTGTACAGGGATGCATTCCCTAGTCTAGACAAAGAAGGATTAATTGGCTGCCCTCAAAGGCAAGCTTCATGATCTTGCTTAGGGCTGTGTCAACATCCCTTCAAAGTCTGTGATGATGCAAGACCTCGGGCTCCATGCTAAGCCAACTCAACCAGAATCTGCATTTTACTGAGAGACTGGGATCTTCCTAAAGGGCATGCATGGGAAGACCTGCTCTGTCATGCGGCACTCCCTGCTCGGCTCTGCATTTGAAGACTGAAGGTAAGTCTCTCCTGCCTCTTTCAGACATGAGTCAGGAGCTTTGCCAGAGACGCTGGGAGCCTGCTCAGTGGACACGCACATTTCCCTCCATGTGTCGGATGTCCCAGAGGCCCTTGATGGGTTACTCGACTGAAAGGACCAACTTCATTCATAACAATTAGTTCAAAATATGTTCTCCATCAGAGAACGGCAGCCGGATGTGTGCAACTTTTCATGTACTGTGTGTGGTTGGACCACTTGTCAGTGCAAGTGTGGTAACCACCAAAAGCAATCCACCAGCAGTTAGAATCATCTGTGATTCCAGTCTCTTTTCCTTGGGTGCATGGAGACTCCTTCCTGGCGTTTGGATTAGGGAATTAGTCTTGTTCCTGCCTCTCATTCTCTAAGTCCACTAGCTTTGTCTTTTTTCCAGTTGCTGCCCTGGTCTGCTCCCTCATCACCTTCCACACTGTCTCTCACCCTGTCTCTCTTGATGTATCTAGAGACTGCCCTGTTTTAAAACAGAAGTGTCTTACAATAAAAGAGCTAGGTAACACCATATGCTGTCTCCGCACCTCCTATCTTCCTGCCTTGCTTTTTCTCGATCTGGATTGCAGTTTCTTCTAGGCCATCTTTTTTACACTCAGGTCCCCCCTTTTGCTCCATCGCAGTATTTCTCTTAAAATTTTTTCATAGACCCTTGACTGGCTGACTCCCTCCTTCTAATACTCCTTGGATTGTTGCATTATGTCTATGGATGGTGGTTTTACTTCTTTAATAACTAGACAGAGAAGACTTTGAGAGTATGACCTACACCTAGGTACACTCACAGCATGCAATTTGAGCAAATAAAATTACTCAGCAGTGATTTGAGCACATGCATGCTTGTCTCTGTTCCTCTTACATGGCGACAGAGTGAAGAACGAATACTGGATGCTGAACGACAATCAACACCATACTTAAACCCTGTGCCTTATGTTAGTCATCTGTAAAGAAAGCGCTAGAGGTAGTGAACTCTCTTGCTTTCTAGCCCAGATGCTCCATTCCTGTTGGTATCTAGTGGCATCGAATGCTCCAGAACCCACTTTAATCAGGACACGGCCTATCCTATACACAAACCATGGTCATCAGGTTATCTTTAAATGATAGAAAGAGTTGTCTGATGTCAGTTAGGTGGGTTAGCTTCACTAAGAGGACTGGGTAAATGACACATTCAACAAACGTTTGCTAAGTAGCTACCTTGCTCCAGCCATATTCCCGAGCCTTGGTGATCCACCACTCAAGACTAGCGAGAGAAATCAAATAGAGAAACGAATCACTTTAGCAGAGAATGCAATGTTCTGTCACAAAACACACCCACCCCCAACACTATCCAGCACAGGGGAGTGCCTAATCTAGTTTAGAGATTACCAGGGTTGGTGGTGGTGGGGTGAAGCCTCAGGTTGAGTGATGAGCAACAGAGAAAAGAGCAGAGAGAAAAGGTGATGCAAACAAACACAGACAGGTGGTGCATAGAAGGAGGGAGGGAGGGAGCATTAAGTCCTCACACAGCAGCAACCAATCACCACGCCAGGCTTCACAGCTAGGTCCTCTGCCAGCAAACCACTTTCCACTCCCTCTCAGCCTTGCATCTTGAAGACTGTCTGGGAATTCTCAATGTCTGCCTAAGCCATGGTGTTTCTAGAACGGTTCTTTTCCTCCCTGCCCCTGATGCTTTTCATGACCATTCATTATTTCCCCCGATTCCCTGCCAGCTGGTCCCGTGGGATGGACACGAGGGAGAGGGATGACTGTTGTGTTAACCCCGAGGGCCCCTCTTCCCACTCCACTGCATGGAACTTGGCTTTGAAAGGTGGACCGCTGAGAACTGGGTTTTTATCACCCGTGGCTTCCTTTACCAAGAAACGTGAGCCTTGTAGATATGAAGAATAATTGGTGAATGGCTCTGAGGTCTCTTGATTATAAAGGAATGTGGAGGTGTATAATAATGTTATTACTTTCTTTTCCAGAAATAATCTCTGTAAAACGAAAGGTAAGTAATTTCCAGCCCTCTTTCCGGACTGGCCTGTGGCCATATTTACCATGAATGTTCCATCCTTTTGGGTGTACATAATTTGGGTGGTTGTGGAGCCTCACTTTGCTCCATCACTAAACGGGAAAAGCCAGAGAGCCGACTAATGACCCTCAGTTCATAAGACAGGGAGAAGAACCTCCAAAACACCAACAAAACCACCTACAAGCAGAGGTTTTGTTAATAAGCTCCTTCATGTTAGGCCACCCCTCACCCCAAATGCTTCAGAAACTCCATCAAGGCCACTAGGCTCTCGCTTGTAAGAGAGTCACCAATTTCCCTAGTACACAGGGCAACGTTTCGAGCTCTAGACAGACACTTTCATAGGTCTGTTCCAAAGGCAGGCAGACATGGTCTCCAGGATCTTCATGACTACACCAAGAGATGAATAAATCCAGGAAATTTTTTAAAAGGAAAAAGGTCCCTCCTTTAAAATGTCTATACTTTTTTTTCATTATAAGATTAGGACTAAAAAGTGACAAGTCAAGTTCATCAATATTTGATTTTGTTATAAGCTTTCTGTTCTCTTTTAAAAGTCTTCTCTAGTAAGGTCGGGGAAACAAAGGATAGGGACCAACTGCACATTCAAGGTACACTTGCATGGTGTCACATCGGGTGCACACCACCAATATGATGCTCTACTGCTATTGCTGACCTTGATGGCCTCTCCGGCACTCTCCACCAGTGCAATGCTAAGGTGGATGTTGGCCTCGATGCCTGGCCAAGGAAGTGCTCAGCTGGTCTCTCCACTCCAGAATTACTTTTTCCCCATTCCCATATTGTGGTCTCTGAAAGGAAGCTACTGTGCTTGGCCATGGGAAGGAATGGGGAGTTCTGCCCATTTCCCAGAAGCAATGAATATGCACAAATTTGTTTCAAATATTCAGCATGGTTATTTGGCTCTTATTTCCCATTTATTAGTGTCATTAATCATTTGTCCCTAGCATTATCCATTCACGGATTACCTACTGCTCTATTTTCTTTCTTAAGCTGATCCAACTTGGGCCATTCGGGGTCTTTTTCAGTCATGCCTGGTGTTCCTTTGGCATACCACACCACCGTGTTCCTTTGGACTGTTTCCTCCCTCTGGCTTTGTAAAGCACACAGAACCAACACTGCAGATGGGTTTCCTATGTGTGGAAAATGGCCACCAGTAGTGGTCTATTTAACGGGCCTGCACTCAATCCTTCAGTGAGGCTCCTCATCAATACAGGCTACAACAGAACACAAGATCAGGCCTGTGTGAGCAGGGCCCACGTCCTCCCTGCTGGAACAGTGCCCTTGGTCCCAGGTGGCACTGTACCCGAGTATGAAGGAGATGTCGAAGACAGACAGATGGCCGGACAGAAGAACAGGCAGAAGGGGTTGCAAACCATGAGCCAGACGTCTTCTGAGACCAAATGCTGCCGCTTCAGTCTTGAGCACTGATCATTCGCAGCTGATAGCAGCAGCCAGCTAGCCAGGTCCATCTGCTGACAGGCCATCTGAGGCAGCCGATTTCAGACACATTTTGGGGAGCTTTCGGGTTAGAACAGAGGGAGAAGTCAGGAGGAGCGCGGAGGGGAATCGTCTCTATGGGGTCATGTGCCAACTCAAATTAACGACTAATGACAACAGATTGTATTTAGCAGATTTTTAATATAAATTAGGTTAATGGTGACACATTTGAAATAGTACACTGAAAAAAATCCGTGTGTAATAACAAGCTAACAGATGTTGGCATTTTTATTATTAATTATACATTTCATTATCATCTGATTATTGTCAAACATCGCTTGACAGGAAAAAATTGTATAAATGATTCATACACGTTTGTTGTGATGTTAAAAGGGTCTGTTTTATTAATGGAGTGACTTCGAGTCTTCTGATACCCTCTAAAAACCTTAGGATTAATCAATGCACAAAACGGGGCACTCGGTTTCGCGTTGTGACTTGTCTTACCCACTTAGTACCCAGCCCACAAGGCTTCAGAGGGGGCACAGCTGCATAAATCAGAGGCCCAGCAGACACCATGAAGACATTTCTCAGAAGAATCTCAGAGAGATACTGGGATGAATGTATTACTTCTGATTTTGGGAAATGGAATTTGTTTTTTTGTCTTATTCCAGCAAAAAGAAACTAAGAAATGGGCAGTGTGAATGACCATAAAATGAAATTTAAGGTAAGATTTCACTCCCATTCACATTCTGTCAAATCTGCTTATCCAGTGCATGCTCAGTGGATAATCTGCTTGTGCTTGCAACCCAGCCGTTCTGCTCAGACAGCATCCCACCAGGATTTGCTGAACACTGCACACTTCTTAGGTATGGTATGGAAGCCCTGTGATTTGTGTACTCTCTGGGACTTTTGGCAGGCACTGGCTGGATTACTGGGTTGAAGTGTGTGTCACCGATGGAAACGACCAAAAGTGATACTGGAGGCTGAGGGGACGTGAGGGAAAAGGCAACAGAAGGATCATGGGTAAGAGGACCAGGAGGCTGCTCTGGTCATGCCTCCTAGTCTGCCAGGGAAGCTACGCCCATGAAATCTCAACAACATGGCTGTTTAAGCAATACCTGAACAACTCCAATAATAGTTGACATCCAACACAGATGGGGAAATCTCAGGGGGTCCCACCCCTAGATGAAGAGATATAGGAAATTAACAACCACAGGGAGGGAGAGTTAATTAGCATTATTCGTGGATGAGCTTTCTGATTGGTCATCCAATACCGAGTTTTTACCCTTAGAAACATACACAGCACTGAGCAGACTCCACAGACTAGGTTTATATGTTGATTCATTTCTACGGAGGAGCAAGAAATAAACAAGAAAAGATGTCAGACACAGGAGAAGTTGGAGAGAGGGAAGAAATGGTATAATTCTATTTTGATTAAGCAAAATAAATCTCTCCTAAAAAATGGTACAGAGGCACCAGATAACCTTGAGAGAGAGAGGCAGTGGAGTCAGAGACAGAAAGGACAATGTGCACTAAGTCACTTCTGCTCTTATTCACTTCCTTTGAAAGAGCCTAAGAAAAAAATCTCTCTGGAAGTATCTACTCCCAATGGCTTATTACAGCATCACCTTGGCTCACTGCCTGGTCTACAATTCCCGGGGTGAAAATCATTCCCATTGGAGAGCTGTAAGATGCTGGTGACTGATGAGATCAGGGTGAAACACTCCTGTTTTCCTGAACACCAAGGAAGGCTCCTACCATGCAATGCTCTAGGGGAAATGCTGAGTCCTGTATCAGCTAAGTGACTTTTCATGGAAACATTAACCTGGCTTTGAGCCCATCGTCAAGTCCGTGGTTGGCCCAGCCAAACACCTGCCTGTGATTCTCAACCAAAGCAGGTGGTGAGCAGGAGCAGAGAGTTGGAAGAGTCAGAGTTAAAATCCTGCCAGACTACACTTGGGGCAGACACTGTTTGGAGCAGAAGGAATATTACACTATTCAACAAGACTGTGTGAGAAGCCCTGGGGCATCCTCCAATGAGGTGACTGCAAGCCACTTGCCTTGGAAAGAATGTGTTACACCAAGTCTGTGTTGCCGGCTAGGTTGCCCAGACCCAACAGTGAACTCCGAAGCCTGTATGCCCTTCACTCACCACCATCAGCTTTGCCAATGCTCAATCACCATTTACTCCCAGTGTGTCTCTACATAGCTCAGAGCCCAGCCTGGATCTGGATGAGATGAAAAAAACAAAACAAAACAAAACAAAACAAAAAAAAAAACCAAAAAAAAAAAAAAACAAACAACAACAAGAGGTGACTTTATCAGCAAGGAAAGACCAACGAAGACCAACGAGAAATGTTTATAGGAGACTCCTGCCTGTAGCACACGGTGTGGAGAGGGTTGTGGGCCTTCCTGTACAACAAGCACCATAGGCTGGTAGTGCCACAGTGGGACAGAACCAAGTATAGCAGGTTCCCCGCTGCAGCCCTGGTACAGAGTTTCTGGGTGAAACCATAGACCACAGTGGGGCAAAAGAATGTCTCCTCAGACCATCAAGGTCAAAGAGTGTGACTTTTTACCATGAGGTGTTCTTTGGTTTGTTTTCTTTTGTTCGTTTGTTTGTTTTGAGACAGGGTTTCTCTGTGTAGACCTGACCGTCTTGGAATAGACTCTGTAGACCAAGTTGGCCTCGAACTCAGAAACCCGCCTGCCTCTGCCTCACGAGTGCTGAAATTAAAGATGTGCGCCTGTGGCCTTCACACCCAGTCTTCATGAGATGCTCTTGATGTCCTGTCCACACATGTGAACTCACAACAGAAAGCGGCAGTGAGGACTGCTATATGGCTGTGCCCAGGGTGTTTGGTGACTGCAGGGGTAGGTGTCCCTGAGAGTGCTCTAGCCAAAGGAGACAGGGCCAATTAATTTAGAAAATGACCACAAACCCTGCTAGAAGGAGAGAATTTTGCCAAGGACAGAGAGACACATTCCCGAATCCTTACAGTTTTATTTGGATCCAGATGTGATCAAAGTAATAGTTGAAGTTTTTAAATCCCTTAATCCACAATGGAGCAGACTGACTACCTGTGGTGCGTTGACACTCAGTTCTACCGTGAGTCTTAACTTTTACTTCTTTAATTTGTATTTACTCTTACAATTTAGTGATGTTTTGGTAAAGTTTAATACCGTGCAACCATCATCACAGCCCAGTTTAAGAACACCCCGTGTCTCTTTAGAATTCGGTGACTGTTTAGTCAAACCTGTTTCTCATCTGCATTTGTTTGGAAAGCAAAATAATACATGCAGGAACCTGCAGGAACCTGCAGGAACCTGGGGTCTGCTATGCAAAAGCTCGCACGCTGGCTGCACACTGAGCTTTATTTCAACCCTTTTCAAAACTATACTTGGAAATAGGGTCTCACTAAGGTACTTTAGCAGCCTCAAATTTGTGATTTTTTTTTTTTTTAAATCTCAGCCCACTGCGTAGCTGGGATGACAGACAGGCCTGCACATCACCGTGCTTAGTCAAAAGTTTCATCCTTTGGTCAGATGCAGTTCTTTTTCACACTGGCAACCTGGACCGAATTTCCAACTCTCACTCAGCATTTGGTTTAGTTGAAACAGGCCTGACACCGCCCCCAGTTGACCTGCACCTAAGCTTAGGCGCTGGACTTTGACTGTTCCTTTCCATGTCCCGTGGTTGAGGGATACCCAGTTCTCTAATGATCCACATTGCAACCGTGTTCACAGCTCAACTCAGGTCTAGCACAGATTCCCCAGGTTATAGGTTCAGTCCCCCTGCTGCCAACTTCAGATATCAGTCTGGGCATGGGGTACTTCTAACCAGCCACGTATTATACATATTTATTTCTTGTGTGTGTTTTATGACAATTGAGTACCTAATAACCCTTTCTGCCTTTGGAGAAGTTACTCTTTCTAGGTCCAGTCAAGTCTGAGAGATTTTTTAGGGCCCTCGTCTTTGAGAGACAAACTGTGATATCTCAAGACACATCCCCCACACGCTGGAACTCATGTTTGGGAGACATGACATTCTTCTGATTCAGTCATTGCAAGGCTAGGGACCAGGTAACTGAAAACCAGCACTGAGGCCAACACCAAACTGTTGATGCATCTTGGGGACCTGAAAAAAGCTGTGTTCTCAGTATTGCCCCGCTCATGCCCTTTGGTCTTCCATCCTCCTGGTGTTTGTCCAGAGTGAACAGGGACTACAGAAAAGGGAGATAGCACAGGAACTTTAGGACTCGGGACTCACTAGGAGGCAAGTTCCCTGCTTTTCTTGTTGTCTACCACATTCTTCGCAGTGAGCTACAGGAATCTCCAGCTGGGAACCATGAGGTTTTCTAGAGATAACGAGGGATTAGTCATCAGGAGGATACAATGATAAGTGTGAGCCCAGCAAGCAACCTGAAAGCTCAGAACTGATGGAGCTGAACGGGAAAAACAAACGCATTGTCACACTCGAAGACATCAACACTTCCTCTTGGTGACTGACAGGGTATCAGCCAAGTTCTGTACAATCTGATGGACAAAGACAACCTGTAGGGTCCAAGAGAGGTAGAATGCCCTACTTCAGAATCTCAGGCTGCCCTTCTGAGGTTGTGCTTCTGGAACCTCCCTCAACAAGGGTCGTATCTTTGCCATAACCTAAGTTTCTACGACAACAGAGGATGGCTTCTCTGACTATGGTGGGATGCAATCAGAAGCTAATATAGGAAAGATGAGAAGAAAACCTCCAATTAATTAAGACTTAAACAACAAACTTCCAAATAATCCATGCTCAAAGAGTAAGACACAAAGGGAAAAAAAATGAAGATACAGAACACAATAAAAACAAATATATCATATCAAACTGCGTGGGATGTGACGGGAGTCAGCAAGAATAGGGGATGTTACAGAAACAAACTTTCACAATATAAACAAAGAAATGTCTGAAACCAATTCTCTCGTTCACTATCTCAAGAAACTAGGAAAACAAACGCAAAATAAATCCCAAATAAGCCTAAAACATCCAAAAGAGAAAAAAAATCAATGATATTGAAAGTAGAAAATTGATATATAAAATCAAATAAATAACAAAACACTTTCTACAAACATCAATGAACTTAACAAGATGTTAGCAAGACTGACAAACATACAAGGTCATCAATATCACAATATCACCAGTCATCAATATCACAAATACATCACTAAAACCCCATTGTCTTCTAAAGGAATTCATGCCAAACACATTCCAATGAGAGTGTGTTCCTCTCCAACGGCCACTGCTACTAACTTACCATGAATTTTGAGCACATATTAAAACAGGACACAATTACTTTCTTAGGGTTCCGGAGATCCAAACCTTAGATGGGTTCTCCACATTTCTCACTGGAGGGAAGGTTACAGTCCCTTGCATTTTCCAGTTTCTCTGCCTTCATTCTCATGTCTCTTTCTTCCATCTTGAAAACTGAACATCTTACTTGGGTTATAACATTGTCTTCTACTTGCCAAATTGTCTACATATTCCCTACATGAAGGATCTCTACGATCACTTGGACTATATGCCCCAGGATAATTTTTGTATTTCAAACATTTTAAATTCAGCACATCTGTAAGATGGCTCATGGCATTTATATACCATTTATTTCTTCCCTAAAATTAGGACGCGGTGTCTCTGGGACCCATTATATAGTCTACCATAGAAGAGTCCAAAACTTTATATTCATAAATATAATTTAGTATGAATGGAGTTCAAAACTACAAGCTGCTCACCTTCACCAGAATGAAACACACACACAAAATAGCCTTGCAAGCTTTAATGTAATGGAAAGTTTAATCAAATGGCTTCTGATAGGGAATTTCAGACCCAGGGGTCACTTCTAAGGAGATATACCAGTCTTTAAAGAACCATTAGCACCAGTTGTACAAAGTCTCTTTAAGACAGACGTACAGGGAGACACAATGCCACCAATTCATGAGATTGGCATTGTTATATTGCCAAAAACAAAGATGGTACACAGAACAACAAAACCAAGCTGCAGACCAATATTTCTCATAAACTAAGATGCAAAGATCCACAAAAGTTTAGTAAATCAAAGCCAGAAATATATAAGCAAATTATGTACCATGACCATGTGGAATTTATTTTAAGTATGCAAATCTGGTTACATATTCAAAAATAAATCAGTATAATATACTATACCATAAGGCTAAAGGAAAAAAAATCACACAATCCTATTAATACAGATAGAAAAAGTATTTGACAAAGTCTAGCACTAATTTATGGTCTCAAAGAACCTCAGTATAGTAGGTATGAAGGGAAACTTCCTTAGTTTGGCATGTATGTCTACAAAACTCTAATAGTTAATACACATAAAAGGCTATTCCGGTAGGGGGATAGCACTTAGCGTAGCGCTTAGCAGTCTTATTCACATAGAATGAAAGTCCCAGCCACTTCCCACAAGGCAAGAAAAAGAAATCAGACACAATGCTAAGTGGTCAGGAAAAAAATGAAACCGCCTCTGTTTGCAGAGATGATTGTCTACATAACTAATTCAGTAATCTACAAAATTTCTAGAATAGCTAGTGAAGTCATATGATCATAACGAATATGCAAAGGTAATCTTATTTCTACATAATTCAAACCAAATACATGAATATTAGAAATGAAGGTTGTTATTTATAATTAAGGATGGAAATGGGTGAATTTAACAAAATCTACATAAAGTCTGTATGCCAAAAATAAAAATAGAACATGATGGAAATGGACAAAACCTGAGCACATCAAGAGCTAACACTACATTCAGGAACTGAGAGATGGTGAAAGGAGACTTCAGCTATGTGTGCTGGCCCATTGATTTAATATCATCCCTGCCCAGTTTATGGAATGTTCTATTACTCTTACAACTGTGTGGGAAGCCCAAACTGTCACGGAATAGAGGACTGAGATACTTCAGTGGAGACAGGAGGGGAGCTAGCGTTTATTGAGTACTTACTATCTCTCCAGCCTTTCCTACATGTCATAGCATGTATTCTCACAACGTCTCCATGAGACTTCAAGCTATACACTGATTAATGACAGAAATAGTCTAAGAAATGTATCTGTATCAGCTACTTCTCTGCTGCTGTGATCCAACATTGTGACAAGGTAGCATACAGAAGGAAGATTTTATTTGGGTTTCTGTTCCAGAGGGTTAGGAATCCATCATGGCAGCAAACAGCGGACAACGCAACAGGAACAGAAGCTGAGAGCTTACATCTTGAACCATAAGTACAGAGCCCAGAGAATGAACCAGATTTTTAGCTCTGAAAGCTGACTCAGTGATGTACTACCCCCGGCGAGGTCTTACAACCTAAACATCCCAAACAGCGCCACCAACTGGAGACAGAGTATTCAGATAGGGGCAGCACCTACGGGGCACATTCACAAATCAAACCTACTTTTCCCAAGGCGCTGATGAACCAAACAATGTGCAAATCAAACGAGCAAAGGGAAAATGACTCAATCAAGCAGTGTTGTGAGCTACAGTGTGGCTGCTGTGGGTAGAACATGGCACTGTTTTACAGTAAAGTAGGAGGCACACACATAGACAGAACATAATATAAAATAACTACAAACACTATTCTAATGGCACAGACTAACATAGCCACTTAGTTACTATAGCAAATATTATGTACTGTACACTGTACTTTCATACAAGTGACAGCAAGTGGGTTTGTTTATACTGAAGACACAGAATGTCTTGCATTGAGGTCTTCTCTTGTCTAAGACATCACTCAGCAATAGAGTTTTCTCAGCTTCATTGCAATACCACAGGTCCACTTACGTAGCATATTATCAACCAAAATGTTATGAGCACATGACTGTCATGGGAAATGGCAACTGCTGAAATGAAAGATAAGTTGACTTAGAAAACTTAGTGGATGGAAGCAGAGCTGGGCTTTTAACACTGATCAGACTTAAAAAAATGCTGGAATATTGATCAATGCGGTCAACTGGTTGACTATTTACTTCCCATCACCAGTATGGTGTTAATTTACCAAACAGACTTCTCTACTCTAAGTGGTGTGCCTTTCAATCTAGACACTTCCTATTTTGGCATTTGTACAAGTGGATCTGAGAATGATCATTTCATAGAGATGAACTGATTTTCATTTTATTTTCCTTCTTCCCCCTCCTCTAGACCCAAAAACCATCACCAGAGGGACAGATGTAGACACTGATAAGTGGGCCAGTGCCACAACCTATGGAATCTGTCCTGCTGGTTACTCACTTGTCCCCAACAAGGAAACCTGTGAATGAAATGCTATCAGCTTCTCCAAGACTTGAAGAAAAGACTCGAGACTATTCCCTAAAATACAATATATATATATATATATATATATATATATATATATGCTTTCTGGCAAGTATTCTGCCAGTCATTTTGAATGAAAGGGCACTTCTGAGATGGAGTTTCAGTGGCATGCTCATTGGAGAGCAACCGTACACTAGAGAAATCACATTCATTCATGTCACATGTCATGCATCAACGGCCCTAGGAAGCTCCATCCATGTCTTCTCTTCTGTCCCTGGACCTCGTTAGGGAATTTGCTTCACACAGCCTCTTGACTTTGTACGGAGCCAGCCTGGTGACAGGATATCCCCTCAGACACTTGATACAAGTTTCAATCTTCTCTGCCTGACTGGAGAGGTCAGAGAGCTTTTCAACTCCATCTGCCTGCCAAGATGGTGACTTGGGCGAGTGTTATAAACCTTAAAACTTACACATGCCCAGCTCTGTCACTCTGTCCCTCCCATAATTTTATAATCTCTTACTTCTTTAAGCCCCAAGAAATCCTCAGCTAGGAGATGCCTTAATTAGTGGTCTTCAAAATAAGGTACAGTCACCTTGACACCACGAAAACCTTTGTACTGGGGTAGAGGGGAGAAAAAAAATACTGAAATCATATTTGCCTATACATTGTGTATATTTTCAAATCGCCTTCTGTGAATGCTGTATAAGGCAACTTTAAATAAAGAGATATTTCTGTTTTATGTATATTACCAATATATATTTTCCTGATCAGCAGTGCTTAAACATCAACACTGCAGAGCTGACTTGTTCGGCTCTGCCCGACCCACGATTAACCATTTTCTTCTTAGGGAGAACAGTTTTACAGCCTTCGCAGTAACTCATGGAGACCCTTTATCGCTGTCTGCACTTCTATATCCATTCGCCTCAGTCACTTAACTGTTATAGCACACGACAGTTAGGCCATAAGCTTGGTCCTAGGCTTGGGCCAGGAATTATTTCCCTTCTCTGCGAGTAAAACTTTCCCCAAAATGCAATCTTAGGGAGAGAAGAGATCTGTTAACTAGAATTTTAAGCTCTCCTTGGCCTTTTCTTAGCATAAGAGAGCAATTCTACCCTCTTGTCTTAAGAAAAAAAAAAAAGATAGTGATAATAATATTTAACCTGCAAGTTATAAAATCAGAATTTTATAATGGAGCTCATTAACTCAGCAGTTGTTATTTGGAACACAGGTTGAAGTGCAGTGTGGCTGCCTTGCTCGGGCCACACAGCCCTTTCCTGTAGCCTGCGCGAGGCTGTCTCATTTGCTTCAGTATTTCCCATCAAATGTATTGCATTAGCTCATGATTGGGTAATGGAAAGGAGGTGCTCTGGCCACCACGCAGGTCAAATTCCCTTCCCAGCTGAGTATATCAGGCCTCCTTTAATCCGTCTGGGAAACATGCATTTGCCTGTGATTTCCTTCGTGTGTCTCCTGGCTAGTTATGCATCTTCAGCGGTTCTGCCCCACATTTCTGCTCAGCGTCCTGTTTCCTTGACGGGATTGGTGCTCTCAGAGGATGACCTGGCATTTGCCATGATACATTTCAACTTTTGATGAAATCATTCCCTAATCTTTGAAAAGGACATTCTATTTTCCCACCACAGCCAGGATTCTGGGAACCCAGATGATTAAATTTTATATACAAATTTGATGACTCTATGTCTGTTTTTCTTCACAGTGTTGATAAAAAAAATGACACGGTCTCTGCGGTAAGGCATTTGATACAGCTCCCCAGGTCAGTGTCATTAATAACCCTTCCTGTCTGGTGTCTTGAGGTTAAAACTATGCAAAGCAGTGAAATAAACGCAACAGTATGGGTAAATGCAGTCAGTCTTTCAGATCCACAGATTCTGCATCTATGTGTTTAACCAACCACACACTGAAATATAGTCTTTTAAAAATGACATCTGTTTTGGATATCCACAAACCTTTTTCTGTTATTCTTAAGAAAATACAGACTAACAACTATTTATAGAGCTATTATGTAATTTTAGATGTCACAGTTTAGTGATGATTTAAAGTATATGGAAGAAGGTATATAGATTACATGCAGATATTTCACAGAAAGGGCTTGACAGCCTGCAGATATCGGTGTCTGTGGGGAGTCCTGGAATCGAGCCTCTATGGAGAGTGAACCTGGAACTGGGGGAGCATGCTTGCGGGACTCTTGTCACACTGTGAAGGATCTTTACATCTTCCAACAATACAGGCATGTGAAAAGAGACCTGAGGAACAGGTGGCAATGAACTCATGATCAGATGACGATGTAAAGGTGAGAGGAGAGCACGGGAACATTCCAGAGGACAGGGACAAAGGGCCTGGCAGGGACCTTTCCTCCCAGGCACTGAAAGCATCCACATGACAGGAGGGGGACCAGGATTCTGGTGACAAGATTTGAAGCAGAGGTCTATCTATATCATCTATATCTATCATCATTTTCCCCCATATCCTGGCATGAGCCCTTAAATGCATTTCATTGATATGTAGAGGAAGACTCCTCACAGCTGTGCCTGTCCCTCTGTTGACCATGGCAACTGTGGGGTGAGAGCAGACCGATCTGGCTATCTTCCTCCATACACAACACTAGTGGGAACCATCACACAGTAATTCCTTCAGTAATCACTTGCCTGATGATAGTTAATACTATATGCCAAGGAATGATTAGTCCACTGGCTGGCATAGCAGGGTCTATTTGATTAGCAGAGAGAAAAAAAGGAGCATCGGGCTGTGTCTGTTGTCCTTTCTGTAAAGTGAGAATAATAATTTTAATGATGAGCTTGTTGCGAGCATCAGACAAGCTAGAACCAGGGAAAGGACACACACTAGCGCACAGGTGGGCACTTAGCAAATGTTGGTTACTCTGTTGTGATTGTCTGGACAGCCCAGCAAGAGGAGAAAAGACTCTGAGCCCATGGGGGTTGAGATTGGGCTGCAAGGACATGAATGGGCTCATGCACTCGATACTGATCGAGACGCCTACGATATAGAACCTGGATAAAACTCCAGGCAAAGCTGCTCGTGTACCTAGGCAGGAGGGAACATGACGTAACTCTATTTTACTCGAAAACTTAGCTGTTCAATGAGGAAAGAGGGAAGAAAGGGAGGTTTGAAAGCACGAAGGTTGGGGCTGAAACGGCAGTGAACTTTTTGGAGCTTTCTCCAAATGCCACATGACCCTGCATACTGATCCCAGGTGCCTTTCCTCAACTTCTGCCTTCTTTTCCTTCTAAGGGCTGGGTCCCAGCTTTCTTTGGAGGACTCCCTGAGGATGTCAGCTGCAGAATGCCCAGAGTCCTCCCAGAGCCTCTCAACTTCAGGAGGGTGTCCATGAGGTTCAGGCATAGAGAAGGCCCAGCCTCTTCATCCACCAGGAAACAGACAGGGAAAGCCAGGCTCCAGAGTTCTCACGTGGGGCCAGGTTGGGGCCAGGCCTTCGTCTGAAGATCAATCACAGCCTTTTCCTTTCCTTCCCCAAGGACCAACTGCACTGCTGTCTCCTAGGCTTCCTTAGGAAATCATAGACACCCGAATTCTCATTTCAGGATCTGATTCCGAAGAGCTCCTAAGACAGGTGCTGGAGCCAAGCGATGCAGAGCAGGAGACCGCCATCGACAGACCAGCGGTGCTAACGGCAAACTCAGCTCCCACAGTTTGAGGCCGATTCTTCCGTGCCTTTCCTGCTGACTGATTTGGATGGACCGAATTTCCTGCTCGGCTCCTGTATCATGTTCGGGACAGAGGCCGTATTCCAGGGAGCTTCATGGAAATCAAACAGAGCCTCAGTTCCCTGGGGAGACAGAGAAGCTGCTCTCTGATTGCTCTCAATCCCTGGGAATGAAGGGAGCTGTCTTCAATCTCACCCAGGTTTTCAATGAGAGTTCTAGATATTTGTAGACCTTCACTTACCAGTTACCTGCCCACACTGTTGCTGGGGATTTGGTCGTTAAAAGATTCCTCACTGCCTCAACCTTCTGGGTTACTACTTCTCCATCCAGGGGGATCCAGCCACTAACTTTCATAGTCTCTGGAAATTAGGGGTAGAGTTTGAAAATGACTTTTGTCCGTGCTATCTTGGAGCTGTCCATGGATGTAAAGATATTGGTAAGCGTTGCTGCAGAGGTGCTGGACTGTGAGGATTGTATAGACTGAAACTAGATAGGTAAAATCTACACTAGAGAAGATGCCGAGCTGAGATCCCCGTGTGTATCTGCTGACTGTGTTCTGTGTAGAATAGTAGGACTTCTCAATTCTCCAGGGCACAGGGACATCCAGCAGCTTCCAAAACAGTGGAAATGAGATGAGGCACGGCTGGGAAATGTCACACTCCCTGCCTCCCAGATATTGCCCATCATCCCCACATGTCTCCAGGAGGCACAGCTGCTGTCTCTGCACAGGCTCTGAGCTCCTTCTCAAGGCAGACTGAACGTGAGTCATCTTTGCTGATTCATTGGGCTTAAGGATTTAGCTGCTTCAGCTAAAATCTGAAAAAACATGGTCTGGGGGAAGAGTTTGGACAAGTAGGAGCTTGTAACGCCCACGTTTCCATTTCTGATCCTGACTGTGGTCACCATTTGGCAATCCTTTTGTTGTAGTTGGCAAAAGTGGACTCACCATCTCAGATTCCGTTGAGCATTGTGGATTTAACTGGTGGGGTTCTCACTTGCTTTTGTAGTTGGTAAATGAACATACCTGTGTGTGTGCTCCCCCAGTGGGAATCTGATTAACTGCTATATAGAACCGAGACAGGCTAGGGTAGTTCTAGGATGTTTTTTTAAATAGTGGCTGTCAACTTGCAAGAGTACAAAAAACACTATCACCAGGAATTTTATCTGCCTATTGTGTGAACCACATGGATGTTACATCATATGCACGAATATTTCTCCCATTCATGCAGAGGGTGGCACAGCCCAGGACTTCTCACGTTGTGGTTTGGATATGGTTTGAGTGTCGTCCCAAAGACTTTGTTAGTTAGAAGCTTGGCTCTTAGTGAAGTAATCTGAGATGTGAGATGAAAGTTTCTGTCCTGCCTGGTCCTTCAGCCATTCAGTCCCAAAGAAACACATGGAGGCTTATATTAATTATAAACTATTTGGACTCTCAGCTCAGGCTTATTATTAACTAGCTCTTACAACTCAAATTAACCCTTAATTTTTATCTATGTTTAGCCATATGACTTGGTACCTTTTTTCAGTAAGGCATTCTCATCTTGCATCCTTGGTGTCTGGCTGGCAACTACTTCTCTGCCTTTCCTCTTCCCAGAATTCTCCTAGTCTTGTCACCCCACCTAGACTTCCTGCCTGATTACTTGGCCAATTAGCATTTTATTAAACTAATAAACAAGTGACAAGTCTTTAGAGTGTATAAGAGCATTATCCCACAGCAGAGAGATGGTGGAAATATTAAGAGACTGGCTTAATCTGGTCCCTGGGCATGGGGGTCCTTAGAAAAGATTGTCATTCTCATAGCACCCTTGTTAGTTCCCTTGAGAGTGGGGTTATCATAAAGAGTGGCCAGACCACTGAGTTCTGTTGACTTTCTGTCCTGCCATGATATCCCTTTTGAGAGCCATCCAGTTTAAGTCTGCCTCAGAAGTATGCTGTGATGCCACAAAGGGACTTGTCATTAATGGTCAAACAGGTGGGGCTGCCTGAATTTGAATTGTTACCCTCCCAAACTGTAGACTAAACCAACCTGTTATCGTTACAAAGCACCCATCATTAGATATTTTGTAATAGAAACAGAAAATGAACTAAGACATCAATTTAGGCTACTAATCGTTTTGCCTGAAGTCATACAAGAATTTGACCTGCCTCAGCTTTCCTTGCCCTGCCAAGGGTAGCCAAACCACATTTGTCAGAATTGCCTGAATCCCAAGGTTAAGCCAACAGACAAACATGTTTACTATGAATTAATTTTCGAAGAAATAAAAGATAACTAAAGGGGAAGTCCAATCCACTCAAGCCACCTCTGATTTATTGCCTCTAGCGCCCATCAGACCACGGTGCTCTGAAAGGATGATAAAGTGTCAACACGGCTGGCTGCTTTGCTTTTGAAAAATAAGCCAGGACCAGATCAATAAGTAACTAGAGGCTGCGTGTTCATCTTAATTTTTAAACCTTAAATATTAGTTATCCTTTTCCTTCTACCTCAAATCTATGCAAAATCTCCATTGCCTTGATACTGAGAATACAGCAAGCTAAGGCCAGATGAACCAAAGAGAACATAACAAACTCATCCCTCTGCCTCCAGAGTTGTGAGCATCCTGGTACAGCCCTTTTACCCGGAGGTGTTGCTTACCAAGTATACTCAGGGGCTAGAAGCGAAAGTATTCATCCACTAAAACAGTCCCAACAGATGTACGGTCCTTGTGCAATGTGGGCCGCCACATGGGCCTATGAGGTTGTTCTTCAAAGAGCTAGTGCATGCAATGAATATGTTAGCAGAGACTTAGTATCTCAGTACAAGATGAGTGTCTTAACTGTTACTTGCTGGAACTGTGTTTCCAGTGCTGAGGTTGGTTGAGTGTGACTTGGTGATTGGGTTGTCACAGCCAGCCCTGTCCTAAGATACATACACTCACAGCCTGTGCAGGTCAACTGGTCTAACAGGAACAGAACTGGGAGACACAACATATGCAAATAATAAAAACTGAGCTTGGGAATGTCTGCAGAGGAGAAATGTCTGTGACCTTTGCATTTTCCAGGCCAATAATAAAGGCTAGGTTCCTAAATGTTGTCACTTTTATTTTCAAATAAGAACATTATAAATACTGTAGATACATTTAATTTCATCTCTTTTTTTCCCCTTTTCATTTTAAAGAGGCATTTTAAAGGTCCACACTTAGATTAAAAAGCAGGTAAGTCAAAAAAAAAAAAAAAAAAAAAAGCAGGTAAGTCCATATGTCTGACTTAGCAAACAGTTAAATCGCCAGGCCAGGAGTGCTACTAATAACAGACCCTTGTTCTTTACCCCAAGGTACACTGATTTATAGAGGCTAGAGGCCCTGAATCCTACTTCTAACACAGTGGTTCTCAACCTTTCTAATGCTACGACCCTTTAATACAGTTCCTCGTGTTGTGGTGATCCCTAATCATCAAGTTATTTTTGTTGCTACTTCATGACTGTAATTTTGCGACTGTTATTAAATGTAATTTAAGTATCTGTTTGCAGGCTATCTAATATGCTACTCTAATGAAAGGGGTCACAGCCCGAAGGTTGAGAACCATCTTTCTGACAACTTCCCTGATGGTTGGTTCTAAAGCTAGTTGGCAGACCACATTTCAAGGCAAGCCAGTTAGTTAACACTCACTGTCTTTCCTGAGCTCCACTCACTTCATTGTGGGCCAGGCAACTCTACCTTGCCCCTGTCTCTGGTCTTCAGACCACAGGTCATCTGGTATACCACAGTCCCAATTGCTGATTCCAAATCACATGTCATTCAAGAATGGAACAATGCCACCCTGCTGCAGAGCTACAAAGTTTGGAGGATGGAAATAGTACTCCTCTACCATCTTACTATCAGACAGGGCAGGTTAACAGCCTAGTTGTCCAAAGAAGAGGGAAAAACACTAACACTAACTAGCAGGGAAGGACCAGGACAAGGATAGTGTGGTCTCGTCTAACTAGTAGCTAACGTCTCTTCCTTTGGTGACTTGGCTCTCCTGCCAGGGAATCCGTTTTGGAAATCACCTGGCCTGGGGAACTGCCTACCATATCTCCCAAGCCTCAAGTGTCCGTCATTGCCACAAAGGCACAGTCTTGGGTCTAACTTCAGAAATTCAGCCTTTGTCTGACCCCTGGAAGGGGATTCAGACAGTCAGCAGTTGGTTGCTTAATTTATATGAGATTATATTATGTCTTTTTGGTCTGCAAAGCAACCTTAAAATGAAGTACTTATTAGCCTCATTTTATAGATGGAGAAATTGATATTCCTGGGCCACCAGCTTGCTCAGTGCTTCCCCAGAAGCCAGCCTGCACAGCAGCCACAGACCAGACACTTGGAGGTTATTCTCACTCTGCTAGGTTCCTCTTCCTGCCCTTTCTAACAGGGAGGTGGTAGAGGTCAAACGTGAAGCTAAATACAGACTGGAGATTAACTCGTCTATTTTTTGTAATAGGAAAAACACACAAAATCCCTACAGCCACATCACAGACGAGTGACCCAATTAATTCAGTGAGGAGATCAGCCACATTGATCGGCTGAAGTGTGGAGAGGACAATGCAGCTCATTGATTGAATGCTTTACTTTTCAGAGGCTTGTATAGACATAGCTGCAGGCAAGTCTCTCCTGAAAGGGTTGCCATGACACCAGCCAATGGGTCTACTCCCCTTGGCTCCCCCTGCTTGCTAGGGCAGGCCTGGCAGGGCCTCCTTGGTCAGAGGTCTGCTTGCCTAGGTTACTATCTGAGTTCTACTCTTGGATTTGATGGCTTTTCAAACAAATGGCTTGTCTTTCAGGGCAGCTTTATTTCAATTACTAAGTACCTCTTGACTCTTTACATTTACAAATTACTATCTATGCCCGTTTTGTTAAAGAGCCAGGCACAGAAAGAGGTCCCATGGTAATATCCCCATTGTAGAGAGGATGGATAAAAGTCCAGGGAAGCTTAGATCATTCAACAGGCTCTACTGGGGCCAGAATGGTCTCCAGGAAGATACATCAATGAAGATACATTAACCTTAAGACTCAAGTCAATTAAGGAAGAACAGACAGGAATGAGAACAAACATGCTTCCCAGGTACCAAATGGATGTGCAGCAGAATCTTGTGTGGCAGAAAAGATATCAAAGAGTGGGGTGAGGTTGAGAACACCTGGCCACTTCTCAACCTCCCTCAGGAAGGGCCGTGTTCCAGCTGTTTGCTAGATGAGCTAGATCAGTCTTGAGCTCAGCCTGCGGAGGAAAATATTCCATTTCCCAGATGAAAAATCAAGTCTTCCTAACTTATAACAGATGGGTTAACAGACTTGGATTGTCACCCAAGTAAATTATCTCTGCAGGGTGCATTTAGGGGCTGTGTTAAATGGTCCTCATCAGAGGAAACACTTTGTTTCTTCTTTCTGCTCTTAAGTGGAAATATANTACCAGAACAGAGCAAAAGGTAAAACTTTCCATTTAACTCAAGCCTTCTCTCTGTTATAGTGTTGCATTTAAAACACATAATAATTTATCAATAGCAGCTTTAGAAAACACTAGAAGTTTCTACTAACTTCTAAATAGGTCTCAAGTGTGTGAATTTCACACAATACAGAACATTAGCAGTACCTTTCAGGAGCCCCTTACATCTTATCACTTCCCACTGGTTCTTTACCAGCTTAGCCAGTTGCATCCAACCAGCAGACTGAAACCTGAAAGATGGTAAATTCTCCTCTATCCATTGCCACCAACTGCAGAAATCTGGGAGTAGATCTGGAAAACAGTGTAAGCTGCACCTGAGGCCAAAGTCAGCTAGCCTAGGCAGGAGATCAAGGGGGGTTACAGATGACAGTGGCACACAGTCACAGGGAGCAGCTGCTTGCTCTAGCTGGCCCAGGAGCTGAGCTTCTTGCCGCTAGTATTCTTTGCCTAGACTAACCCGGGACTAGAAAGTCAGGTGGAGAAGCATGCAAACCTAGGCTGCTTCTCAACGTTCAATTGATGCAGTTGAAGGCACCAGAAATATTTCTTTGCACACATAAAACATACCCCAAAACTGGGGGTCCAGAAGAGGGTATGAGCTTTAATTACTGTATATGTTGAGGGGGTCAGTAGGCTGATGCTGAGTGCGCAGTCTTAGCTTTGACGGCCACTTTCCTACTGTAGGAACTTCCTGAAGGTAGAAAGCACATACAAACCATTTCCTTGCAAAAATCTCGCTTGCCTATCATCTAGCTACATAAATATATCCTCATAATTAAGTCCCTAACAGTGCTTTTTTTCCTTTCCGGAGTTCAATAACAGACAGTCAATACTTCTCAAACTTATTTTGATGTTGTTTTAAAGCATCTACCGTTGAAACATAGCCAAACAGAACAATGGAAATAGATTTTTCAGTCATGGGCTAGATACTTGAGCAAATTGCCATTGAAAGGAAGTGAGATTAAGTAAATAATTAACTTATAATGAGTTAATTCCCTAATAGGTTGTGATGAGGATATCTTAGGATGTGGAGGAAAAGTATCTGTCAAATGTATTGAGCCAATACCGGTAAAATAATAGCCAAATATTGATAGTGACCGGATCATAAGTGAAATATTTTATCACTAAATCATGAAATCAAGCCTAGGAGACAGATATCGCTAAGACTCCAAGAGAGAATTATAAGCTCTCATGTCAAAGGACAGATTGTACACAAGGATCTGGGTTCCTGGTCCTTGTATTTCAATGGATAGGATTTTAGCCTGCAAGAGGCCCAGGATCTCTACGAACTGCAGGGCACTTGTGTCGTTCTGGGGGTGATATGTGAGTAACAGTATCTAGAAGACCGGAAGGGCCAAGGGCAGGGGTTTGGTAGAGAGTGGGGAGGAAGGAGGTACCACCAGGATGACAGTTTAGATGTTGTGGGTTAAGCCAGAATCCGGGTCACTTAAGACAGGAGGCTCTTCTCTCTTGGAGGAAGAAAGGGCACAACTACAAAGAATTAAATTCAGATTCTTGACGTCAGGAAGGAGTTTAACGCTTGGGACAGTAAGCAGTGGCAGTGCTGACCCAAATGAATCGTTGACAGAGTCTCTGTCCATCACGACTCAGCTGTTGCAAAGATTCTTGATAACCCAGAAAAGTAGTATGGGACACACTTTGCTTCTAGGTTATGAGGTTGGTGTGTGTGTGCTTCCCCTGAAGCCAATCTCCACTGACTATAGAGACTGTTCTGTTTTGTTAGGGTTTCTCTAATGCCATCATCCAGATCTCCACAGTGATGAACTAGCCAGCATTTAAAAGAGAAATTAAAACTTGATATGAAAAGGCTTAACTGGCACTTAGCAGTGATGGTGCTAATTAGCACTAATTGCACTGCTTAAATAGTCCCTGAGTAATAACATTCATTTTAAAGTCAGAGTTTTAGCTGGGTGTGATGGCACATTTCTCTAATCTCAATACTCAGGAGGCAGAGTCAGGCAGGTCTCTGTTAGTTGGAAGCCAGCTTGGTCTACAATGAGTTCAAGGCCAGTCAAGTCAGCATCGTGTGACCCTGTTTCAAACCAAAGCAAACAAACAAAAACAAGAGGTTGTGGGGGCTCCTGACATAAACGTCTTCTTTATTTACATTGTAAGCTCGATGATGCTAAGACCAAGTGTTATTCATCTATTTACCAGCCCCAAATAGATAAAGGTGTTTCGGTAGAGAGAACGGTAGCTTGCGCTAGCTTTCTTCCTTGAGGAGAATTACAAGCTCTCCAAATGAGGAGCCTTGACCATCTTGTTCCTGGTTGTATCTCCAGTGTCTGGGAAGAAGATCTGGTGCATAAAAGAGTGCAAGTAATATCTGATGAGAAATGAGTCAAACATTAAGTAAAATTGTGCCAGAAAGGTAGCCAAAACTTCATGTATTTCCTGAAGAAGCAACGAGGGCCAAATCTACCCCTCTCCCAAGAATTGAAGGAATAGACTAGATGATTTGAGGTGAAATCTCAAAGAGTATATGGCGCTGGGTTGTGGTGGCACATGCCTTTAATGCCAGCATTTGAGAGGTAGAGATGGGCAACTCTCTGTGAATTCAAGGCCAGCCTGTTTACAGAGTGAGTTTCCGGACAGGCTCCAAAGCTACAGAGAAACTCTGTTTCAAAAGACAGAGAGAGAGAATGAGAGAGAGAAAGGGTAAGAGTGCTGTATCTATAACCAGTATTAACGTGCAATCTTATTTTTGTGTGTTTGTGGTTTTGTGTAGTTGTATGCACATATGCTTTATGTAAATATCTTCCTTCTTCACCCTACCATCTTATCTTTTGAGGCAAAGTTGTTCCCTGACCCTTGAGCTCCTTGATTTTCCTGGCTGTCTGGCTAGTGATCTCTAGATATATCTCCACTCTCCTTCCCCTAGTGCTAGAATGACAGATTAATGCCAACGAACCCGATTGGATCTAGGGCTCAGAATTCAGGTCCTCATACTGAGCCATTCCCCAGTCTTCCACATATATGCTTTTCAAATAAGAAAGTTAAAAGTTAAACTTCCTAGACTTTAAAGTTCCTAGACTTGAGATTAATTAGTGGTGTTCATTCTTTCAGAAACACCGGGAAAGTATTTGCAGTTCTCGACTTCCTATGACTTAACATCACTTCCAAGCAAACTCATCTATGTGGTTTTTCATGAACACATTTACAATCACTCTAAAATATGTCCTTACCCACCCCGTGCTCACACACCCTGTGCTCATACACCAAGTTGCCAAGATAATAAAGGTTTGCTATCAATGAATATATGAGATATAACTTCTCTGTTCATTTTAGTAACCCAGAATAAAATGTGGAGGAAAAGAACAAGGGGTCTGCCTGAGTCACTGTTCTATGCTGTGAAGGGCCGCCACGACGAAGGTCACTATCATAAGAGAAAGCCTTTAGTTGGGGGTTTGCTTACAGTTTCAGAGGCTTAGTCCATTATCAGCATGGTGGGGAGCATGGCAGCATGCAAATTGGCACTGGACTGTAGCTGAGAATTCTATGGCCTGATCCCCATAGGCAGAGAGAGAGGGAGAGAGCCTGGGCCTGGTGTGGGCTTTTGAAATGTCAAAACCACTCCCCCCCACACACACCAGTGATATATGTCCTCTAACAAGTTCACACCTTCTAATCCTTTTAAAGCGTTCCACTCCTTGGTGATTTACCTTCATATATGTGTGCCTACAAGGTGCCAAGGTGCAGGGGAGGGCATTCTTATTCGAACTACCACAGAGGCCATTCAGTTGTCTGAACAGTTGGATTAAGAGTTTGGGTTAAAAGCCCATACCCTTCACTTACAGGCTCATTCCTTGAACCATTGCTTTCTGACAGGAGACTAACAAACACTTCCAAAGAGAAACTCAATACTAGGGAGCGACAGAAGGACTTGGGAGTCAGGTGGGCACTGCAGCAGAGATCCAGGGGTTAGGGAAAGGAAGTGATGTGTGTGCACATGCATGCATTTGCAAAGGAACACAAGCTGCCACAGGCTCGGTTCTCCCAGAACCATTTTGGATACAGGCTGTCTCCATCACACCAGTTCTTAAAAGAGCTATTCCTCAGTGCACCAACTGATTGCATTGACTTTGACTTCAAAGGAGAAACCAGCAGATTTCTTCTGTTCAGTCAGACAGTGGACTGGAGATTATAACACACACACCCTGCATTCTCAGAATTGCTCATTTTCTAACTAGAATATTCTATCTTGATCATATGGGCCTTGAGGGGTTCACCCCCTATAGCTTCAGGCTCATTTCCTTAGAGGAACCAATCACATACGTATTCAAACATTCCAAGAAATGATCCTATGACCCCAGGAGCAACATAAAGGGTAGCACTTGGCTCTTAAGTTTGTAAAACAACATACTATTCTCTCAAAAACACCCCAGTGTGAAGTCTGAGAATCAGCCCCCCAAGGCTTAGCAGAGGAGCTGAGGAACCCCACTTCCATAGGCAGGCTCATTGGAACTCAAGGAGGGCTCAGGCCCGAAGCTCTTCCCATGTTCCTTTGTCTTCTTGGCTCTCTCTCTCTGCTTTAATCGTAGGTTTGATGTTCTCCAGGTTGCAGGGACTCCTGTCAAATGTCACCACTGTGCCCTGGCTTACTCAAGCCTGCAGGTTTGTTTTTGTTTAAAGGTACTGATTTGTTAGCTTCCGTCCTAGAGACTCTTGGGATGAGTTTTCTTTCCCTAGAAATCTCATCGCTTTTCTAGTGCTCCACCACAGCCCTGCAAACAGTAAACATATGTCTTAATTATTTCATCACTGTGATCCTTTCCTGTATGACATCCCATTTTTCTTCATCCAATTAATATGTTATTAGAGAAAATATGAACATTGTAGGAAAATATTTTAAAATCCGTGTAATTACATTTTACCTGTGTAAACACACATCTTTCTTATCTTGTATATAGTCTTAGAAAGTGGTTTTAGTTTGCTGTTTTACTAAAATTAAATTTACGAAACTAAACATTTATGGAAGGACCTTTAACACATGACTACTTTTTCATAAAAATACTTTCATCATCAAATAATTCCTTGATTAATAAATATTTGTGCTGTGAAAGTTATCATGCAGCTAAAAGTCTGATAATACTTAATATCTTATTAATTCTAGAGCAAATTTCTAGATTTCCTGGGTGTGTGCATGAATGTGTGTGTGTTTATATGGGTGTGCAAGTATGTGTGAGTATATGAGTGTGTGCATGTAAATATGGATGAGTAGTGTATATGAATATGTATGGGTTTATGAGTGTGAGTTTTGTATGGGTATGGGTTTGGGTCTATACTGTGTATGGATGTATGTGGGTGTATGAGTGTCTGTGGATATATGAGTGTGTATGTGTATGAATATGGGTGTATTATGTACATGAGTGTGTGTGTGTGTGTGCGTATGTGTATGTATGTGTGAAAGTGAGGGTAGGGGAGAACAAGTTGATAATTATATATAATACTAACAGTTGGACCCTTTGCTGTTGCTCCCATTATGACGGGACTGCACAAACTTTCATTAATGGTTACTGCACACTTTCAGAAAGCTGACGGGTCCTCCATCATCAGTGTATCATCTTCCATATATAAAAACATATACTCTGAACAAATCTAATTGAACTTTATGAATTGCCATTTGATGTATTCATTAACTAACTCAGTGACCAAATTGAAACAAGTTAAGGAAGCAAAATTTTACTTAGGTTTATAATTTCAGAGGGTTTAGTTTGTTGTCAGTTGGCCCTAAGTGAGAGAAGGAGAGAGAGAGAGAGAGAGAGAGAGAGAGAGAGAGAGAGAGAGAGCAGAGAGCGAGCATGTACGTGCATGTGTGTGTGTGAGACATGTGGGGAGCAGTTTGCATATGGGTATATGTAGCCTTTCCTGACTTCACAGGAGAGGTTTTCCATTGTCAGGACATGCTATGTTTATGTCAATTACAAGGGGACCCTACAGCTACTTGACCGCATTTTGCCCAAAAATGAAGCTGTGAGACTCAACTACACTCGTGTCAAGGCTGGGGAACACTGTTACTTATCACATAATAGCATTTAAGAGGAAAATGGTAATAAAAATAAATTATTATGCTAGAAATAAAGCATCTAGGAATGAAGTAGGATTTCTTTGGAAGAGTGTAACACTCTATCTGTGTACATTTGTGTCAGGGTTTTACATAAAGCCTCGGTTCATAACTCATTGCCACCAAGGTTCACACAGCTCTGCAAATTTTTAGCACAGTAACAATAGGATTATAAAGAAGCATTTATTCTTTTTTTGGAATGGGGGCTGGTTAAAAATAAATATGCTGTGGGAATTCCATGGTGATAGTAGGGCTATTACAGCTTTGGTGGAGGGCAGGGCAATACTAAAGATTCTCCCAGGAAGGATCGGTCCTAACAGGAAGACACCACAGTGATGTCATCAAGCTCACGTGATCTCTTTATGCGTTGTGAGGCATAAAGGATCAGCTTCCTGTAGGGGCTAGATCTGGGTGTTTGAGGACTAGGTGATTAATTAGATGTGATGACGAGGACCTTAGTCAGGTTTAGGCCTTAGCTGTCCTGGAGACATGGCTTGGTTCCAGGGGAAGAAAACATTGGAAGATTAAATGTAGAAAAACCTTTGTATCAAGCTAACTAATTCATTGGAAGTCAAGAAATTCAGCCTAGGCTGGCCTAGAACTTGTGATGTAGCTGAGGAGGATGACCCTCACACTCGATCCTCCTGCCTCTACCTCTTAAATGCTGGAATTACAGGGATACCCACCACAACCAGTTAGGATTTTGTTTTTAAAAGTTTGTTGTTTGTTTGTTTTCTGGTAAGTTCTCACTATGAAAGTTCAGCTGCTCTGGAACTCACTATACAGACCAGCCTGGCCCTGAACTCATAGATACACTGCTTCTGCCTCCTGAATGCTGGGACTAAAGGCATGTACCACCACACCTCCTTTCATTTGATGCTGGGGATGGAACCCAGGGCTTCATACATGCTAGGTAAACATTCTACCAACTGAACCTCATTTCCAGGCAAGAAGTATTTCTTTCAGGATTCTTCTTCAAATCTCAGTTATTTTTCTTCTATTGAAGGCTACCAAAACTTCAGTTTCTTCAAAGAAGCCACTATGAGATAACATATGGACATGTAAAATATGGAGCCTCGCTGGACTTGGCAGAATAGCTTATGCAGTGTCTGGTAGGTGTGGCAAGGGGCAGTGGGGTTGGCACAGCACCAGGGCAGTGAGATAGACTGCTGCTCCTGAGAGCCTTGGGGAACGTTATGCTAGTGTTTTGAAGGTTGACTCTGAGTCCATGACGTCACCTGGGAATTTCCAGAAGGAACTGGAAGGGAAGCAGCTCTGGAGCTTGGGGCCCTGCATGAGCAAGCTGTTTGTCTTTTCTGCTGCTTTACTTAAAGAAAATGTCTGAGACTGAGTAGAACACAAACTTATTTTCTCAAGATCAAGGCACCAGTGTTTGGCCCTTTAGCTACAAAAGCAGAAAGGCAGCTCCCGCTGACTGCCACAGGCCTGCCTCATGGACCTCTTCCAAGCACAAGGGAGCAGCCTGTGTCTTGGTCATCACTCATTCCCATCTCCTAAGACGATGCTACAGGAATGGCTCTTCCCCCAGGACTAGTCATGTTTTCAGGATAAGGAAGAAACGGGGTGACTCTGGGTTAATTGGACGACAGGTATTTAGATTTAGACCATCCTAGAATTTGCATATCACATATAGTTGCTGCTTAGTGCAGAAAGACTTACATTTTAAATAAATTTTAGAAGCAGGCAGTAAAGTTCAAAGAACTCCTTTGGTGTCAATTAAGATCTGCAAAAGTTCTTTTAAATGTCTAAGGGGGATGCTCCACAGAGAGGCAGCTTAAGCTAACCGAGCTGGAAGGAGCTGGGGAAATTCCTCTAAAGAGGTTCTGTTTTCTCTCTTTTAACTGGTGAATTCGTGAATCAAATTTTTACTCTGTGCCTAGCTATGAATGCGCAGGAGCCTGATGGCAATGGTCACTGGTGAACTCTGTCTTTTGCTTGTTTGTCTTGTCTTTTAAATATGTGCATGTGTGTGTGTGTGTGTGTGTGTGTGTGTGTGTGGTGTATGTGTATCTGTAGAGGGAGGTACTCATACCTGCATGCATGCAGATATGCAGACGCTAGAGGAGTAAGTACCTGGATGGCTTCCTTTATTGCCTTTTGCCTTTGCTCCTTGAGGCAGGGTTTTTCACTGAATCTGAAGCCCACTCTTCCAGGTAGGATGGCTGACCAATGAGAGAGACCTTCCCACCTCTTCTCTGACCCATTATGGGGGTTATAAGTGTACTTGGCCAAGCTTGGCTGTTGTGTGCTTTTGCACAGCAAGAACTCTTACCCATGGAGTCATCTTCCCAGCCTCAAGGTGTTTGGTTTAGTAGTGCTGAAGCGTGATGTACACACATGCTATATGCTCATGGTGTAGGCTCAGAGTATAGGGTCTTTGTATATGCCTGCTTCCCTTCTTATTAACCTTCTTATTTCTTTATTTTTCAAAACATTTCACTTTTTTTGAAGCTACAGGGGCATGGACTATGAAGGCATGTGTAGACATATGGGTGTGGTCACAAACCTTGTGGCTACCGGCAATCTATGTGTTACATGATTCTATCTGGCATGATTTGCGAAGCTAGGCCTAACAGTCAATGAAAATTCAGAGTATTATTTTAATAACACTGCATTGAAGGTTGATGTGAGCTTGAAGAATATATGAAGAACAGAAAAAATTTTTAACTATATGTCCATTTAAAAAAGTATAAACAGAAATAAAATACATGTTTACAGACAAGCAAAAGCATAGGTTCCCTTAGTAAGAGAAGAGTAAATGTATTCTGCGATGACTTTCATATGAAGCGTGGCTTTCCCTTAGAGGAGATTCTTAGAGAGTCCAATGGAACTCAAGGGGAAGGCTCAGACTGTGTGTACAGTTCATTCGCTTGTAGCAGAAACACAAGGGTGCTGAGATACCAGAAAGAGGGACATGGGCACTAAGTCTTCTTGAATGTACTCACAGAGAGACTTTGTATTAAGGGACTTTAGTGATTTGTAAGTAATACCCACTCATTGGAAATAATAACATGTATGTTCATGCCCAAACACGAGAGGTTTATTTGATGCTTGTGAGTTCTTGACAACCTGCTATTTTGAAATAAATTATGAAAGAAATAAAAGAGAAGACTAAAACACATACCACCCCACCCTCTTTCCTGGTAATCGTCAGTGACGTCGTAACCTGAATGGAGATCTCCTGAATCTGGTATTGAGGACTCTTTACCCTGTTCATCAAAGGAGGGACCAAGGAAATTCATTTGATCACCTTGGTCTACATATGAACATTTCTCTCTGCCGGGAAAACAACCCCCAGCTCAGGAATGAGTCCCGATCTTCTCTAAAGGGTTACCTATTATCTAGGAAAGACATTGGCTAATGACCAAGCATGAGGAAGCCAGTTCATGAATCAGTAACTTGTGGACTACAGACTAAGTCATCTGAGTAAGACTACTGCAAAGGTCCTTTAAGGAAATGGCAGCGAATTCAAGTCTTCTCCCACTTGGCACACAAACGAGCCTTCCTGGCTTGGTTTACATGCACACCAGAGAAGTTCTAAATAGTCTTGAGGGTAGAGAATATCCTACATTCTTTGAGGCCAAATTATAATTGTGCAAGGAGCCCTGAAAGAGAATACAATGGAGAAACAAAACAAAAACCAGAGAAACATCAGCCAGAGAAATGTTTGGCAGAAACCCTGCATGTGCTTGGCATCACTCTAGACCTCTGCCTGTCTGTGGAACATTCAAACACTAATGCCCTCCGTCCAGATCTTCATGGACCCTGAGCAGGTCAAAGAGTGTGTTGTCAACGTGCGCCTCTCCCTATGCCCTACATCCACAAGAAAGCTGCTCGTAAGTACAGCGTCGTTTGTCTGCAAGACACCCTGAATGGAACTGACATCCTACTAGGCATGTCTTCTTCAGTGAAAATATTTTCCTGAGAACCTAAGTACTTTTTCTCTAACGAAGAGGCACTCCATTCCAAACAAACTACATGTTTGTTTGTTTGAAATAAAAGATAAGTAGATGTTTACTTATAACTATAAAGGAATGCTGTGGGAAAATCCTCTTGTACGCTGTAAAGATTTCTCACTGGAATTGGTTTAATACAATGCTGATTGGCCAGTAGCCAGGCAGGAACTATAGGTGGGTCAACCAAGCTAAGGATGATGGGAAGGAGAGGGCAGAGTCAGGAGTCACCAGTTAGCTGCTGAGCAAGCAGAACCTGTAAAATTGAGGTAATATGCCATAACCATGTGGCAAAGCATAGATAGAAATATGGGCTAACTTAAGGGTAAGAGCTAGCAAGAAGCCTGAGCTATTGGCCAAGCATTTATAAGTAATATCAAGCCTCTAAGTCAATTATTTTGGAAGCAGCTACCAACCTCAAAGTGGGGTGAGCAGGTAGGTAGACACTCAAGTGCTGTGCCATCCTAGTCCTTGCTGCTGCTAGCTTGACTTCTCGCCTTGTCACACACAATCACTTAAGAGGTCTCAGTTTACCTAAGGTGAAGAGAGTAGGAAGCGTCTAAAATTGCTCATTTGTTGCATGACCTATGGCCTGCCCATATGGTCAGTTCTGAATGAAGCACCATGCAGTAGACACCATTATGGGTATCTGGTGACTGAGTGTGTGTGTGTGGGGGGGGGGCGGGGATTAGGTACCATTTAACACCCGGTAGGATCCATTTGTCCTCAGAGGAAACATTCCAGGAATCCCAGAGGAATGTGACATTTAAAATTGTACCTACTCTTTGTGCTATGTTTTTTCTATACGTATAAACTTTTGACAAAACTTCCTTGATACATTAGGCACTGTAAGAGACCAACAATAATATTTTAGATCTTAGATACTTCATTATGCAATTGCTTTGGTTTCCTTATAAAACTGAGAATATTTCCCCTCCCCTTTTTTCTTTCTTAAAAGAAGCACTTCACAGGTTCTTCTGTTGTCCAGGAATTCCCAGCAGCCCCGACTCTTGTGCTTTGGGCTCTTCTGAAGAAGGCTTGCTTGAAGATAAGCACCGCAGTAAATCAATTGCTGATCTAAAAGCCAAGCAGGCTGCTGACTGATTAACATGATTAACTGATTAACATGTGCACAAGGTGGATACAATGGGCTGGACATCCACTGGACAAAGGAGCGATTCACATCCTGGTTGATTCTGAGCAAGCCGGCAGAAGGGGTCATCATGCTACTTAAAACAGGGCAGTTCACTGCTATGAACGACTCATTCCTGAATTTTTCCATCCCGTAATTTTAGACCTTGATTGACTGTTGATAGATGGGATTACAGAAAATAGGACATGGCAGGGATGTATATGCCTTTTCTCTCTATAAATGAACTTTTTCTCAGTCTCTTGACTTCAAGGGTAGCGCAAGATATTTAGTGAGATCTTTCTTCTCCCTTCCTACCACTCCTCACCCTCCCCCCCATCCCCGCTTATGTGCACGTACACATATTTGCCCATGGAGTAAACAAACAAACAAAAAACAAACAAACCAAAGACCAGAGGATGGCACTGGGGACATTGGGGTGTCTTCCCTCAATCCTTTCACTGTCCTTTTTCTTTTTTTTTTTTTGAGTCAGGACCTCTTACTGAAACTGAAACTTAACTGGTTGACTAGATTTGTAGGCCAATGAGACTCTAACATCTGCCCATCTCTGTCCCTCAGTACAGTATGCAGCAATGCACATGGCTTTACAAGGGGATTGGGAGTGTGAGCTCATGTCCTCATGCATTGATAGCATTTTACTGACAGAGTCACCTCCCCTTTGAAAGTATCAAGAACACCACATTTTAAAAGTATGGCACAGCTTTGAGCTTTATTAGAATCGTGTCTCAGTGCCAGAAGGCACAGTACACATCATCTCTTTGTCTTGGACATTGGGTCCTGGCACAACTTGGTTGATACTAGAGGTCAGACCCGTGGCTTGTGCCTAGTGGTCGACTCTCATCATCGGGGATGCCTTAAGACGCTGGAGTGGGGCACGGCTAAGTCTGAGAATTCCAGTGAAGGCCCTGAGTGAGCTTTCCTTTCCACAGCTCACACATTAAAGGGTCACTGCAAGAGGACAGCAATGAAACTGGATAGCATGCTATCATCTAACCGAAAATTCACATTTCTTATTGTTTATGAAGCTTATTTGGGAGGACGCCCGATTTCCTTGAAACATCTGAAAACACAGGAAGAAAATTCATGGTATATGTGTAGCCAACTTGAAAGGCTTCTATTTCTCCTATGTCATGTCAGACTTAGGTTTTGTGACCAATACAATCTAGCAGAAATGATGGCACCTATGCCATAAAAGGGACTATGGCATCATGGAGTAAGAAGGGAGACATCTGGGCTTTATTCCAGGACGTGACAAAAATGCTTGAAAGTTCTTGGGAGTTTCTGGCTTCTCAGGGCAGCCACCTCTAGAAAAAGACGGCTCCTGACATGTGGATAGCCTCAATTTTAGTTCTCCTTTCCTTCACTTGGATCATCATCTTCCCAACCTGTGGAAAGCATCCTGTCCTCTTTTCCCAGGTACCCCCTGTGGTTATATTTATTGCTTCTCTAAGCTGACTGGGTCCTGAGCATTTGCTACATAAATGAAATTTCCTCCAGAATAACGAGATAAGTTTTAGCTGGCTCCAGATAACGCCATGATGAGGATTAGCTGCCAACAAGCCAACGCTGGCCAAGAGCATGGGACTTTTAGCCCTACTTTAACGTTCAGGGAGAGTGAGCAGTTGCGGAGTGAATTACTAACTGTTATTGCTGATCTATTAAGTCATACCGATGTAAGAAATATCTGAGAAACAAAACTTGGGCAATAGGGCTTATGGGATTGCAGGCAGATGCACACCAGGAAAATACAGGCAGGCTTCTTCCTCAGTTTTCTGTCCACCTCCCATCTCCTCCATGTGTTCCTCATAGCAAATAAAATGTTTCCCCACGTTCTTTAATTTTAACAACTCGCTGAAAAGCCAAGCCTGCTGAGGGGAGGAGTTTGGGACTATCGGGAGCCAGTGCCTCAGGAGCTGCTGGCTTCTGAAAGGCTTCTGAAGTCCTAGAGGTGTGACTGCTCACCCTGGGGTTTATGTTGACTTGGGGAGTTGGTGTTGGAGTTGAGGTGATCTGTTTGACAGCTGGTTGGTGTCTGAGAACTGACTGCTTGAACACAAAACCTTCTGGGTTGCTTGTTTGTCTTCTCTCTTTTTCACGCAGATTGCCTACTGTGGGGAAGGTGGATGCCACGTTCTAAAGACACTTGACTAGCCTGTGTGGAACTGAGTAGCCCATGAGGAATTGAGCTGCTGTTAACAGCCTTCACGGTTTGGGACTGTGGAGAGTCTTCCACCCAGTTCCATCAGGCACCAGGTTCCCAAGGACACTTGATTTGCTCCCTGAGGCTGCCCAGCACTACAACTCTACTGCTGACCTTCAGAAACAATGTATTTCTGTCCTGTTTATTTACTTACTCAATATTAGGGTGACATTATATAGTAGTAAAGTATCTATCCTTCACTGAAGATCAAACACAGGGCCTTGGCAATGCTAGGCAAATATTCAAGCTATTCCTGCAGCCAGTATTATCTTACAGCATGTTAAAGGCACTATCATCAGATCTACCTAGTTCTTTTTAAATTTAGATTTTTAGAAAAGAAGTGAAGACCACACCCTCTGAACTGGAGAGAAACCAAACACATTGTAAGTGTACATTGCTTATTAACAGAATTCCAAATATTCAATAGTGCATTCAGTCTCATCCTGTGCCAAGTGCCAGTGTCCCCTGGGCACTCATCTTCCTTTCTTCTAACTGGAGGTATTACCCTATCTCTGCTTAGTTCTCTTTAATGGAGGAGAACGCAGGTGCCCACTTCTGCCTCTAAGAAGAAGCTGCAGACTTTCGAGGCTCTATTTTTGCATAGGATTATCTGACCGGATAGATTCCAGACTCCTTCTAGGAATTACATTCTGCAGCAGCAACTGAAATTAAACCTCCTGCACATGAAGTTGATAACTACAGAGGTGTAGGAAATGCCCCCTCCCTCTTTAAAGCAAAACTAGCTTGCTCTCTGATCCTTATCCTATTAGATAGATAAGAAACTCAACTTCGTTTTCATCGAGGTTTCTCTCTTTCCTCTTTAATGTACCTTTCACTGAGTTTCTTCTTCCCCTCCAACTTCCAGGGTCGGGGTTATAGTCTTAGATATTACCACAGTATCAGGACACACATCATGTTTTTGGGAAAGCTGGGCTAAGGGTGTAGTTAATTGGTAGAGTACTTGTCTAGTCAAGAGAGGGCTGGAGAAATGGTTTCATGGTTAACAGTACCACTGCTCTTGCGGGGCTGGGAGATGGATTTCTAGCATCCTTGTCAGGTGACTCCATCACCAGGTGATTCAACACCCTCTTCTGGCCTCCTTGGGCATCCACAGGTACACAGCACACACACACACACACACACAGATAATAAAAACAAGTCTTTTTTAAAAAAAAGTTAGAAGAAACAGAAAAGATAAAAGGCAACTTATCTATGATGACTAACTTCAATTGTCAACTCGATGAGACTGAGACAGAGCAGGAGTCATTTAAAGCACATTTCAGTGCAAACACTACAGGGTTTCCTGGGAGGACCGACTAAGAGGCTGAGAGCTCCCACAGGCTGAGAGCTCAGGACGAATAATGTGGGAAAAGGAGAAAATATCTCTCTCTCTCTCTCTCTCTCTCTCTCTCTCTCTCTCTCTCTCTCTCCTCGGCACCTTGATCTGAACTGTCATGCTCTGATGATCTAAAACCCTGAGACTGAAATGACCCTTTCTTTCTCTTAAGGTTGTCTCTTTCTCTTGGGTATTTGCTACAACAACAGAGGATCAAATAAACACAGCGGAGCAGCCTTCAGGAACCCCAGGCACTCTTCAGAAACACTCAGAGAAGCAGAACTTATAATGCAGAGAACGAAAAGCACGTTAAGAAACATCACTGAGGCTGCAAGGAGAGTCAGCAGAAGGGGAGACCAGAGGGAGCATGCTCAACAGCACACAGGCCCACTGTTTAGACCCGAGAAGTTGACCATTATGTGCAAAACTTAAAAGTCTGCAATTATTGATCTCTTCTCACTCACCTACTTTCTCAGTATTATCTATTTTCATGAGCAACAGTATTAAAACATGAAAATTCTTCAAAACAACACTCACATCCTCATCTCAAATCCTAGAGTTAGTTAGAAGGTCAGTGCTGCTTTTACTTCCCCAGAGCGGGTTACCCTGTTTAATTGGATTGATGGTGACCACTGTAATCGCGTTCAATGAGACTGTGTGCCATGTGACTGGGCTTCCTTCATCAGTGTGAGCTGCCCTTGTGGGATACACACAGAAGCAGCCTCTAGTTACTGGGGGGACCTCATACCTTCCCAAGTCCTGTTGGCTGCTACCAAAGATTTTAAAATATCTATAGGAAGCCAAGGAGTTAGTCCTTGGAAGCCGGTCATGTGACTACCAAGCAGCCATGTTTAGGGAAATGATGGTTGCATTCTAGACCCCAATTATTATTTCCATAAAAACCTTTCTTTCTTTCTTTCTTTCTTTCTTTCTTTCTTTCTTTCTTTCTTTCTTTCTTTCTTTCTTTCGTTTTAAGGATTCAATGAAGATTAGCAATAGGAAGCCTACCATTTTCTTCCTGTTTCATTGCTATTTATTGCTAGAAACTCTGACTGCCTCTAAGAGACTTTTTACTTTTATCTGTATCTTTGCTGTGCAGCCCAGACTAAGGCCTAGCTTCCAGGTTCTGGGATCTATGCAAAAGATGGGGTGGAAACAGAGGTGATGAAAGATTTTAAAGAAACAATATTTTCTAGACAGAACGGAGCTGAGGTACATGTGAACTCAGAGCAACGGTGACAGCATGCACATGGCCTGTACAAGCCCAAGCCAGACAGGGACCCAGCATGAAGGAGGGGATGGGGGAACAGAGTCGCACCCCCACCTGAGAAGCTATTCACAAACAATACCTGCTAGGAATGAAAAATCCATTTTCTCCAGTGGAGTGGCCCTGGGTGTATCCATCCCACTCTAGGGCTGGCTGGCCATGGCCAAGAGTAGTTGGCCAGCTCAAGTTTGACATTTCAAAATGTTGTTGTTGTTGTTGTTGTTGTATGTATGTGGTGTTTTAAATTCTTCCTTTTTAAAATTTTGTTTTTAAAGGGAGAGAAGGATGGGTAGGAAGGGCTTGAGAGGAGTTGGGGGATGGGAAAGGCGATGAGAAAATATACTACATGACATTTCAAAGAATACAAAAGTGGTTAAAATAAAAAAAAAAAAGACATGAGTCTAAGCAGGTGCTACCATACCTAGCATGAAAGATACCTTTAAATAGCACCAGTATCTAGTAAAGCTTAACTTCCTCTCCCCCCCCTGTGATCTGAAAACTTAACAGTTTCTAAAAGTAACATGGTGAATAATAGAAGATGTTAAAAATACTAGTCTCTATGTGTAGACGGAGCCATAATTAATACCTAGGAAGCCACATGCTCTACGGCAAAGATGCCTCAATTTTCCAATTAACACATGGAGAGCTTTAACTCCTTCAATTGGAAGCCCAGCCTCCACATAAGACAAGGCGGCCAAATGTACCGCAAGCACACGTAGCTTCAGAGAAACGCCGAGCCCTGGAAACACACCCCATCTTATTAGCTTCAGCACCGATCTCATTATGAACAGAGTTGCTTACACTTCTTCCTTCTGACGAGCATGCAACAGAACTTGGATGTGTGCCCTTTTGAAAAAACCGATTCCTGCCTTCACAAACCAGATGGTGCACATCCTCTATACCCAGTCCTCTAACGGAATCAAAAGGGGTTCCTATTGTGTGCTATAATACAATTAGTACATCCGCAAGAGCATGTTCTTATGGAGACTCCTGGGAGTAACTAACGCGGTCCTGCAGAGTGGGACAGGAGGCCACATGCCACTGAGGAGTCAGGCTATGTGGAGGGGCTTCTGCTTCTTTAATTCTTCCAAAATAGGCTTCAGTGGAGGTGTGGGGCCCTGCCTCATGGGCTCACAAAGAAGCTGTCTTCTGTCTTTGACTATCAGAGACAAAAAGTCTGCTATCTCATAAAGGAGCTAATCAAGCAAGAAAACCTCCCTCACCCTCCCTTCCTGACTCCTTTCCTCTGCCCCTTCTCTCTCTTCTGGCCTGATCCAGCCAGATTATATGTGTAGGATATTCTAATCACCATCATCAACAGCAGAACTGACACCCACTTGTGACTACCATTTGAGTATCACACTCACCACAGAAAGAAACACGCATCCAAAGGCAACTACATCATTCTGCAGTTAGCCAACAAATCGGAGAATAGTATACTGTCTCCTACCTTGGAGATTATTCTGTCTTGGCAAAACCTAAAAGGAGAAAAGACAAATACATTAGTGTTTTTGTTGCTTCTGACCTTTGAAACCACAGAACTGAATTAAACAAATAGTTTCTCCAATAGTTTAGCAAAATGACTTATTCTACTTAATTTAACCGTTAGTTAGGGATACGTTTGGGGTGAGGGGGAGCCATGCACCAAGAGACTGAGCAAATCTCATTGCATCTAGGCTCTGGAGGTGTGGAACAGAATTTTGAGGCAAAACAAAAACCTTTGACAACTTGGAGGTTGCCTGTCAACTGTGTCTTAGACATCCTGTCATTCCTCACAGGTCAGAGAGAACAATTCCTTTGTGGTAAGACCCTGTTCGTGATATGTGGCATCTCATTCTCTATAAAGTTGTCTAGGTTAGCATTCAGGCTAGGTTGGTCACATAACAGCAGAACAAACTCAGACAGGTCATGTCCTGTGACCTGCACCATTCTGTAGGCCTAAGTCTGAAAAAGCAGAAAGAAGAGTTTTTGAATAGTTGGGTGCCGAAGCGCGATGCTCAGTTCAGCCGAACATCATGTCCTCTCCCCAGTTTGCTTTTTGGAAGCTTTTCTTTTACATCCTAAATATGTGTGTGTTTCAACTTGGGCTGGAAAGATTTAATTAAAAACAATTCCATCACTGCCGCAGGAGCCTGTACTTGCTCGACCCCCACAATGCTGCACGGCTCTCAGACACCTTTCCCTTCCTAAAACCTAAGACAGTTTCTCTCTCTCTCTCTCTCTCTCTCTCTCTCTCTCTCTCTCTCTCTCTCTCTCTCTCTCTTTTTGGTATTGTGCCAATTAGAAAAGAAGTGTGTTGAGCAAACAGCTAAGAAATCCATCAAAAGGTAAGGGTTCTTTTTATTTGAGCGCTCTTTCCTAATGGGTGGGAATTGATTGATTAGCTCACCTAGAACAGGGTTAGCCTGGGGCAGAAACAGCTTTGTAGACCTTAGTGGACTGGATTTAAAAAACAAAAAAGTAGAAAATCAACATTAAGAATTCAATGGACTTCAAAAGCAGAGGAAAACACAATCTGAAAGTATATTAAAATCCTTTCATTTATTTCCAATCAAATGGCCTCGTAATAAATTATAGTGCTGTCCTGTCTAAGACTCTGCCTTAGCTGGAAATGTGCTCAGGCTATGATCTCTAAATTCAGTTTACACTGAAAATTTCCAAACTTCATACACCATTTAATTTAAAAGTCTTTATGTCAAATATGTTGCCTTATGGACGGCTCCCCTTCCTTTCCCATGCCCCTCTGCTCCGCCAACATCACACACATTGGCTTTGAGACTACTTTCAAAAAGAAATTTGTCTAGGTAGAAAATTTGCCTTTCAGAAAAGACAAGGGGCAGAAGAAAGCATCCGTTAATCCCCTGCCTCTGGCTGGAATCAAGGGAAAAAACCTTCTTGAAGGCCAACAGTGTCAGCTAATCTTGTCTCTCACCCACTTTGCTATTCAGTGTTTGGTATCTACAAGTACTATGCTCCTGGCACAAAGGGGAAGGTTTTAGAGAGAGTAACGTTTCAATTTCAATGCGTGTGAACATCGACTGGGGTGCTTGTGAAAATGCAGATTCTCGGGCCAGTCCAGCTGCACTAAGCCAGGCAGGGGCATTTCCAGTGTGTTCTGCGGAACCAGAGTCTGGAGACCACAAGTTGAGAAGCCCTAACTGCTGCGTGTGAAATGTTATAGCACAGAAGCTAAGTGTCAAGCATTGGGTAGGAAGGGTTTGAAGTGGATATTCCAGTTGGGTGCATTGGTGCACACCAGTAACCCCATAGCATGGTAGGCTGAGAAAGCAGGGTTACTAATCTGAAGCCAGTGTGACTACATAGCAAGTTATGAACCATCTTGGGCTACATGATGAGATCCTGTCTCAGGAGGTAAATACATGCTACTTTCCCACGGAAGAGAATATACTCGGTAAATATACTTGAAGGAAGTGGTATTCAGTAAAAACAGTCCCTTTACTACTTACGGATCCCTGCCCCCTCTTTGTGATTTCCAGATATCTGACCTACCATAAGCACTATCGTGCTTAATCTACATATATACAAATTACCAGAAAAGGGAGAAAGCCTAGATGATGGGGCCTAATTAACGTGGTGTCCATTCATAGTTTAATTCTATGTAAGCCATAGAACTCTTGAAATTCATGGCTTAGGAAAAAGCATCCTACTCTTTTTGAAGACTCTTTCGATTAAAGAGGTAAAAAATGAAAGGGGGGAAATCTAAAGGATTAATGGAAAAGTTTAGCCATAAGCTTGAATAAATCCCAGGTGTCTGCCGACACCTTCTCCCTTCTGGTTTAGATGGAAATATCCACAAAGAGCTACGAAGTAAATACAATTAATCATAATCAATCATGCACTGTCGGAATTTGCCTAGAACCAAAATTGTGAAGTGGACACATGGCACCCTTCTGCTGGCTCTAATTCTCCACCAGCTCACAAACTATTGTGTTGCTTGGTTCAGCACAAGCCTTCCAACCTCCAATTACAACTGATACTGTTAGAAAAAAATCATCGAAATGTCCAAATACATGCCACCAATCTTGGCATTAGGAAACATTCTTTTCCAGCACACATACAGTTTGCACAAAAGATAATGAACACAGCATTACCCTTTATGTATCAGTCTCAAGGGCTCCCTTTCTTCGTTTGCAAATGCTAACTTTGGACTTACTAAGTATTTACTAGGAGATCATGATTAAGCTAAAATTAAGGGCTGTCTACTGATGATGCCAACTTTTAATGGAAGGCATACATAAAAACATATGAAAAATTACCGTGTTTGTGCCACCATTATTTCACTGAAATAGAAATATTTGATGCTAAGACACAGGAAGGAACTAATTCAAACGCGGTACTGTCCCTGTGTGTTCTGTTGTGTGGTCACAGTTACTCGGTCACTGTGTTAATTACTGCTCTGTGGCTGCAACTAGGTGTGGCAGGCAACCTAAGGGAGCAAGGGCTTGAGGTCTCATTGCACTGTGGTGAGAGGAGTTAGGTCCCTTAGGCAGTGAGGGCAAGAGCCTGTCATGTAGAACACATTACCTTTCCCCTGAATGGATGAATGACCCAACTAGGCCAGGGGAGCCTGTGTAGGACCTGTGGACTGCTCACTGGCTCCACCCGAGTGGTGCTCACAAAGGACCAGCCCTACTAAAGATGACGTCAGTCGCCATCCACCTTCCACCCTGAGATAAAGGAGAGCCCATGGGCAGGTGCAGCAGAGGTTTTCTCCTGCTCTTGGAAGTTCCTTTCCACGGTTCCCTAATAAATACATTTGCTCCTCACACCGACTGCCTGCATTTGCTTATTCTTCAATGCACAAGATATTTAGTCAGATCCTTCATCTCCCTTCCTACCTCTCCTCCCCTGTCCCACCCCTCTCTTAGGCACCTGTGGACAAGTGGAAGTGAACAGGGAAGTCACTGACTCAGCGTGGGGGTGGTGACTTTGGTGGCTGCTGTTATCCAGAGCCCTAGCCAGGAGAGGAGGGAACATTCTCAAACAACCAGCATCTGTGGTGGGGAGGAATGGCAGCCAGGCTCACACACATCCTGCCGGGCAGTAAACAGAGTAGGGGCAGTCAGCAAAGGCAGACCAGGGCAAGTTATACCACCGTCCCCAAGGATGTGCTTCAGGGACTCCCTTCTTCCATGGAGACCGTGCAGTTCTAGCAGCTCTCTATTCATTCATCAGGAGACCCGTTCTGGATGAGGTCAGAGGCCTCCAGATCTCACGGTCTTTAGAAAAGTTCTTAAAGCCCACTGAGAGACCTGCTTTCCTGATCTAGCCGTTTCCCAGTTCAATCAAACTGAGAGGTTACCCATCTCAGGCCCTGAGCAACAGTCTTATCTGCATTAATCTTTGGGACACTGCTGTAGCTTTCTTCCACATTCTCTTTTCTCTGGAGACGTGTACCAGAGTGGATGTGTTCTTCCGCAGAGAAGCCTCACCACCCAGCCGCCCCAGACCATCTATTTCTCCTCTCTTCATCTGTTAGCACCTGGCAACCACTGTTCTCAGGTGTTTCTCAGCCGCTTTCAACCGGACGTCCGCTGGATCCCGGTCACACTGAACAGTTCCCAAACGCACAGGTCTCCAGGCCGTCACCTGGCTGGTGGTGCCTGTATCCCTTACATACAAGCCCACACATGACCTCGGGTATATTTCTTTCAGTCTCTTTTTCAGCTGATAAACACCTGTTCATTCTTTAAAACCTCATGTCACACCACTTCTGTGGCTCAATTTCTGCAGACACAGTTATTTCCTTATTTGTGCTTCAGTATAGTTCTTCCTGCCCATTCCAGAATCCTCATCAAACTGTATTAGCGTGACCTGTGTTTAAACCTGCCTCTCCCCACTTAGACAAGGTGTGTGTATGGGGAAGGGTGTCTTGGAAGCAAGCCTTCTTACTTATGTAATAAATATCAAATATCTACCTCGTGCTGTGGGATTTTATATTCTGAAATGCTGGATGGCGAATAATGTGAATATTTGATGGGTACCCAATAAATTCCATGTCAGGGCATCAGTGAACAAGTACCTCCTGCATCCTCTCCAGGATGCCCCGGTTGTTATGGGCCACCTATTGGCTGTGCAGCTGCGGGGAGGAGCAGGTACTCAGTTGCTACCATAACGGGACTGCTAATTTCAGAAAGGGGGGATTATTTTCAGATTGAGAACTAGGCTTTATGAACAAATGAGAACACTGGAGTGGGGGGGACATGGGGACCAAGCAAAAGCTATAGCTCATGCTCTCAAAGCAAGGACTGTATTCATATCTAGTAAAACTGGGCAAAACAAGTCCCCCACTAGCATGTGCTTTAAGGACAAATGAATAGCATCCTCCAGAGTTTGTAAGCCTCAGTGACACCCAGGCTGCTAAGCGGGCGATGGGAATTATGTTGTCGCTGTTGATGAATGAAGTTCCCTCAGGCATAGTCAACAGCGGTGCTGTTTCACCCTGAGCTTTTCGCCTCTTTTTTTTTTTTTTTTTTTTAAAGAAGGGAGATCATGATATTTATAGCTTTTCTTCTGGTTATTAAAAAAATATTAAATTCTTCCTAGACAATTGTCCAAATCTAAAAGCTAAAATTCCTCATTTTAGAAAATTTCATGCAATTCTCTATTTGGATTGAGGGGACAGCTCTTCTCTTGACTAGTCGTTGAACAAAGAGTAATGAAAGCTTTCGGAAATTCAGACAGAATTAAAGTCAGGACAGTTCTCAGAGGCGAGGGAACTTCTGGGGCTCGGGAAGGAGCTGAGGGGGAATGGCCATCGCTTTAGTCCTCACCAGTACCTGCTCTGCCCATTCCCTCAGGGAAAAAAAAACATTCTGGGGCTTCGCGTTCTTTATGATGCTTCCCACTAATCAGAAGAAAAACAATGTGATTGCCAATACTGTTTTCCATAATGACAGACACACACAGTTATGAGAAAATTATTTTTGAAAGAATGTGTTATGGACACAGTTTCAGTCGGTTTGACAGTCACCGAGCTACTTTGCAATGGAAACAAAAATTATACAATCTTTTTATAATTTTTGTGAAGGGCCCTTCTAGATGCAAATTTTTATTTATGTAATTTTCCCAGGCTATAATTTGACATAGACTCTGTCTCCTAACCAAGGGTTTGTTGTAAACACTATTTAGTTTGTAATTACCATATAGTTAAATGTCTAATCACAGAGATTCACTCCGTGATCATTGACAAAAATGGCCACACTTAACACAGAAGAAATTAACACCGAGGAAAATGGGGCTGCCTCTAACCCGTGCCTGGCCAATCAAACGGGGCAAAACGGCCGGACCACAGCTACAATGACGGGTGACGGACAATTAATCTGTGCTGTCTGACTCAGAGAAAACATGAGCCTTAGACCTGTTTTCTTGCTCCAAGTTGAGTTGGATGCCATGAATGGGAATGTGGAAGGACCAGCGGTGAAAAAAAAGAGGCATTCCTGAGATATTTGGAAGCACCAGGAGAAGCTATCTTCCACATTTGCCTTTCTGTCAAGCTCCTCTCTGTGGAATATTATTTTTTTTGCAGGTACTCATTTTTAATGTATGCCTAGAAAACATTGGATATTCCTTCTACCCTGCACAGATTCTATTACCTTAATTTCAGAAATGATAGCCAGTTTGGTGATTGCTGGACAGCAGGCCCCGGATGTATAATGTCAGCCAGAATGCCTCTAACAGCCGAAAGTAATGGCTTGCCCTGAATTCCACTCCCGTCACCTTTCCCGCGGGTCACCATTCAGTACCTCCAGATGCTGGGGTCTTGAGGGTTTGCTGCTGTAGTCAGCTCTCTTTGTTGCTGCCCACATGGCTCTGCCCATGCACTACCATCCCCAGCCAAAAGCCTCACCTGGCACCCTCTTACCGGTGCCATCAGATAATCTGCGAGCCAGAGACAGGAGATGTTAATCCCTGTAACATGGCTCAACTTCTGTGTCCACCTGTGCAGGCCACACTCCAGCCACACATTGTGGCCTCTCTACCCATCTTTATTCTTTTCTCCTCTGACATTTTCCGCTACCTAGATTCTTTGTCCCATCTTGGTAGCTTTTAATTGTTCCTTTTTTTCTTTCTATAATTTTAGGATACATAAAAAGAAATCTGGTTCTATTTAGTTTTCACAAATATGGTGATAAGCCAGTCCAACTTACTGACCTAAATGTTTGGCTGGGTCCAGATGTTCTTGCTACCCTGGAGCAGACACCTGTTTTTTTGAAAGCGCTCTCCTGCACCCACAGTCCCATGCCGTCTCTTGTAATGATATATTGGGAATATGGACATTTGAGTCTCTTTAGCATTCATGCTGAGACTCTGTCCCCAGTGTGCCAGTGCAGTAGTATTGAGACTAGGCCATAGGAAATGACAGCGCCATGAGGTCCTCAGACACGTGAATGTGGTTTGTGACTTTGTACAGGATTTGAGGGCGTCTGTCAAACCTTTTGATTCTTCTCCCCCTTCTACTACATAGGGTTGTGACAAGAAGATGCCATCTCTGAAGCAAAAGCAAGGCTCTAAGTCAGCGGTTCTCAACCTTCCTAGTGCTGGGACCCTTTAATACAGTTCCTCATGTGGTGGTGACCCCCAACTACGAAATTATTCTGTTGCTACTTCATAACTGTTATTTTGCTACTGTGAGGAATCAAAATGCAAATGTCTTATACGCAGGATATCTGATATGCAACTCCTGTGAAAAGGTCATTTGACTCTCCAAGGGATTGTGTCCCGAAGGTTGAGAACCGCTGCTCTAACCGGACATCTTCATCTTAGCATCTGCTGTCTCTGATGCTGCAGGAAAGATATTTCTATCATTTATGAATTAGCTAATTTAAAGTTCTTTGTTACAACACCAGGAACAGAATCAGGCAGATCTAGCTCTCCAGATCTGACTGCAGCTGCCTGAGAGAGCCTGCAGTGCACTACTTAGGGCTGCTGTACAAAACGCTACACACGGGCTGGGTTATAAAAGCAGAAATTTGCCGGGCGATGGTGGCGCACGCCTTTAATCCCAGCACTCGGGAGGCAGAGGCAGGCGGATCTCTGTGAGTTCGAGACCAGCCTGGTCTACAGAGCTAGTGTCAGGACAGGCTCCAAAGCCACAGAGAAACCCTGTCTCGAAAAACCAGAAAGAAAAAAAAAATAAAAGCAGAAATTTATTCTCTCGCAATTCCAGCGGCAAAACTCAAGGTGTTTGCAAGGCCATGCTCCCTCCGGGACTGTGGGTAGAGCCTTCACTGTCCTTCTCAGTGGGAGCCCTGGGTCTTGGCATTCACAGGTTGTTACAGCACCCCTGTTTCCACACCTGTTTCCCCCCATGCACCAACTCCCTCATACAATTACATTAGATTAACATCCACCCTATACCTGTATGACCTCGTCTTATCTGACAATATCTGCAGAAATTCTACATCTGAATACAGCTGAATTATGAGGTATTTGGAGTTCGGACTTGGTAGTTTTACTGCTGAGGGTTGAACAGAGTGCCTTGAATCAAGCAAGCTCTGTAGCGTAATTCAGCCCCCAAGAGACCCCAACCTAGAACCGCCCAGGTGAACTAAATCAAGACCCAAATCTATGCGACCTAATAATTAGTAGTGTTTAAGTCACCGTTGGGGAGTTGGCTGCCCCATAGTAATAAATAAACAAAATGCTTATCTTGGCTTGGGTCTTCACAACTGCTGCATTCTAGCTTCTACAAATAAAGCCTAGACATTTTTATTTTCATGCATGATTACTTGGACCTTCTTGGTATTTTCCTTTGTTTGTTTTTGTCTTTTGCTTAAGACAAGGTCTTGGTATATAGTCCTGTCTTATCAGAAACTTAGTAGATAGACCAGATGGCCTCAGACTTGGGTCCATCGTCCTGCCTCTGTCTCACAAGTGTCAGGGTTATAGGCCAATGCCATCATTCTTAGACAAGCTTGATATTTAACTCAGCAGACACAGTCTCTGTTTGAGAAGGTGCCTCAGGCTGCATGTCTGTTTTTGTTCCCTGTGGTGTACATTGTAATGATGAAAGGAGAAATTCATCAAATGTATGCAATATAAAGAAAAGGGCAAGGGGCATGAGCAGGTCAAATACTGAAGATTTTATTGATGGTGCAAAGAAGGTATTATATAAGAAGATAATGCTAAAACTCAACAAAGAAACTGCGAAGAAGCCAATTGCTAGACAGTGCTTGGCCTGTCTTCTGGACAGAGCCCAGGCAGGGCACACATCAAGGGAGCAGGGCTTGGGGAGGATCAGGAGGTTCTTCAGTGTCAGCAGCTGCTCCTTTTTCTCCCCAGTGCCCTTGGAAAAGCACCTCGTGGAGAGGTCTGCTCTTGCCAGTGTTGTCTACAGCCCCAGGGCAGAAGCCGTGGAACATCCGCCCAGCACATGCACCACACACGTGCACGTTACTGTCGCCACAATCCCGGGCCACCTTGTGGACGAGTGGTTTCCACTGTTCAACAGCACCCTCGGGAAGCCAGTCCACTCAGCACTCTGGTGCGACTTGTCTGTCCTGTCCACCCATGACTTATACTCATGGTGAGAGAAACTGCTGAACCAGAGCACCATTAATTAGTGTCTCAGTCTCAGCGCTGTTGACAGTTAAAGCCAAGAGCTTCTCTATTGAGGGGCCATGACCTGTGCACTGGAGGGTGGTTAACAATATCCTTAGCCTCTATTCATTAGACGCTTCCTTAGTTATAACACCCAAAAGTGCCTCTAGACATTGTTAGATGTCCCTAGGTGAGATGTGCGTGTGTGCATGTGTGCGCGTGTGTGTGCATGTGTGTGTACACATGTGTAGGGATGTCCACACATGCGGTGGCCAGAGGACAACCTCAGGTGTTATTCCTCCTCAGGACTCATCCATCTTGTCTTTCAGACAGGCTCTTTCACCGGTTAGGCTAGCTTGGCTGGTCAGCAAGACCCAGGGTTCTGTCTGTCTTCACCTCCTACACACTGGGATTATCAGCTGGTGCCACTGTCAGGATGGGACACTTGGGAGGCAATAGGGAGGAGAGTAGCACCTGATCTAGTGATCTGATGAGGGAAATGGGAAAGGGGGTAGGGCTCAATAGAGATGGGGGAAGGGGGTAAAGACAGAAGAAAGGGAGGAGTGTAAAATAACAAGGATGTCTAAAAAAGCCAAAAGTACTGTTAACTACTTACCTGAAAAAGAGAGACAACTAACTCACGTAATTTGGTGTGTAAATATACATACATAGTTTTGTTGAACTACTCTCATCTGTACTAATAAGGCGTCCTTCAAAAGTCAAAGACCACCTATTGCTCAAGACATCATTTACTTCAGAAGCAGAGCCCAGAGTCCCTGAGCTAGAATTGACCTGAATGCCCTTCCCTGAGGACTAGCTGTCATGGTACCAAAAGGAGGGAGGCAACCAATAGTCTACCCATCCATGTTGCTTATGAACCACAAGGATGACCAGCATGGCAGGATAACTCTAAGGGTACATTAGGGGCACAAACACTTCTGTGGTAATCAACAGTGCTCTAAGTGGTGCAAGACCTGCTCAACAAGAGGGAAGTTGTGCCTACTACTAGAGACCTAGCCAACTACGCAGGAATAGTGGAGTCATGGATGTTGGAGGAGAACCTACAACCACCACTTTGCTAAGCCAGCATCATCCCTACTACACTCTAAATATTTGTCCTTATACCCACAGGAAAGTGCTGTCCTCACCCCTCATCAAGGAAACTTCTCTCTGCAGTAGACAGAGAGAGACCATTACAGAAACCCACAGCCGATCAAAATGCAGAGTTGTGGAGCCCAGTTCCAATGGGTACAACTACGAAATACTTCACACTTAAGGCTCAGGATACATTCCAAAGAGGAGATGGAGAAATTGAAAAGCCAGGGGAATAGGGAATTTGCTGTGAGATTGTGTCTCCTAGAAATGTCAGAAACTCCAACCGTAATGTCTCACTGACATGACAGCCCGAATGTAAGCTGAACAAAGACCACAAGAGTAGAAATGTCAAAATGCATAGGGGAAAGCCCAAGAGGCCTCAACCCCACACAAAGAACTACATGCAATTAAGGGATACTGAGAGAGGGAGAAAGTCTTCCCTGGGGATGAGCACACCAATTGGCTATCCAATACCCAATGATCAGACCTGAAAACAAACATGCAGGTAACATTCCACAGACTGAGCAGGTTATATTTAGGACTCTGTATGTATATACATATATGCATCATGTAATAACAATAAAAAAGAAGCCCTGGATTTGAAAGAAAGGTATATGAGAAGGTCTGGAGTCAGGAAAGAGAAGGGAACATAGCATTGTAATTATATCACATTATCAAATCAAATAAAATATATAAAAGAAATGGCAGTGAGTTGATGGAGCTGCATGGAAAGGCCAACGGATAGCACGGAGCACAGAGAGCCTGCCTCCTGGTCTTCCCTATCACATCCTCTTTCTTATTCTATTTTTAGCTCTTTTCTGTTCCCCGAGTCTCGTCCAGCCTCAGAAAGCCCCTTCGTTCTAGAGATGTACACACCACCCAGAAGTGCCGAAGCCTCCATCTCCTTTCTACTCAAACCAAGACCCCACTGACCCCACGTTACTACAGATTCTAGCCCGCCCTGCTGGCAGCCTGCCTGGCTACTGGAAACACCCTTGGGAGAAGAGAATGAATGCAAACAAACAGATATTGGGGCAGGGGAGAAGAAAGAAAGCAAGAAAAAAAGGTCAGATTTCATTTTGAAAGTCTCATCCAGCATAGAAATATGTTTCTAGCTTCAAAAACACAGCAAAACGGTTTTCCCTAGGGTTCCACAGTCAAAGGACTGGGGGCCTTGCAAAAGCATCTGCTCTGTAGGGATGGCGTTTTGTTTTCGGAGAAAGTTCACTCAATTATTTGGAGTACTGTTACTCCACACCAGCTGCGGGCATCCTGGAACTCGGTTCCCATAACTCAGTTTTCGAAATAGCTTCGGCTTGAAAGTGGTTCCACCATCCCGAAGTAAAATCTTGTGGACGCATTTGGATAGTATAGCCACCTTTTATATATTCGCATTTATCTATGCCCTCACATCAGACAAAGCCCTTTGCTAGGGATGACCATATTTCATCTTCCCAGTTGATCTGGGGGGTAGGTCAAAGGTCACTTCTTCCTGGAAAGATCAGCAAGTTAAGGCTCAAGCAGGTTAACCTCCTTCTCTGCCCAGAGCCACCTGGGATATAAATAAGCAAGGGACCGAGGTTCTGCTCTCTAAACCGCTGGGATTCCGCTTGAATCCTTGCTGTGTCTGGTAATTTAATGTACAGATTCTTGTCCTGAAACAGGAGTCTCTGAGTTCCTATGCCTGCCAGGCCTGCCTGTGGGAGAAGTAAAGGAAGCATCGCAAAATATTTAAAGATAACGAATGGCATAGAAACCTTTGAAAAAGGCGCTTATGGCATTTTTGTAATTAAGGAATATTAAAAGTCACCGTCAACTGTGATTTTAGGAAGGACTGATCTTGTTCAACCCCAAGAAACCAAATACTGATAGGATTGGTGGAGGGAGGGCTGCAGGACTCGGGGAGCCACTAGTGGTTTTGGTTTGGAATAGATAGAATCCTCACCCAAGTCATCGCCTCTCCTTTAAAAGCCCCGTCAATCGGAAGGGCTCCTTTCAGAGCCTCTAAGTGCCTGGCAGTTAGAGCAACGCTGAGGCAGAGCCCCAGTGAATGTCCTTATTTTCCAAGTTGAAATTCTGCTCTTATAAAGTCATTTGCTTCATGGGATTAAATATGTGGATAGACATATATTTTTTTTAAAAAAACTTGTTTATTTATTACATATATGTATAATATATATGTATACATATATCATATGTGGGTTTCTTGTCTGCCTATATGTCTGTATGCCTGTGTACCACATGCATTCCTTGTACCCACAGAGGTCAGAAAAGGGTGTTGGATTTCCTGGGATTGAAATTACAGTCAGGTGGGTATTGGGAATTAAACCTTCTTGATGAGCAACAAATGATCTGTACCAACTGAGCCATCTCTCCAGCCTGGATTAAAAAGAAAAGTCTTAGCACAGGGCATAGCACATAGTTATTGGAGGAATTTTATCATACTTATCAATAGTATTATTGGCATATTACATATTTTTGACCTCTGCCTGACCTCAAGCTGAGCTCTCTCTGGAGTTGGGTGTGTGATGAAGCCTGGTACAGGTGAGATGGCTTTCCCTTCATTTCTTGCAGGGAAGTTTTTTTTTTTGTCCCTATTAAGCCTACCCAAGCCTCAGGTAATGTTATCTTTCCCAGAAGACAGGCTCCCACGTAGGGGCTGTCAGAGAGAATTTGGGGAATGTGAACAACTTAAATGAATCAGCCCTGACAAACCTGATTTACAGATTAAAATACTGTTGTGATATTTACCAAAAGTATATATAGCAAGTGAAGACACCTCCGACAGGCAGACATTGATTGCCTGTGTTAATCAGCTGCTGCAAATTAGCTCCAACCAGAAGCAAAATGCTTGGGAAAAGATAAACCTGGCCATAAATAATTCCAATTTTGATGCATTTTGAAATCAAGGGAGACTGGTGTTCAGGTTTGCTACAAGGTGACACCTCCGCTGTGTTCCATGAGGTCACATCGGGTTTCATCCGAGTGTTGGGAGAAGATCAAACTTGACATAAACAGATGACAAAGAATGAAGGCAATTGCGTCAGGTGCTGGTGCATTAGGAGAGGCGGAGGGAGAGGAGAGGGAGGCTAGTGTCTGCATAATTCTACTTAATCTCTCATTGCTTTTAGCACTATGTCCGTAGACCCTTCATCAATATCCCCAACATCTGTTGGCAGAATCAAAAATCTGTAGCCTTAAAAAAGACCTGGAGAAGTACTCTTTCTAGAAACCCTGGAGCGAGGTGACTGCTTAAGAAGAACATGTTCTGCCTTTCAAAACTTATTTGTTGAATGAATAAACGAATGAAAAATTCTCTTTCCCTCCCATTCCCAGAAGGCTGCTTTGCCCTCAGGGTATGAAAAGAGTTGTGAGTCTGGGAAGGCCCTAGGGGCCGTATCCAGTCACTCATTCATTATTTATACGCTGCCTACTTCTAAAAAAGATTTGAGGCAGCTTACAACAAAAGATATCAGCACTAAAGGGCCTTCTCCTCAGCCATTCCTTGCAGGGTTTCATTATCTGTTCCATGACCATCAAACATGAGTATTAAATGGTGATTTGCATGGGATGCTATGCCAGAGGCTGATTAAATCAGGCAGAGCCAGGCTCTGACCTCCATAAATTTCCATCTGTTCAGTTTGCATTCATTCAGTCTTTTGACAAATATTTATTTGCACATTCCATGCAAGGCCCTCAAGAAGTGTGTGGAGGTAGCAAAAACGAGTTGCCTGCCAACCGCGCCTTATCCTCAAGAAGTTTACAGGTTAGCCCAGGGGAGCAAGGGACAGCACACACAATAGTACCGGGATGTGGATTCGGAATGCATATTAATCCATGATGTCAGTCAGGTGGAGAGAATCCATGCAGTGAACCTGTTGCGTCGAACAGGCAATAGGAAACAAGAGCAATTGCATTTGCTTTTTGTGTGGCCTAAAGAGAAATCACCTAAAGCAGATGTTGTATAACAAAACTTCTTTTGGGGAGATGCTACACACATGTCTACTCACTCCAGATAGGGAACCCACACCAGACCAAAATATGGATGCTTTGAAGTCCACGTTGGTGCACTGATGAATTTTATTGGGTTTACTTACAAGAAGATAAGTGAGGGCTTACTTACAAGGGCAGAAATGTCTCAAAAACAACTGCATCATCAAAGGCCACCCCAGCATGGATGAGAACCTGGAGCACATTGCATAGCCTGCAGACAGCTTATAGTCTGGAGAGTGTCCTTTCCAGGTGCCTTGGTTAGTCTAAATCTCCTCGAGACAGTTCGGCTGTTTCTTCTTCTTCCAGGCAGATGGACTGAGAGTATTCTTTGCAAGTTGACTCAGCTCACCTGAGTAAAATGCTCAGTTTTTATTGCTTGCTCTGGCAGGGAAGGGCCTAGTGAATCTCGTCAGTTTCAGGAACTTCCTGGAGCTATTCACCTTCCTGCTTAAGGAGCTTCCCAGCATGATGGAATGTACCTACAGCAGCCACAACGTAGACAATGGCAGATCAGGCTGCAGACCAGACTGTAAGGAGAAGCCTGCTTCCTCATTCTCCTGCATCACTACTTTGACTCTTTCTTCCATTTGCACTTGGTTACCCTGGGCACTGATGCTGGTCCAGCTGCCTAGCTTCGTGCTACCCTGAAGACCAGGACATACAGTCTTGCTCTTGTGCTGATGTTGAAGGGGTGAGTGGGAGTGGGTGGTGGGAGGACTGGAAGGAAACACTTTTACTTTGGTCTCAACTGCACCATTGCTCAGCACTACCCCAGGACTCTCCTTCTTCATGGACTTAAGAGAAGCTTCTGAGTTTCGCCAAAGACTTCAGGACCCAGCACTAGGGAATGGGCGGTAGAGGAGCCTTGACTACAGGGTTGAACACACAGCAGCTACCTGCCCCAGACCCACAAAGCACCGAGCACTCCTCACATTGCCCGAGAGGCAGCTGCCCCTTATGCTTAGCAGAGATCAGGATTCCAAACAGGCTGCTTTTGTAAGGCGTTTACCCGGTGGCATTTAGTCCATTGTCAGTTTAAATTTATTCTTCCGTCTTCCAACTGGCTTTGATAAAAACAAGTGTCAATCTATCTACAAAGAGAAATCCCACTACAGTTTTCAGTGGTTCTTCGCGAGGCCTGGTAATCCACTGTCAAAAAATCTCTCGCGCCTTGTGTCTCACGTCAGTTAGCATGGAAGCCCAGAGCCAGGCTGACGCTCATTGACTCCATCATTAGACTGCGCAGAGCCCTACTCAGGGGCTGCTGGTTGCTCTAAGCATGGCTGGCTGCTTTATAAACTTGCCAGCAGCCTTGATGGCTTACTCGGCGCTAGGTGCGCTCTCCTTCCTTTCGCCTGTGGGATGAAACACTACACCAGACACAGGCCAGCTAAACTCAACAGGCCTGCCGCCAACATGCTGGAGGAAGCAACGCATGGATCGAAGATTTGTTTGGTAACAACCAAGGAAACAATGTTCCCAACAGTACCCTCTTCCCCAGGGTCCAGATGAAAGGCTCCTCTGGGGACTGCTGCCTTCTATATATACTCCCATTGATAGAGACCAGCTGGATTTCCACATGTGAAATGAGAACTCTTCAAACCACAGATGTGACAAGAACTGAAAAAAAAATTCCTCTGGTAGCTTCTCTTCACATGTCACACAAAATTCCAATTACTCTCAGTGTCTATTTCTGTCTTTATGCACAACCATCATTGATGTTTAGCTACGGTGCCCACCTCTCTATTTCCTGTTCTCACTAAGCTCATTCCCACTTGGACCCTCCCTCTCTCTTAGAATGCTCTGGGCACAGATTTCTACATATCCCACTCCAGAATCAATTCAGTTCATGTGGACTTTCTCAGATATGGTTCAGGGGCCGCTCAACACAAAGGAGAAATGTCCTATTTAACTCAGGAATTCTCAGCCACATTCCATGGTTTAACTTCTCAAAATAAAATATATTTAAATATATTTATATTATAAACAGACATAATATACATTTAAATATATATAAAATTTTGGGTATTGATAAGTATTTGAGACATCAAATATATATTTATATTATATAATATTATAACATATATATTTATATGTTATATATAATGTATATATACACATATATGTATATACATGTGTGTGTATGTTTTGCTTGAATATGACTAATGCATTTTCCTTTTTCTCTACTTCAGACATGTATTCCTAAACATCACTGTGTTGCTTGAAATCATACAGTCTATATGATAAGACAAGACTAAAGCGGATTTGATACCTACCTCGGTCCCTCCCTCTGCTTGTCTTGGGAAATACTAGCCACAGATGTGGGCAGGGCCTTGGAACCCCAGAGCCCCACAGAGGCCAGCATTTTAAGAACTCATCCCATTAGACGGGAGCGGGCTGGTCCGTGTGGGCTGCTGTCCCCCCTCTCCACATAATTATGTCTCGGCCCTAAAATGTAATCGCTCTACGAAGTCAGATAACGGAATTAGAAATGGCTTGGAAAGGTCATCCCGGACAGGTGGATCATGCCATATTCCTACAGGGTCTGAAAACTGTTTAAATTTGGGGGAAAGTTCCTCGCAGTGCTAAGTGAAAGGTCAAATTAGAAAGCCCCCAAAGAGCTAAGGACCATCCACCCCCCCCCCCCGCTTTAAAATTTCTCGGATTTAAATTCTCCTCTTAGGAGAGTGCCTGAGACTGCGAGGGTCGTGGTTGGACCGCTTCAGCTTATCAAGAGAAGTAGAGGATATTTCGTTACGATTCTTTATGTCCGCAGTAACTGCGTGTCTTAGAGAGAGACGAGTGGAGTGGCAAAGTAATTGCATAGTGAGGAGCGTGTATTTACGACTATTTATGCTTCCTAGATTGGAGTACAGGGTAATTATTTTTGGTCTTATTAAGTGCAAATTACCAAGTCATCTTCAGGAACATGCAATTACTACGTGGTGGAGTCACATGCCACTTCCCGAGCAAGCTGAAGATTTGACTGAACACAAGCAATATGATGTATGTGGTTTTATGCGCACACCACGGGTCCTGTCTTCTGCACTTTGGATATGCAACAGAGGGCATTTTTTTCTCACCCCTGGTCATTTCCTTATTTGACTACATCAGCTGTCAAAGGCTGGTGCTACTTAAGAATTCATATTTAGGGATCCCGCAACCTAACCCAAACTTGCCAAGGTGAAGTCTTGCTCTCTGTGTCTGAATGAGTGTATTCATATCACAGCCCCGTGACCGTGTCGTCCTCGGTATAGTTTTGAAAGAAGAGCGTGAGTTCCTAGACAGCCTAGCATGTTTTTGTCTGTGACTGTACAGTCTGCTATGCTTTCTAGACTGCACTTTGAGCAGCAGCCTTACCCCGACCACCCCCGCTTGTGAAAGCGGGAGCACTGTAAAGACACTGAAGTATACATATGATCTGCTGACTACCCCCTAGGAATTTTCTGTAATATACATGCCATCAGCATTCACCTTTTCTTTGTGCTTCAAACTTTAGCGAACATATGCATACACACAGAGACACACGGGCACGTACCTGAAGGGACGGCAATAGGAGGCAAAGCAGAGGCTAAGCAGTTATCTAACTCACGGCGAGAGCACAGGTGAACCTTTTCAGTAGCTATTCCCCAAGCGTGCACACAGGCAGCACAGTTAGACTGGTCTATATCCACTATTTAGAAAGCCTGGTTGGTGCCAGACTCATTCCCTTAATTGGGATAGCTTGGTGAGATGGCCAATGCTTCAGGATCTGAAGCCAGAGGACCTAGGAAGTCAGGGCAATGTTCTGTTGGCCCGCTTTCTTCATCCGTAAGTCAAGAATACCAGGAAAGCCTCTCTCTGAGGGCTATTTGGAGGAGGAAATAATATCACACACGCAGATTGCTGCTTGCACTGTGACTGTGTATAAAAGTCTCCACAAACGCAGCTATTATTGATATATTAAATACCAGATACTACATTTATATTTTTGGTGCTTGCATTTTCTTTTCTATACTGAAAAGCGAAATCAATGGGACAATTTTTGTAGATTTCTTCCCTCTCATATTTTAAAAAAATTCCACCTAGGGAACAATAGAGCATGCTTGCCCTTCCCAAGGCAGAGAAAAGGTTAACTTCTGACTTCAAGTAAAGCCAGCTGGAGAGGCAGGCTGTCTGCTCATGACAAGGCAGGGGAAGAAAAGCTAATTTTAGCCATCACTCCAAAGTGGCTGTCCAGTTCCTATACACTCCTCCAGGTCCAAGCCCTTCCTCCCTGGACTGTGAGGCCTGAGACTCTTTATCCAGGGAGCCTTCCATCCCAGGACGGAGTGAAAATAATTCTGAAACAACCTTGGAATTAAAGATGCTTGTGCCTTAGCTTCAGCATATCCTACCCTTCCCCCACCCCCAAATACCAGCCTTCCATTTCTTGCCAATTTCCTCTTCCTTTTTTTTTTTTTTTTCTTGAAAACACTCACGCAGCCCTGTGACTCTCCTGCCATCTTTTTCTGAAAGGGACTTTTCAGACCTGTGAAATGTGGCTGTAGAAAACGGCGCGAAAGCCCAGACACACGTCAACTTGGTCTTGTCGTAAGCGGGAAGAAGGAAAGCAAAGATTGATGATGATTGCCAGGATGAACCCATAAGCGTGTGTAACTTTTCTCACCCTCACCGCTGAAGCCAAACTAGCAGGGGGGGAGGCATGGAAATTATGCAAGCAAATGATTTTACGAGCCTGGGTTTTCTGCTATAAAGATCATGAAACAGAACATACATTTGTAAAATGCAAATATTTTTGCTTACTAATATTTATAATTAAAGCACAGATTCTTACTCCAACAAAACCCCTAGCTTGGGGGATAGAAGCATAAGTAGAAATACAATTAATACTTTTTCTGACAGCAGGGTTCTTCTGTAGTAGGAGAAACCCCCCATGTGTGCACAAATACCAAGATATGTTTGTGCAGGTACAGCAACCCACATGCATAGAAAACATTCAGGCAGCGAGAACTCAAGGACAAAGGGAAACAGCTAACTGCTCAGGCCTGAGGACCACATGGGCTTTCTTTGGTTCTGGATAGATAAATGATGGAGAAAAGGCTTAGGGGACATGGTCTGGATGCGAGGCGTTAAAGGGATTAGCCAAGCCAGAGGAAACTCTGCCTGAAAGTATTCCATAGTGCCTAGCCCGGGTCCAAGGAGTATTGGAATAAAAGCAGTCTTAGAATTACAGGGCTGTACGAGGCCTCAATAATCTCCCAACTCAATCCTAGGTTTACCAGCAGAATAAACATCGCAGTGACTGACTGCTTGCCAGGGACCCTGGTGACTCCAAGCTGATGAACTGCTTCTCCTGGGCTAGGCTCTGGGGAGGGCAGTGCTTGCCTGGGCATGGGCTGGATGTCAGAGAGTCAAGTTTGAGGATGAATTGTCATTGGTGGGAAACTAGCGGGGTTATCCATCCTTCTTCCTTTGCTTCCTGGTCATAGACATGATCAACAAGGTTCTGAAGGGACACCTGGGGGTAGGCAGGCTGCTTGTCCTGCATTAGCCCCAGCCCAGGAATGTGTCTCACCCCTGTCCTGGCATGTGACAGGCAGATGTGCTGAGGCCAGGTGTCCGTTTTTTCTTAATTCAGCTCAAGGCCGATATCTGTATTTGTAAAAGGTAAATTCTAGATTGTTTACATTATCAGAGCGGATTTTGGTGAGACAATAAGCATGGGCGAGGAAACAGTCCTGAAAAGAAAGTTTGGTAGATCCATTATGATTACATGATAAAGCTATCAGGAGCACGTAAGGTAAAGACTACCACCGTGAAGCATTTATCATAGGGGAAAATGTCATGTAAATATTTCACACAAATACACATAGAATCTTCTCTATCACAGCTCCTTATCAAAGCAGGCTGAGAAGAACTGGGAGTGCCCAGCAGCTCTCCTTTACGAACTCTGATTGCTGTGTGTCCCTCCTTCAGCCTCTCTACAGCTGAGATACCGTGTGACGCTTCACCGATTTTCTTACAATAACTTCTGGATGCCACCCCAGATAGAGCATCACTTCTCCTAGACTGCCTCCACTCAGGCTGCCCCCTCTGCTACCTTCGGTCTCTGGTCCCCAGCAACACCCCCCCCCCCACTTAGTGCTTCATTGTTCAAGACACTAAGAGAGCATTGGATATCATGTTGACCTGGCTTCCACCTTTCCCCTGCCTAGCAGCTTTGTATTATTCTTTGTTTCAGACCAGACGGCATGGTGAAAAGAATCCATGCCCACGCTGATCCTCTTTGCCCATCCTCAAAAGCATTGTGAATGGACAGATTACTACATAATTGATGTGATTAATTTGTTTCAATGAGTGGAATGACAATTGTGTTTCCAGCAGCTCAGTGTTCTGAACACTGGGCCTGGGTTCACTCCCTGGTGCGAACACCAGTCCAAAGGTCTCTCCTTTTGTAAATATTGTAGCATCTTAATTTCCATGTCAGATTTTGAAAAAAGAAGCTGAATATTCTTATGATTTTACCGCTTCAACCAGGTCCAGTAAGACAAAATAAATACCATCCTTAACAGCCTCTAGTTGCAGTCATGTAAAGAGGCTGGGACGGGTAGAACTGAGGTCTCATTGAACTATATCATGATTTTGAGTTGGGGAAAACATAGCCTCCATCTGGGTGGGAGAAAGGCTATGATAGCCGATTTCAATTGATATGTCTACGGGATTTTTGGAGAAATGATTTATGACCTGAGATGCTGATGGGACGCATGCCCTGGACGTTCCAGCGGAGCTTCCCTCTCTGTTCTGGAGGAACCAGGTCCTGAGTGAATGGGGAGTCTCAACCTGCAGTCCCAATCTTCCCACAAAGAGTCACAGGTTCCTGCTAAGTGTCAACAGCTACACAGAGCTGGCTGATCCCCAGCTGTCCGGCCGGCTAGATAAATACCATGACTCTTTCCATGTTTATATATAATAACCGTATGGGGTCACAAAATAAATCATTGTGGAAACAGAATCTAAAACCAGTTGCAAGCATGCAGAATGTGAGTCCTAGGTGTCTAGAACTTCAAGAACCATGAAATGGCAACGGTACACACTGAGGAGAATTAAAATCGAGTGAAGGAGAACCCAGTACAGATAGGCTTTATCACAGAAGTCTTGGGGGAGCTGAGCTGGGCCTGCACAGTAAGAGCCGGTGGCGGCAGCGGTAATGGAAACATGAGGAGAGGAGATGGAGAGAGTGACCTGGAATCCCTCACACGTGACACTTAAAGGTTGAGGGTTGTAGCTTGGGGAATGCAAAAACAAGCGAGCAAGCAAACAACAACGCAATCCATAGTTTGCCAGGGAGACACTACTGAAGATGAAGAAATGTAAAGTCTGATTACATCCGTAGTTGGTTGGTTCCCGAGGAGCAGCCGATGACCAGCAAGGATGTCTCCACCACCGCTGCAATTTAACAAGCGTCAGTGCTCTACTCGCTGGGAGAGACCGAGTGTAGCAATGACGCACACAGGCATCTCAGCGACCCGCAGATGCCCGCACATGGGTGGCGGTGGAGACAGTGAACAAGACAGAGTGAGCGCGTAAGATCCCGAAGGGAGACATGACAGAGCTGAGCGGTGTGAGGGTCATTTATAAAGACAGCTAGCATTTGGTCCAGCAAGGAGTGTCATGTATGTAATCCTCATGTTCAAGAGCTCCGGAGTAATGCCACATTTCTTGGTTCACTTTTGCCTGTCTCATAAAGCTTCGTTTCGCTGTTTTAGCCTGCTTTCAAAATTTCAAGTTGTATAATAAATATGTAGTGAGATGTCTTCAAAAAAAGATTTATTTTCATCTTAATGGCTATTATACCATTTTCTATTAAGTATCTGCTCAGATGCCCTGGTTATTTTCCAGTTCTTGCTGTTATTCCCTGGTTGTTTCTGGGTTTTCGCACCCTGTGCCTTGAGCTGAGAACTTCTTTGATCACCGCCACTGACGCCTCCCGAGCTACTGAGCGAGAACACTGCTTATGTAACGCTCCCAGGGAATTCAAGCACAAGGCTTTACGTTTTTTGGAGTCAAGCAAAGCTGGTTTGTTTTTAAGATGTAATTCCATAAGGACAGAGTCTGCCCTATGAGATGTGGCTTCTCTCACAAAACTGAGCAGTGTCCGACGGTAAAAGTACAGAAGACGTGAACTATACCATGATTGACTGATTTACTTGGACTAATATTGTGTTTTAACATTAGTGATACTACTGTTTTTGCATGTTCTGGTTTCCTAGAAAAGCCACAATACTTTTTTTGTTTGTATTTTTGTATATATTGGAAAGCGCCCCCCTGCCCCCATGTGTGTTGTGTGGAGTTGGGTTCTTAGGGCTGCATTAGACAAAGGCCTTTTCTTGAAACCAGAACTCACCTAGCCAGCAAAACAGGGGGAAAAGCAGTAGGTACGTTTCTGTATGTATGCTATGGCGCAAATTTTAAAAATAATATAGTAATGCACAAATTATTTTGAGTAATAGCTTACAGAATTAGAAATTATCGATAAGCCTTATTGAAGAGATTTTGGGGCATAAGGAGCAAGCCACTCTAACAATAACTGTGAAGTTACTCTCTGGAGATGGCACCTGGTGCTGCCATGGTTGAACTAACCCAATGTGCTTTGTATTCCAAACCAGAAAGTACCTCATGACAAGCCTACAGTAATACCGGCCTGACCGACAACAGTATGAGATTTGGCTTCTGATTAATTCTGCTTCTGTGTATTTAGCTTAGCGTCAGAAAGGTGACCCATTCCAACAAGGAAAGAGATGGGCTTTGTTTATCAAGGACTCTTTGCTAGAACACGACATCATTTTGTTTCGTTAGTTCCAGGTAACGATCAGGGAATGGATACGTCAAACATACACACATGCACACAAATTTGTTTAACATCTAACACCCATTTGGAGACTCCGTACTTTCTTACTTTTACCAACATTACCATTTCCCCATTCCTTACCAAACAGTGCTGTTATAAAACTTCAGTATTTGTGGTTGCTCCGATCATTACCAGTGAGGCTCATGGAAGTCTCAGTATGCCGAAACCACAGCGTCTGAGACAAACTGTACTCCAGTGGTTTTTCAAGAATCCTTCTCCGCCACAAAACAGTGCCAAAGATCTCATGCTCGGCTCTCTCAGGTTCACACTGGACTGGCAACGGCCCTGGGGTGTTTTGAAGTCACTCAGTAATTGGAAATGGTTAATGAAATTCACTGAGGAATTCTGAGTCTTGCCCTTTGACTTAATGTACTGCTTGGAACTCAAGAATTCTCTAATCAGTGAGCAGAGCATCTGCAATTGGCACTCTTGAGGCCAATGGCTGTGGTGGCCACTTGAATCCATTCCAGGAACATTTGCCTCTGAAAATATCCTTTGTGTTATTTTCAAATGCTTTCTTCTAAAGCAGCCTCCAGGACTTTCCCACCCAGTCACAGAGTGACACACATCTATGCTGGGCTTAGCCCTGGCCTCAAGTGTACTTCCAGTCAGTGGGGTGAAGCGAGATTTCCCGCCAGAAACGCTCCCATGACCCTTGTCAGTTTGAAACAGTCAGAGCAAGCCTGCAAGATAAGATGAAGCCATAGCTGGCAGGCAAGAGAGCATGAGTGTAAGGGAGGGACCTCAGATCAATTCTGACGTTTTGTGCCATTCCAGACTGCACGCACACTAACGTTTATGTCAGTGTTGGATCAGCTTTGGAAAGTCGAACGCTTTCTAGCTCAACATGAATATTTGGCAATGCATGAAACTGTCTGTACCTTACTGACGCTCTTTAGATTGGCTGGACTCTTTCTCACAGTGTTGGGCCACAGTATCACCATTTCCAGTTGGCTGAATCATTAGGTTGGGCCATGCTGTATGTTTTGGCCAGAACTTAATCACTTGGGACAGCACATTTTGGGCACTGCTCTAAAACACCTACTCTGTCTTTCTTCAAGGGTCACTGTCTTGGGCACTGAAGCTGCTGTGACTTTGGTCATGGAGGGAAAGTAATAGGGACCAGATAAGGCCGGGCCTACAGGCTGACCAGCAGAGTTAAGAGCAGAAACAAAACTAGAACAGGAGCTCCAGTTTCATCTGCTGCAGGTCCTGATGGTCAAAAAGTCAAGCAGCATTTCCTTTTACCAGGTGAAGATACAGTTAAAACAGTGGCAAGCCAACATGGACGTTCACCAAGCATGAAGCATGGCATTCTTAAATATTTATATTCCAACAAAACAAAACACAACACAACACACCTCAAATCTATATAATTGTTCTGTTTGCAAGAAAATTATAGGATTTGCTGTAAACAGTATACTGTGAGGCTCAGCCCAGGCAGCATGAACTGGGGATGGGTTATAATTTCAGTAGAGGCCTGAGCTACTTTTTCAAATGTCACTGGAATACCCCCTTCACTGTGTATATCACCTCCTGATCTGGGGGAGTCATGGCTCAGTGGGACCACCTGCTCTGTTAGGGTCAAGGCACATAGAGCCAGCGTGAGGGCCACCAAATGCATAAATGCCTGTGTTTCTCATTTCTCTAAGCAAATAACACAACGGGGCTCAGATAGGGGCATAAGATTGGGATGAGGCCACACAGAACACTGAAGGTTTGAGGTTTAACAAAAGGAACAAAAAGAGTTTAAGAACCAAGGAGATTTCTTTGGTCAGCGTTTTTAATGTCTCCGTGGAGGGATCTACAGAAAGACAGTTCATTAAAGTCTGAATGCGTGTGTGTGTGTGTGTGTGTGTGTGTGTGTGTGTGTGACCAGTTTCTGTGCCCCTTTCTGACAGATGCAGTCAGTCCTGAGGGAGTGTCTCTCCGATGCTAGAATGGGAATGCCTTTAGGATCCTCAAGAATCAGGTACCTATGTTGGGCATCTAGCAGGTGCCCTGAACTGCTGTCTAGTCTCTTATGAGGACCGTCTATGTCATTCCTTGTTAGACACAAGTGTGTGGTGTGGCGCTGCCATGAGCGTCCTGGGCCAAGTGGCTCCCAACCCATGGAACTCAAATCTGCTCAAATGAACATTGCATCCACAACGACAGGGGCTCTGTAGGCTGGAGGGCTCTTGGGCAGTGTCCCTTAGAACGCTCACAATATGAGCAAAAGACCACAGATCACAGAAGGACAGCCAATGATGACCGTTGCTGGATTTCTCACTAGCAAGGTGAGGCAGAGAAGCAGAAGCATCATCAACTTGGCTTGGTTTTAAAGAACAGTCAGACAGATTTCTCACATCTTTATGTGATGACTGAATGGGCAGTTATGGAAAGATAGACACCTTTCCTTTACAATACACCTCATCGGGCAGACCAAAGTGAAATTGTTACAGTCTATAGCCCTCTTCATATAGAAAAGGGTTCTGAGCTTGGAAATGCTTCCTGTCTTTTCCCAAAGAGGGCCCAAGAGGCTTCACATAGGCCTTAGAGCCCATGAAGGTCCCCTGAATTCCACAGAGCAACGTTTTCAGAACGCTGGTCTACTTAGCACTCATTAGTTCAGAATTGATGATAGCCATAAAATAGCATTAATAATGACACTACTATATCGCCTTATAGCACAAGAAAAGTTTTCACGTGTTCTTTCTCCTTTGGAATCTGCAGTTACTGAGTTGAGTGAATCTAATACTCCATTTCCTCACATGGAACCTCTTGTCTGCGCACAGTTCCGGAAGCCAGAAGCATGGTGCCTTTAACTTTTATTTTGTTTTACTATAGTTTGAGGAAACAAAATATCAATCAGCACAGAACATGCACAAACACTTACATTCTCACCATGTGAAATGGATGTATATGCTTGAAATTTAGCTATTAAGGAAATAAAAGTTCTTAGATAAGTATTTCTCCTATGGTTTCCTCCCAGACAGTTTTCTCCTCCAGGTATGTCCTGCCTTTTGACATTGTGACACAAACCACACATTCATGCTTCAAAAAAATCACACATACAAAAATGTTTTCTGGTATTTTAAATAAGTTTATGATTCTGTGTGGGGCTCCTCACAGCTATCAGTAACCACAGACAGCCTGGTTAGCATGGCTCTGACTCCATACAATTAATGTAATGTAGAATAGATATTTATTCATATCTGAAACAGATAATTGTTCTGTAAGCTTATTTCGGAGTGATCTACCTCATGGCACACGTGCCCTGTCCCTCACCATTAAGTTGGTTCTATGACTCAAGAGTACTGCATCAGTTTGGATGTTCACCTTCCTAGACATGGACGGAGGGGGGAGGACCTTGGACTTTCCACAGGGCAGGGAACCATGACTGCTCTTTGGATAGGAGAGGGAGGGGGAGAGGAGTGGAGGGAGGGGGAGAAGAGAGGGGGGAGGGGGAGAAGAGAAGGGGGAGGGGGAGGGAAATGGGAGGCTGGGAGGAGGCGGAAACTTTTTTTTTCTTATTCTCAATAAAAAAAAAAAAGAGTACTGCATCAGCTGACATCCACCTTGCTTTTCTCTACCAGTGGGCATTTGGGTGTTTCTGGCCACTCACATTTTAACCATGGTTACAGAAGTGAGCGAGGATGCAGGTGAAATGCCTCCAAGGGACACTGAGTCTGCATCAAGGTCAGCCCCATTAGCTGCAATATTTGAGCCACTGACTTCCATTTTACTGATAGTGTATGAATATTTTAGCTTGTCTACGTTTATCCAAAAATTCCAGTCAAACAGCTTTTCTTTGGGGGGGATTAAGTTATATCACCTTATTCCAACATATGTCCTCTGCTACTACTGGAGTTGAGCATTTTTCATGTTTATTTGTCCTATGGGTTTCCTCATCTATGGACCTAGTAAGTTCATTTCGTTCAGATTTCTTGGGTTGGATTGTGTGTGTGTGTGTGTGTGTGTGTGTGTGTGTGTGTGTGTGTGTGCATGTTTACATGTGTATGGGCACATATGCATGTGTGTGCCTATTCACGTGGAGACTGGAAGTTGACATTGAGTGTCTTCCTTTACCACTCTTTATTTTGTTTACCGAGGGATTCTTCCTGAACCCAGACTCACTAATTCTCATTCTTCTAGGTAGCCAGCTAACCCAAGACTCTGTGACTCCACCTCCCTAGAGCAGAGATCCCTGGTGGCTGCCATCCATGCCCAGCCTTTACATGCATTGTATAGCAGGTCTTTCACCCACGGAGCCATCTCCCCAGACCCCAGTCATTTGCTGTTTAACTCACTCATTTGTTTATTTATCTCTTCCTAAGTTTTAACTGAGGACATACTCTCTGTCAGGTCCAACTCAAGGAGCCTGGTGAACCCCAGTCTTCATGGGCTTGCATTCTACTGGGGACCAAGCAAAGTAAGCCTGTGGAATAGTGCCAGAGAGCAAGGCCAGCTAGGAAGAAAGAGGAGTAAAACGAAAAATCAGAACCATGAGAAAGTGTGCACCTAGCATCGGGAAGTGGTAGACACAAAGATGCTCTCAAAGGAAACACATCATAGCAAAAACCTATGTGAAGATAGGCATTTTAGAAGAGGATAATCTTAGGATCTTGAATTCAGAGTAGACATCAAAAAGGACTGAGGTCTGAGAACCTTTAACAGATTCAACTACTCTTTTTAGTTGTCTACAGCATCATATAACACTATTGTCTTAAAGTTTGTTCTTATTTATGTAGTTTTAATTCATGGAGCTAAATCCTTTTGCTAGTGAATTTTTATTATATTGCTGTATCTTGCTGATGTGTGAAAGTCCGTTGATGAAAAGCAACTGAAGAGGGTAAGTTCAGGTTTATTTTCACTCTCAGTTCAGGGTATGGTCCGCCATGAGGACTTCATGGCATCAGGAGCTCGACATGACTGTCACATTGCATCCACAGGCAGGGAACAGAAAATGATCAGTACCCAGTTGGCTTCTTGTTATGCAGTAAAGTCCCAAGTCCATGGAATGGTACCCACATTCAGCAAGTCTTCCACTTCAGCTAATCACATCTAGACGGTCCTTCCCAAGCATACTCAGGGCTAACCTAATCACCATATCATCCCTCATCAGAGTGTCTTCTTGTCTTCTGTGACTTTAAATCCTATCAAGTTGTCAATAAAGATCAACCATCACAATTGCCTACCTGATGACACCTCACACAGGGGCGGTTTGAGTGGGGTATCTAGTACAAATCCTCACATTCTTTTTTAGTTTAATCATGCTAACTTACTCAAAAATCGATGCAAAGTTCAAATAAAAATAAAAATATGTAGGGAATCATAACTAAAGTAGATGTCTATGCATAGACTACACTGTAAAGGGAATTCTCTGGACAACTTTTATGCCCTTTCTTTCAGCCGTTCATTCTGCCAAGCCACTCCACATATTGGTGGGAGAATCACTCCACACATTTCTTTCAGCTTCCAGCCATGACCTTACCGTCAAGAGCACAGAAGCTGGGTCTCTTCCCTTGTCTGAAAGATCAAAAGGGGGGGGGCATGAGCCCTCCCTTGTCAGCCACACCTTGCTTTCTTCCTTTAAAGCAGCTGGTCTCTACTGGGATAATCACATGACAGACATTTGACACAGTTCTCTCTAGGCAGAGCAGCTGCAATTCTCCATCGTAGAGAACACCTAGCCTTGGCCATCTTTTATCTGTGTGAGAATCCAGAGCAGCCGAGCTCTGAGACACACTCACTCAGAGTTCCTGTTTGTAATAGGCTTCTCATCTCAAACAGACCCCCACTTACATAAAGCAAAACTACAAAAATAGTGCCCAAGAAATCCTCCGCATTGTCCTTCATGTTGGGAAACCCAGGGCCACCTTTTTGTTTTGACACAAGTAGGAGCTTGGCTTGGGCTCTTAATTTTTAATACGTGTATGTTTTGTAGCACCATGACACAGAGTTGGTTCATGATTCAGTTCATGTGAACACATTCTGGACTTCCTGCCTCTTCCCTCATCTGCCCCAAACCCTCTCAGTTCTCAGGGAGGTGAACGTCCCTGTATTCAACCAAAGCAGCCTTCTTGTGAAGTACAGGACAGGTCACGGCCCAAGCACAGGGATCCAGACTTTGAGAATATCCACAGACCTTTGAAGACTAGAAACGTACAGATTATAAAGCCGGAAGTGACCTCAAAAGATGACCTCATCCAACCATCTGCCTTTGTCAGCTGTCAGACATTATCTCAATTTTGAGGATGAGGTAACTGGGCCTTTGTGAGGTGATGTGACCAACCCAAGGTCGTGTGCCAAGGAAGTGACCGTGGTGGCCTATAGCCAGGCAAAATAAACTGCTTCTTTCATGACACGATTAGTCTTCCTTTTGTGATATTAAAAAAAAAGTTTACAATTTTAAAATTCAGCAGTAAATGAAGGGAAAGTAGTCCAGTGGTAGGGTTGAGAGCTAAGAGAGGCTCTCAAGAGAAAACAGAAGGACAAAGATGGCAAATTTTGAGACTTTGCACAAAATAAACTTTCAAAGACAATATTGTGCATTTTGATTGCCATTTTTCTGGAATTTTATAATGATGAATATAATGTGGAAAAAGAAGAAAATAATATATTATATATTTACTGTTTCACTTAATTCCCTTTCTAAGAAGCCTAACAAGTAGGGTCAGCTTCACGATCATTTTCCCCAAATACCAAATTTTGTGTGATTTAGATTTCAGAAAATTATAAAGTCTGTATCACAAATTAGAAAATAACACACATAATTCTGTGGTCAAAAAATCTGTGGGTTTTTTTAAATCCCAAATTAAGCATTTTTCTCATGAAAGGAATTAGATAAAGACTATAAAAAGTGTACATTGGTTCAAGCAAGGACTTTGCAGACATCCACGTTCAGAGCAGGTCAGGTTGTGACATCAAATGAGTTATTTAAAAAGATCCTGTTTTCGAGAGATTTCTGGAATTTGAAATTGCTGATAAAGGATTGGGAATCCAAATTAATATTCCTAATTCTTATCATATCAAGAATGAAGAAACAGGCTTAAAGTCTAACTAATTATCTAAGTTCCCACAGTCTAAGGCCAGCAAGAGAACTCACAGTGAAAGTCCCAGTCCCCGCCCACTGTCCTTGTGGTTACCTCTGGGGACAGCTTTTTCTTCTCAAAGAGACCAGAGCATACTGTGGGCCGGGTGATCCCCACTCTTCGACATATATACATGCAAATAGACTAAGCCCCCCAAGAATGGGTGCATTATAAATTAGCATGAAGGAAATTGTTTGTGGGTATCATGGAGGTGACGTCAGGTTGAACTGAAGTGATAATAAAGTAGTGGTGAGAAACCTCTCAAAGGAGGTATGTCAACTGAGATGTTGACCACAGATTTGTACTTGCCAAAAGGAAATGATTTTGCCTGTTAGCACCAGCCTTCGTGAGAGGGTGAAGGACAGGGTAAGGTGTTTCATTACTTTCTGCCACAGGACATCATCAGCCAGAGCCATTTTGGAGAAACCTGCTGGATGTTTGGACTTTCTGCAATAGGAAATAACCTGTGTAATCTTGCAAGTATTGGTTGGAGCCTGCATGGCAGCTATGGTCCTAGAAGACACTGTGAACAAACACCTAAGTGAGGCTCTAGTGATGCCCTCAGGAGGAGCAGACAGAAGGATGGGGAAAAGACACAAAGACACGCAGAGAGTGGATAAAGGCAGAAGAAAACTGTAAATTAATTGTAGAGGGAAGCTAAAGTGTGATCATCTAACCGGAAAGTTCCGGAATGGCTTCGGAGATGATTTGTGAAGACAGGTGTGGAGAGAAGTGAGTGAAAGCTGGCATTCCTTACAGCAGAGACATAGCCAGAGAGGGCTACTATTTGGCATTTAGAATGATCTTGATTACAGGGCTGCAGAGGTGGCCCTCTGCATTAGGAGGGCAGGCTGTTCTTCTAAGGGGCCAGGTTTGACTTTCAGAACATACATAGTGTATCACAACTCTCTGTAACTCCTCTTCCAGAGGAGCTGACAAACAGGTAGACAAACCACCCATATAAACTAAATAAACAAATAAACAACAACAAAAAATACCAAGTACCTTGTTTAGAAGAGTGATATAGCAGTCCACAAATTATGTACTGTATCTGAGTTGTGTTCTTTCTAAAACATTTTTCATGGATTCCAAGACCTCTTCTGCCACACTTGCCAATGACTTTAGTACACTTAGCTCACATTGGTTGATGAGATTTTGATCTAAATTTTGAGCTTCTAATCTTTGGCTATGAATAAAGCTGTAATAGTCTCAGTCAAGTTATTGTTTGGCATATGTTTCAATTTCTCTTGCAGATTAGAAATTTGAATAGTTTTATGAAAACTTTGAGTTTTAGAGAAATTAAATTATTGTTTGTAAAGCAGCTGTCTACACCCCATGATTTACCGGTTACTATTTTAATCCAAATCACTGTGGTGTGTGTCTTAGTGACTCCCCTTTATAGATCCCTGATCACTGATACGATGCACATTCTTATTTGCTTGCTGGCCATGTGCACATATTCTCAATTCAGTAAAGAACAGATGTGTCAATCACGTGTCTTTTCTGTGATAAAACACCGTGACTAGCCAGGCAGTGGTTGTGGTGTACACCTTTAACCCCAGCTCTGGGGAAGCAGAGGCAGGCAGACTTCTGTGAGTTGAAGTCAGCCTGGTCTACAGACTAAGTTCTAGGAATCCCAAGACGGTTAAAGAGAGAAATCCTGTCTTGAAAAACCAACCAACCAACCAACCAACCAACCAACCAACCAACCAGCAAACAAACCAACCAGTTAACAAACCAAACAAACAAAAACCCCTAGAAAACCATCATGACAAAAAGCAGCTTGCAGTGGAAAGGTTTTTTCTTTCTTTCTTTTTTTTTTTTTTTGTTTACACTTCCAGGAAAAACAAAAAAAACAAAAAAAAAAAAAAAAAAAAAATCAGGGCAGGAACTCAAGCAGTGCAGAGACCCAAGGAAAAGCTGATGTAGAGGCCATGGAGGAGTTCTGATTACTGCTTGTTCCTTATGATTTTATCAATCTATTATATCTCCCAGGACCAACAGCCCAGGGGTGAAAACATTCACAGTGGAAGGGCTCTTTCACTTCAATCATCAATCAAGAAAACACACCCATAGGGCAATATGGGAGGGCCATTTTCTCAACTGGAGCTTTTTCTTCCTAAATAACCATGGCTTGCATCAAGTTGACACAAAACTAGCCAGCACAAGAGACAAATAAACTTTTAATATTTTCCTGTAGTTCCTAGCTGAGCTTTCTGCTCTCCTTTAAAGGTATTTTTAAAATAAAGTTATTTAAATGTATCATGTGTGTGCATGTGTGTGTGTGCGTGGGCGTGTTTATTGGGGTTACCCTATCCTACACAGGGAATAACGCTCCTCCCAGAAGCCATAGGTTGCCCAATAAGAAGACCAGGGACAGGTATGGGACACCTTCCTTCCAGTGTTTGGTTGGAATGTGTCAGAGACCCTCAGTACAAGTAACAGCCATTGTTCTTGGGTATGCACCAGAACTTAATTTTCAGACCTTTTGCTGAAGAGACTACCTAGTCTTTTCAGAAGACTCAAAGACATCAAGCTAGACTGACTTGGGAGCTTCCTTGCCTACCAGCTAGCTGTCATAGTCCTGTGCTATGCGGGCTGCTGGGGAACAGAAATCATGAGTAGTCAGCTCAGGTGTGTGAGCTACAGTAATAACTGGTGTGGCAAGGTTTCCCCATGGGTGCGACAATGGTGTCGATGTTATTCAGTAACCAACTGCTTTCTGACTGGCTACAAGGCCAACTCCCTAGGAGAAAATAATCTGGCTGCAAATCTTGCCAGGAACCAATGATTGGGGAGCTCGCAGGTCCCAGGGATAAACCTAGTGGTATTATTCTGCTGGAGGAAATAGTACCAAAGTGATCTCTAAGTTCCCGTGTCTCTACCAAGAGACTATTGCAGCTCTCAGACCTCGTCAGAGGTCTGCGGCGTGGATGATGGCTAATGCAGAGACTCAACAGAATTCTTCATTTTATAGATCTGAAGAGTCGATACTTTTATGATGCCATTTATCACCAAATTGATCTATGCATTCAGTGCAACTTCTCAGAGGTCATTAGGATCATTTAAAAAATAGAAATTGAAAAACTTATCCCAAAGTGTAATAGAATACTTAGCAAAACAAAGAGCAGAATTGGAGGACTGGCGGCTCTTCCTAGTGTGAGGATGTCAAGAGCCATAGTAATTAAGTTAGAATAGGCACAGAGATAGACAAGCAGTGAGCGAGAGTGGAGAGTCCAGAATGGACATACATGTGATAACTGGCTTGCAGAAAGACTGGGAAGGAAGTTCAGCAGTCTTTTCAATAGACTGGAACAGCCAGGCAAACTTTTGTGTTTTTTTTTTTTAAATCAAATGAAAGGCACAATAAATCTGAACTATAGGAACAATAAAACACTTTGAAGAAAATCTTCATTAGCTGTAGCCAATCAATGAGTTGTACAACCCGCACTGAAAACAAAAGCCATAGAAGAAAAAAAGTGATAAATGAGATTTGTTAAAAGTAAGTAATGTACATTTATGGCTGGGGAGGCGGCTCAGTGTTTAAGAGCACTTCTCCAAGCCTAAAGACCTGCTTTTGAATCCCAGCACCCATGCTTTTGGTTTCGTTTTTAATATCTGATCGTGCTGGCGATTGCCTATTACCTCAATATTAGGGGACAAAGATGAATAGATACAAAAAGATCCCTAACCAACCGAGCTAGACAAAACAGCTCAGTGAGATAACCCAAGGCAAAAAGAGAGATAGCAATAGGTAAAGGGCCTTCAACATACTGCTCTGTCTCCTTATATGTGCACACGGGCACACACAGCAGCAAGTCACTTATGCTACACAAGACAATACAACACACAGACACACACTACGAAAATAACAGTACTTTCTGGGTGTCTGTTGCCTCACTCAGAGTAGCATTTTCTAGCTCTGGCCATCTAACTGTAAATTTTTGTTTTCTTTAGAGATGAATAAAATTCCATTGTCCATAGATAGCCGATTTTAGCTATCTGTTCATCAGTTCATGGACATCTCAGCTGAATTCTTGGACTGGCTGTCGAGAACGCAGCAGTGGTGAATGCGGATGAGCACGGGCTCATTCTCTGTTTGAAGTGGAACCCTTTGAGTCCACACGAGAGGCTCGTATAAGAAATTTATTTCCGGTTTGTTAAGAAACTGCCACACTTAATGTCACACAGTGGCTGCACTAATCTGTACGCCCACCAATGGTGTATGAGGGTTCCTGTCGCCCACATCCTCGCCAGCATTTTCTCTCTTTGGTTTTCTTAATCTTAGCTAGTCTGGCTAGGGTAAGATGAAACCTCAAAGTGGTTTTAATTTGTGTTTTCCCAATGGCTAAACATACTGAACACCTTTAAAAGTATTTCTTATCTATTTGAGAACACTCTGTTCAAAGTCCAGAGAATAAGTGTCAGTGGAATGCTCAGCCACAGATGGGATACTGTGTCACCCCAACCCTAGGGCCCAGGGACCATTGCGGGTGAGGGAGCACAAAGGTTTTTAACAGTCTGAGGTCATGGAAGACTAGAGTGAAAGAATGTCCTCTGGGCATGACAGGTCACTGCACTCAAACTCACAGCATCTGTGGTTGCCGGTAGAACACCTTTCCAAGATCAAGCCAGTCAGTGTTCCAAACGTGAAATGGGAGGAGCACAAGAGCCCCTGCTGCTAAGTGACAAGCTATTGACAATCGATAGTTTCTGGAAGAGGGAGAATCTAAGGGTGTGTCTCCTGGTAGATCAACCATGTTGGAGGGCGAATAAGAAGACACTTGAGTATATGGTGACCTTGATGTTGCAATTTAGGGAGATATACAGAGAAAGAGAGAGAGAGAGAGAGAGAGAGAGAGAGAGAGAGAGAGAGAGAGAGAGAGAGAGAGAACAAAAATGAAGTCGGGAGGGAGTGGTAGGAGTGGAATAAAACTGGGTGAAGTTAGGAGGAAGAGAGGAGGTGGTGAACATGATTAAATACATTGTATGAAACTCTAAAAAAGAATCAATAAATTATAATTTCAATGAAAAAAATTCTTTTTGGTCATGTCTTTCAAATGTTTCCTTACAAATTATAGTTTTTATTGAATAAATCTTGTGCTTATTTTTATTTAGTTTGCTTTTTAAAGCAGATTTAACTATGCAGTTCATACTTGCTTCAAAATCGTCATCATCCCACCTTAGTCTTTGAGTCCCGGTATTCCAGGCACTCATTCCCAAGGGTTTGATCCTCTGCACTGTATAAATGACTGAGAGAGAGGTAGGGAGCAGGAGGGTCAGAAGTTCGAGGACATCTTGAGTCACTTAGGACACTTTAGGACATCCTGGGCTAAATGACAGCCTATGTTAAAAAAATAGTTATTTCCTTAATTTTTCTTCCCCCCCCCATATTAGCTTCCTGGTCTCCTGTAACAGCATGGCAAACACTGGGTAACACCAACAACACAAACATGGTACCTCACAGTGCTAAAGTACACAATAGTAGAACTGAATTCTTGACAAGGGTAATTCCTTCTGAGGGATGTGGGGAGAATCTGTTCATGCTTTACTCCATGCTTCCCCTTGCCCAGAATTCCCTGTCCTGTGTGCATCCCGTCACCTGTACCCTTCACATGTCTTTCCATACTGTTGGTCCTCATGGTCCAAGCCACGGCCCTTTCGTTTTCTTCCCTCCTATAGATTGCCTGTGGTCCTATGCTTGATGTTCATCCATGACGTTTTGAGACTGTTCAGTTTTCTTTACACCTTGGCTCTACCTTCTCTAGACTGGGGCTCTCTGTGCATTTGTCCCCTCCATCGTCATGTCCCCTTCTATCTTATATTTGCTCTTTATCTCTTTTTGTAAGTGCCTTAACTTCAGATACTGTGTTTTTAGTTCTAGAAATTTTTGCTATTTAATGTCTATGAGTGACTCAAGGATTCTCTGTCTCTTATGAACGATGTGCTCTCCTTTCACTATGGGCAGTCTCCTGAAGCTAGGTTTTGAGATATTTGGACAAATGCCCTTTAGATAAGGCACAAGGGAAACTTTGAGCTCTGATTCATGCTTAAAATTGATATTTTGTTCTTGTTTTGTTTGCCTCGTAATTTACATAAATTATATAGCTAAAGTATCTATTCTCTGTAGGCTAAAGCTACCAGTGTCCCTACTCAGTGTTACTGACATTTTGTGCTTCCCAGGCAACTCCCTGCAACTGTATAACTTAGAGTTCAGGAAAAGGTTACTTAAAAGTTATCCTGAAATCCCTTAAGCCTATGAGGATTCCATTCGGCTAGGGGACCTTAGTGTGGACTTGAAAACGTGTTCAAACATTAGTATATTTGCAGGTAGATTCTAGCTTTTGCTTCCTTCTGGACTGTCTCTGATTCTGAGTATGCGGGACTGTGAGAGTGTTCAGCTGACTAGGAATGTCTGGGTGCCTTGAATTTCCTGAGGCCTTCTTTATACATTGGAACTCCTTTCCAGTTAATCCTGTGCATATGCAGAACACACAAAGATCTCCTTATGCTTAAGGCACCTCCCAGAACTGCCTACAATTTATTTTATCTACCTGTAATCTAATTCATGGCTTCTTTCAAACAGGACTTCAGCGTTAGGAGAACGAGGCCTCAGAGTTACTAGTCTGCTAGGCTGAATATATTAGTTGTCATTATTCTAATACATGCCATTCTCCAGCACGGGGGAAAGCTTCTGGGTCTCGTGAGGTAGCAGAGCAGGAAGGAGATAGGAGCAGCTACTTTAAAGGACTCGACCATCTACTCTTTCCTGGTGTGATCCTTCTGACCCAATGCGTCTTAATTTTTTTTGTCTGCCTTTGGCTGATTGCAAGCACTGAGCAACTGTTTCTGAGAATTTTTCAGTCGTATAGCTTCTTCTGTGGAGGGAGACTGCTTATATCTCTGTTCTGCTACGCTCGAAGCGAATGCTTTGCTTTGAACTCTTTCTAAATCTTATCTTTGATTTCCCCAGCACTGTGTATTGGTTGTATGGTATCCTTAAGACAACGATTTTCCCCCAGAAACTCTTGGTTCCAGCAGCTTGGCAGACAGGCTAGATTAATTCTGGAGATGGCTCAGACAAATAAAATGGATAGAAACTTTCCATAACAAATTCTTAACTTAGTCACAGAAAACAACAAAATCTCTGGCAATCGCTGGATGTCATAACTTCCTCTCGATAAGCCATTTGGTACTATAGACGTCTCAAGATCATTGATCTCTATAAAGTCTTCCTAATTACCCACCCCACTCTGGTTTCCCCTCTTTTATTCTAGGCTTCTAACTTCTGCCATTACTTTTAGGGATTATATTGATTACATTATGTTCATCTCCTAACTATTCTTTTGTACATTATTATACCTTATGCCCACAGGGGAGAATAATTATTGAAGGCAGAAACAAGTGCTATTTGCCATGTCCCATAGATTTTATTGCAATACATACATACATACATATATATATGGGTGTGTGTATATATATATATATTTCATATAATATATATTTCATATAATACACACACACACACACTGCACTATTTAGAGTTAGTAGGTTCATTTGAGTAGTTTCAAGCGAATGGTTAACCGATGGGTAACAGTATCCTATGCTTTTGGAAAAGCTGGTAACATCAAAAGATACTTTTTACTTTTCTCTTCACCCCATGAACTTTGTCCGATCCCCTCACTTCTCAAGTCCATGCTGACGGATCCTTTCCTCATTTCCTCCTTGAACATCAGGGAGTGAGAGCCACCGCCTGTGTTATTTGCATTTTCTGTCCTGTATGACAAGTTTTTATGTACATTACTTTCTTACTTGATATGAATAGCATCGTTGGGCAGGGGTTTATCCCTGAAATCCCATTCTCACGGGTTGAATATAATGCTACAATAATCTTGGTACTCGTAGAAGGAATTAATGACTGCTTGAGCTCATTCTTGGCTTCCTACACTTGACTCAGTTCATAAAATGCAGTGGTTGAAATGGAGAGACTGCCGTATACATTCAGCAGTCAGCGTGGGAAGGAAACTCAGACTGTTGTCCTTTCTCATACCAGTTCCCGGACATCTCAGAGTGAGGGGCAGATGTGTTTGGATGCCAGCCCAGGGTGGCACTGTGATTTTGCCACCCCCTCTTTCAGTCATGCAGAGGGAAACTGGCTTCAAACACAGGTTCAGCATCTTAGAACTCCACGTTTCCTTTAGCACTTTCCTTTATGTCGAGTGTTTTGCACTGGCATCCTTTCCTTACCAGCAGAACAGCTGACCTTGCATTCACTCGTGAGTAACAAATTAACCGGGGGCTGCTCGAATGCAGAGTTACCAGGTCTAACAACGCAAGCTCTTTCTTTGATGAAAAGACGTTACCCGACTCCAGGGTATTGACAGGCCTTAACAAGGGAGTAAATTTAAAACCAACAAGCAAATGCAGGCCCGATGCGATTTCCCTAACACAAACAGGGAACAAACGAACCCCATTCTCTGTGAAGTGTGTCGCTACTAAACTTTAATGATAGTATCAGTTCTGCTTGATGAGGGCAGTAGTGAGCCCTTGGTTCATCTATTATAGAGACTGCGATTCAAGCGGACTTCTCTGCAGCTGGCAGGTGGCCCAGCATTAGCCAATGAATGCAGGCCACATTCATGCTGTACTTAATGAGGGCAGCGCCCAAGACATCGACTTCAAGCAAAGGCTTATATACGATTTTTCTTAGGACTTAATGGCAGAGCTCTGTGTTCGGAAGCTTGTTGATGTTTCAGAGCATGTTGGGCTCAATTTTTTTTTTTAAGAAAACAAAAAGAAAAAGGAAAATCAGAATGATGGTGTCTCCAATAAATAACAGACTATTAAATCAACATTTTCATCTTAAGATTGGCAAAGCAAAGCTAACCAAGGACCCTCTGCCAGGTGGACACTGACAGAGACAGACTCGACTCATCTTTGTGTTGCGTAGAAAACTATCGAATTTCTCCTGGGTCTCTTACCTTTCACCCGTTCTCCCCTCCGAACTGTGCTGACTCCGCAAGCGTTAGGAGCAGTGCAACTTGCACTTGTTGAGAATGCACTACGTGGTTGCCTCTTCCAGACGCTCCTCATGCCTGTGTAATCAGGACAGTCCTTTATAAACTATGCGTTTTAGTGACGAGATCCTGAAGACCGAATGTCTAAATGACACCAGTCTCATAGCTGCTAATAGGTCAAGGCAGGTTTTTTTTTTTTTTTTTTTTTTTTTTGGCACTTTTTGAACATCCTGGGCTAACACTTTTAGTGTTGAATTTGACTTGGAATGCACTGAAGACAATCCTTTCCCTATCGTGCTCCACCTTCTCTGTTCGGATCAGAAGGCAAGTGAACATGCAGCCCTTGTCCCCTGCAGAAAAGGGAAGCTACATGGCAGGGGTTAGTGGTTAGAGAAGGGACTGTCTTAATGAGGGTTATACTACTGGAATGAAACATTATGACCACAAACAGTCTCAGGAGGAGAGAGTTTATTTATTTCTTTATCCTGACTCATGGTCTGCTGAGGGAAGCCAAGGCAGGAACTCAAACTCGGCAGGAACCTGGAGGCAGGAGCTGATGCAGAGGCCATGGAGGAGTGCCTTTCACTGGCTCCCTCGCTATGACTTGAGTAGCCTGCTTTCTCGTAGAATCCAGAACCACCAGCTCAGGGTGGGCCCTCCTACACTGATAAGAAAATGCCCTTGGGCCTGCTACAGCTGCATCTTATGAGGTATTTTCTCAGTTGAGGTTCCCTCCTCTCAGATAACAGCTGTGTCAAGCTGACATAAAAACTGGGTACCGCAGGGACTTTGCCTACCTCTTCCCATTTAGTTCTGGGCGATCACAATATCTTAGGAAGTCATCCGTGCTGAACACATCTGTAACGTGGCCTACAGACAACGACTTAAACAGTGTGAACGCCAAGAAATAGCTTTCTCCTACATTACTTAAGTAGTGCACACTGGGCATCTCCCATGCAAATGAGCAACACAAACAAATGTGCATTCTGATATGCAGTTCTCATAAAATTCATTTCCTCATCTGTTTCGTAGGATTATCTTTGCTATTCATTACACATCATTATAATGTTAAGCAGAAAAAGCACAGAGAATACAATTTTATCCACACTACGATTACAAGCCGGAAGAACCGTGTCTGCACACGGAGAATACTTGGAAGAGAGTGCAAATGTGGAAGTGGGAATTTGTTGGTGTGGTGGGATTGTAGGATAATTCTCCTTTCCCCTTTGCATTCCTTATTAAAGTGATTATTGTGTTGTATGTGTAATAAGTACATTTTAAAAGTACAACAGTGAATACCAATTAAAAATAAAACATGTAAGGTATGTGCCCACACCAATGGAAACATAAATGTAGTTAGTGCTTCCATTTCTGCAGGAAGTCTGGCTCCTAATGAGGCCTTCGGTCTCCCTGACACAATGCACAGCAAGCCTGTACTGTAGGAAGGATATGTTGACAAGGGTCATCCTGACAAGTGAGTGATAAGGGGCCAGGGGCTACCAGCTACTGAATTGAAATTTTCCCTGTTATTTTTGGGTCTAGGGTTCTGAATAAAGTAAAATAATTTGTAATGACTACAATGAAAGGATCTTTAGAGCTCCCAAAGAAGAACTTCACCCAAATTATAGCCATCACCCATGGTGACCAATAGCACTCCAAGATTTAGGCTGCTGACTTTCTATGTGGGAACCCCAAAATAAAAAATCTTGTGTGTGTGTTTAATACACAGACTCTGGCTCCTTGTATTTACTGAATCAGAAACTCAGAAACATGAATTTTAATAACCTTTCCACATGATTCTAACGTTTGGTGCACTTTGAGAGCCACCCCTGATGGATACTTTTCAGGGTTAAGGTGATGGACTAAGAAATACCTACTGTATTAATAGGATCACATTTGGGTGTGCCTGTCGGGGGTGCTTCCAGAGGGGTTTAACTGAGCAGGGAAGACCATCCCTGAGCCGATATAATATCCTGTGGGCAGCCATCCAGGGTTGAACAAGGGGAGGGGGGGCAATGTAGCTTGCACCAGAATGTACCTCTTTCTGCCTCCTGGCTGCAGATCCAACGTGACCAGCCACCACCCATGCCTCCTTACCATTGTGTACCCTCAACCCACGAGCTGAAATAAATAAAGCCTTCCTTCATTTGGTTGCTGTGATCTGGTATTTTGACACAGAAATAAGGGAGTGACTCGTACAACTCCTACCATCAAATTCTCCTATTTTCAAAAAGGTCACATGATTCCCATTACTCTTTGTAGTGTCTCAGGTTCAAACAATGAGAGGTATCAAAATGTCATGTGCTAGCTGGAAGCAGTAGACTAAAGAGACTTGTTCTTAGCATATTAGAGGAAGAAAATGCACTGGGTTTGTCCTGGACAGTGGGTGTCCCGGAGGGTTGGAAGTGGGGATTCAGCCATGCATGAGAGCAGATTTGGGAGGATGAAGCAGGGTGCTGGGAGGCTGAGGCTGTTGTTACTCAGCTAGCTGGGAGCTTCAGAGGAACTGCTGATGGAACAGTTTCAAAGAAGGTAAGGCATGGTCCAGCAAACCTTACAGCTCATAGACTACGCAAGTTCGGGTGTCAGTCAGCAGCAGCAGCTCAGCCATCTTGCTTGGGAAGTGGCTCGTGGCTACCTCGCCTCACAATGTTGTATTTAAACATTGATACGCCCATTCTCTGCACATAGATTAGGGATTGGTATTTAAAATGGGCCTGTCAGGCACCAGATTTCATAAGCCCCTCCCCCGCAATGCTGCCTACTTAAGGTATGCAAAGCTGTTTCCAATCAGAGCAAAGGTAATGTGCTATTCTAGTCTGCATTAATAATTACAAATCATTTATCCTGGACTGAGCCCCACCAGGCATAGTTGCTTCCTGGACTCGCCACAATCCCTGTGAGTACAGGACCTTTGCTGTCACTCCTTCTCGCTGATGGCTCATGAGAGAAAACACACAGAAGTGTCACAACCAGAATAGAACCTTACCTGTGCCATGTTATGGATGCCACCTACAGAAGTAGCTAGAGAAGACGGAAAGGTCTGTGCGTCTCCTGCGTCACGTCACTGTTCATTATCTGAGTGTCACTTTAGGTTCGGCTATGGAGCCACAAATCGTGCTAAAGACGAGTGGCAGAGTGACAAGGGCATGAAAAACAAGCTTTCTTGGGAAAGAAAAACTGAGTGTTGAAGCCATTGGCTTGCCGTTTTGTTCTATGTAGGCAGGATCAGCCCTAGACACAGACTGCACGAATTCTGTTCCATCTACACCCCCACCCAAGCCCTCACACACACAGTATCCTTCTGAGAGTGTCAACCATCTTGGCTGTCACCTACAGCAGTTAACTGCACCCCCCTTCTATAACCTGCATCCACATGTCCTTAGCCTTTCCTCCCACCCAAGGGAGCACAGTTCGCTGCCTCTCGTCTTAAAATCATGCAGACAAGTTAGGAAGATGGATGCAGGTTAGGGGAGTGCTGAGTTCAAATACTGCCTCCATCATATACCCTGTGTTGATCAGCTTTCTCCATCGCGGTAGCCCCTACAATGACTGAAATGAGGAGACAGCACACAGGCTGCTGTTGTGTGGAAGAACTTAGGTGGGATTTGATTCCCTTTCCTCCACTTTTCTGTCCTTGGCCTCACTTCGTCTTTCTCTTCCCCTCATTCTTTAGGTTACCTCTCTTTCTCTGTTGCGAAAAACACAGTGTTTTTGTAATGCCCTATCCTGAGGCAGTTTCCTCTGTTGGGGCTTGTATGTCTCCATTACATGCTTAAAGGAACCCACTTTCTATAACAGGGTTTGGAAAAGACCCCTGAGGACAATCTGATTGTTCACAAATATTTTATCATTTTTCTTGTTCTTAAGAACCAAGATGGGATTCACTTTTTTTTCCCCCCACTTTCATCAAACAAGATGGAAAATACAATAGGAAAAGAAGTGCTTTGACCTTGCAGTAAATGAAGCCTGGTCTGTGCCCCAAACACAAATTCAGCGTCATTTCTAATCTTGATGTTAAGGCCCTTTTACCTGCCTTGGTGTTCTCTCTTTCAAGTTCAATACGCACTGGTCCAGTACATCAGTGGCTGTAAGAGGGTTCTTCTAGGCAGGAAATGTGAGCTCTTTGCAGGGCTCTCACATGCCAGCAGAAAGGAAAAGGTGATAGGCCGATGGGCGTGGGTGTAGACGGGAGGTGTTTTATGCAGCCCACTGGGAAATCTTCACTTTAGAAAAGAATTTTACAGCCTTATCGTTAAATTAACTGGGTAGTTAGAGGCAATTATGTGATAAAGTAAAAATATTTATGCTCTTTAGAGCTCCAAAACTGTCATTTGAAGTGTGACAAATTTTTAAGTAATTTCACCTGCAACTTTTGTGAGTCTGTAACTCAGGGCATAAAATGAACTGGGTTGCTGTGTCTTCTAGTCATACTTCCTAGGCTCAGAAGGTTTGTTTTCTAAACACGCCCAATTTTGAATTTAAGATTCAAGCATCTATTGCCTCTGATAAATGTTCAATATGTTATATGAGCACGGCCAGCGATGTGTATCACACTGCTTGGCTCTGTGTTATAGTAGTATGTGTATGTACACATTTGCACATGTGTGTGCAAGCATGCATGTGTGCATATTGTTGCTAAACATAAGTTCACTTTCTTTTATTTTTTTTCACTGTTGAAAGTTGCAGTAAGAACCATGGGCCAAGAAAATTGATCACCGTCTCTTATATTTCCTATGAAACCTATTTATCATTGCCCCTACAAGTTGTGTTACTGACAAAGTCCATTTCCATTCTTATACAACCATATGCACAGCTATGTTTTTTTAAATTACTGTGCATCTTTTCTGCTTATTTAGCTATTTATTTATTTGTTTATTTATTTATGGTTTTGAGACAAGTTTTTTTTTTTTTCTGTATAGCCATGGCTGTCCTGGAATGTGCTTTGTAGACCAGACTGGCCTCGAACTCACAGCGATCTGCCTGCCTCTGCCTCCCAAGTGCTGGGATTAGAGGTGTGCGCCACTACTGCCCCATGCTATGTTTTTCTAAGTACTCTCTTTGGTGTCTATTTGGTGCTACATGGACTCCTTGATAATCATCCATCTTTAATGCTGTTTATAATTTTGAGATTATATTACAGAATCCATTTCTCCCATTGTGTCTTTCCCTCCATGTTACCCTGCCTTCTCTTTTTCAAATTTGTGGCCTCTTTTACTTTAATTGTTGTATGGTTGTTTGTATGTATGTGTGTGTGTGTATGTGATATTACTCGTATGTATGTTTTCAGAGTTAATCATTAGATACTGGATAAGCAATTGGTGTGCTCTTCCTTCTCTGGAGAAGATGTTTTCTCCGACTCTCAGCAATCCTTAGTTGCTTGCAACTCTTTTTCTAGGGTTGTAGCCTCTTTTTTCTTCCTTGTTAGCATGTCTATTGGTGCGATCAATGCCTGGTACTGCGGTACCGGAGACCTCGCCATCTATCCAGGACGAGTGAAGTCACGAATCTTGGGGAATCTAAAATTTCCACCGTACTAAATCAACACAGTCCCTGATTTCATTCTCAGTGTTTGTCCTCACATCCACAGAGAAGTGTAGGTCTCACCCCTCAACAAGTCATCACGAAGCTTCTCTTTAGAACAGACAGAGATTATTATAGAAATCACGACTGATCAGAATGCAGTTACGGCGCTCAGTCCAACTGACATATCTCCAACACAACTCCTGTGCCTATATAGCTCAGGGGCCTGTGGAAGAGAAGACAGAAAGGCTGTAAGAGCCAGAGGAACAGGGAATGTTCTGTGAGATGTGTCTCCTTGAAATGCCAAAAGCTGCACCCATGAGGTTTCTCCAACATGGCTGCCTAAACTCTGCTATCATTTTAATAGGTTGCAAGCTATTCTTTTGACTGGCTACATCATAATTCAGTATTCTTCTCTGGGCACTTCAGTGCCCAATATCTCACAGTGGTATGCAGTGCTGTGACAAATGTGTCCATACTTTTGGGTTCTCTTTCTTTATTCTGTTTTTTTTTTTCCTCAGTTTGGGTCTCACAAATGATTACCATAGTAGAATACATGCACTTTTTAAATTTAGCTTTTGATATATAGAGTCAAGTGATTTTTCAAATTTCCATGACTTCCAGTCATATGTAAGTTTTCTTGTATCTACGTCTCTTTCAATTCTATCGCAATAGGATTATATGGTTTTGATGATATCATTCATAATTTTGATGCATTTACTGTGGTTCTTAATCTTTAGCTCTGCTTGACAAAATTTGCTTTTGCTGCTCCAGCTTTAATAGACGCTGATACCACAGCCTTCACGGACAAATGTGTGCAGAGAACAGCACACACACAGCCTCAGATGTGAGAGTTGGTGAAAGGTGGCCATCTCACTCAGACATTTGCTCTTTTGTGTTAGAAGCTTGAAGGTGCCAAGGCAGAGCCAAAGGCGAGGAACCCACAGTTCACATGGAGTTCAGCAGCCCCTTTCTCACCCCATTCGCTCCTCTTCTGTCCATTCAGGATTCCAGGTCCTGAGCTGGTGGCATTCCCTTTTATCCAGGGTAGGATTCCAGCCCTTGGGTATTAATACTTTGTCTCCCTAAACTTTTGCCATTGGCCAACTGCCTCTGAAAGCCACAGGGAGTGTGTATATGTGTGTGTGTGTGTGTGTGTGTGTGTGTGTGTGTGTGTGTGTGTGTGCAGTACGCTCATGCCAACCTTATAACTTGCTAATGCAAAACTGGCCATGACACCTTGTATGGGTCAAGATGCTGGAATGAAGATAAGCAAGGGAGATAAGTGCTGTCCCAATGGCCAGACAAGAAGAAGCTCCCACCAATACAGTTCAAGAGCTGTGGTTCTATAATTATGAGAGAATGGGTCAGAACCAAAAACTCATTTCACACAGGTCATTGAGGAACCCAAGACAGAAAGAGGTTTGGATCAATGCAAGCAAAAGGTGAAACACCCGCCCCCGTCTCTGGAGGTGCCAGGTCTGAAGCTTTGCAAGGCTCCCCTTGGGCTAGCTTCCACAACCACCTCTGAACTTTAGCCCATTATATGTGATGGCTCCACTATTTTCTTTGTGATCTTACAGAGGATTTATGGTTATTTTATAGGAATTGTAGACATTTAAAAGTGATAATGACACATTTCTCTATTTTCTCCAATGTAGAATTTGGTGTCTACTTGGGTCTCCGTTTGTGACGCATGTCAGTTCCTTTGGGGCTTATAACATGGTGATTTAGGAAAGGGAGTGAGAAAGTAATACAGACATGGCGCACCTATGCAATCTTTGAAAATAAGCTGCTAGGCTTCCAGGAAAGAGCCCCTTGACTTAGGGTGGTGTGTTGATCCCTTGCGTTAGAACTGAGCCAAGCAGAGTTGATGAATGGGGCTTCCACAGCACAGCTGATGGGCCTCAAGAATGCACATGGATCAGAGTCATTGGCAACAGTTTTGTTCTGACATCAGGGAACATGTTTCACAGCCTAGAGAAAAGGTGTCATCAAGACTGTGCTCCCAGACTCACCAAAGGCAGAACAGGCAGCATCATGTTACTGCTGTTGTTATACAACATCTGTCTGAGAGAATAGCTCTGAAGACAGGTCCCACATCTGTCTGAGAGAACAGCTCTGAAGACAGATCCCATGGCGCTTTTCAGTTCTGCCCCTCTCACCCCTCACTGTGTTAGAGAAGGGTGAGGTTTGCTTGCTTCCATATCATTTATATTTTTTCAAAAAAGGACCTAGGGAGGATACTTTTATTCTCACTTGAGATACACTTGGGCTGTGTGTGTGTGTGTGTGTGTGTGTGTGTGCAGAGAACATCAGAACACAAAAGGAACCAGACACAGGAGTGTATACATGTTAGCCCCGTCACTTGGAAGGCAGAGGCAGGAGATTGGAGCGTTTGAAGCTGGTCTAGGCTACATATTGCTTTCTTGTCTCCAAAAGCAAAACCCTTCCACGACAAAGCAAAACATAAAATGCCTTGCAAGAAAAGAGAACCTAGCTCTGGATTTTATTTTGCTCTATTGCTTCTGTTCATTCTCCTTCATTTTAGCTTCTCATACTATAATAAAAATAAAATATCTTAAAATGTTATGTAGTACTATAAAACCTTCCACATGCTGCCAAGTGAGTCAGGAGTCAGCGTTGGGCAATGAGACTGTTCCTCCCTGTGTATAATGAGAACTTAAAACATCTATAGATCACCTTTGGTATAAATGTACTGCAGTGTGTGTGTGTGTGTGTGGGGGGGTCCTATGACCTTGTCACTATGTTCTATAGAACTTTTGGCAGGATTTAAATAAAAAGAAAGTCACACTGTCCTAGGTTCACAGTGAAGAAAACTGAGTCTCTCCACTTCAAGAGCTTAATTTATTTTCAAAAAAGAGAAAGAATGTGAACAAGAGGAGAAAGGGTGAGCAAAATCAGTAGCCAAAGGCTTCTAAGTCTCAAAGCCAGTTTGCTACTTGCACGTGGTTATGCAGTCTTGATGGTCTGTGTTCTTTGGTGGTACACAATGACTTTGTTCAGCAATGCATAAATAACCCCCCCCCGCCCCCGTGCGAGAAATCGGCTGCCATTCTAGTGCTCCTCCCTCACAGGTCACACTGAAAATATTCATTTCATCTAAGATGGCGACCAGTGACCCCTTTCCCCAAACCTTCCATGCTAGGAAATGGATTGTGGACGGTTTGCAGTGCTTTCATGCCCTGATACAGTTTTCAGGCAGGGAAGCAGGGCGGTACTGGGGGAAAATGAGGAACCACAGCCCTCCCGGTAAGAAGTCTGTGAAAACAGGTGCTTTTAGGACCTCCGGGAGGGAGTCTTGCCTTCACTTCTGGCTTCTGTCAGAAGACACTCATGCATACAGCCGACAAACGTCTCAGGTTTCTTCAAACCAGAAAGCTCCTAGTCCCCAACACCCAAGTCGACTGCAGTATTCCTTGCTATGTTTTCTTCACCTGGTGCTGTGGGGGGAAAGTTCATATCTGTCTCTACAAGGGCTGGATGAGTCCTTGGAAAGCACATGGCTCAGTGTGTTTGCAGCCCACAGAACTGGATGAATGGATTCAGACAAAAGTGGAAAAGCCTTCAGCAGCATGTCCTTATGACTCCATGGTCACTCTTGTTAATACTGATTAGATAATGCAGATATTATAAACATTAAATAACAGTAGTTATAGACAGTGCAGTCTTTTAGAGAAGTCATTATAATATCATGAGCTTATATAGTATATATATTTTAGATTCAAAATCATGCACATATGCATATATGTGTATACAGAGTTGATTGCATATATGCGTGTGTGTGTGTGTGTGTGTGTGTGTGTGTGTGTGTGTACAGAGTCAGTGTCCCATAAACCAAATTGCTAGTTTCTTGGGGCATACTGAGGATGCTTACAGTCTGTCGACCATGTTTTGGGAGGCCTCTGTGTCGTCCTCAGGGCATTGGTGCTGTTCTGAAGAATGTCCAAATGGCCACTGGGATGACTCAGGAGACTCCTCTGAAAGCTGTGTCGAAAGGGGCAGGGGCTCGCTCCACGTTTTCAAACCCGTGTGAATTCCCTTGCCTACACTTTGTGTTCTTTCCCTTTTCTGTTTGCTTCTAGAGAGGAGAGGGCCAAGAAAGAACTGAACTTGGTCCAAAGGGAGGTGTTTCTGGCAGGTGTGCAGGTTTTAAGATAATAAAAGCATGTAGCAACCAGCAGTCCCCTCAGCCGAGTACCAGCTGCCTGTCAAGGCTGCCTGCTAAAGCCTGCTTTGGAAGCTTTCTTGGCTTCGGGAACTGTGGGGACTCACGTCTGTGTTTCCAGCCATTTGATCTTGTTACCGCTTAGCCATCGCTGGGGATTCCCAACTACTAAATCGGGTAAGTTGGAAAGCTCTTCCCTTCACAGTGGTCCCTTTCAAGGGTGGCAGGCAGCACTTCTGAGGCGTTTTCCTCAAACAGCCGAGGTGAATACATGGCACATAGATGGAGTGGGATTCAGGGCTAAATGTATCCACAGTTGCATATCTGGGGAGGAAACAGCCTTCCACTTCAGAGGTGGGAAATTCTGGGTTCTTCCCCTTCTGAACTAAACTCGGAGCAAATGTAGGTGAGAAAGGGGTCTCCTTTCATCTTCTTCATCTGCTTAGTGCCGCGGGAGCTGCAGTGAGCTGACACTCGCTTTCATTCTCATTGCTTCCTTGTAGGCAGGCTATGGACATTAATAAATGTTTCAGATGTACATTTTCACAAGGGTTTTGGAGGCCTTAAGCCATTGTAGCTGGCTTTCGAAGAATCCCTTTATGCTGTGCGCACAGTTTTGAGTTTCGGAGTTAGAGCCTGTGAGCCCGGTCTGTTCAAGTGTAGGTAGGTAGCTACATGATTGAAACAAATCTCTATTAGAGAAGAATAAAGATGGATGAGTGAATTTCCTTCCACTTTATTGGAACTTACCAAGAACTGATTTTTTTTTTAAAGTAGCCAGAAGCCAATATAACACAGCAACTGGGGCGATGTTAGAATAAATGTTTCAAACCAAAACATAAGCAAAATCATACTAAACCTATTCAAAAATTATTAGCAGAATGGGAAGGCTAGGGATTCCTGCCTGTCCTATTTTCTCTCCAGCTCTGACCATCGTCACAGTAGGTGGGAGCCACACAGCGGTTGTTCTGTGGCTAGTGCTGTTTGTATTGCCAATGGTCCCGGAAGCATCTTGGGGGTTAGCAGGTTCTAATTTGGACAGTGTAAATCATCACCTTCCTCCTGAATTTTAGGAAAATGTTCCAAGCACATCAGCAAAGCTGTCTCACACATAATAATATTGGTAGTAAGTATGTACATTCGAGCAACTTAATTTAATATAGTTGTCTTTTTTTTTTGAAAAAAAAAAAGAAATTTGTGTGAAGGAAACGGTACTAGTGTAGGTATATTTCGACAGCAGTGATCCTATCATTGATTCATCTGGGGGCAGGCTGAGAATATTTCCATCAGCTTGTATCTCTCTTTTGATGTACAAATGTTAGACAGAACTAGGTTGAAGTCTTGTGACAGAGTCAAGGTTATTGCCTGGATACCAATTAGCTTTGCACTTGAGACATGCACGAGTCACCGAGGGCACAGAGTGCCCCTTCTTCTGACTGGCAGCTGCACATCTTGCTCTCCAGGGAAATATGAGTGTGAGCTGCTCAGTATGACCAGTCACTACAGTGATACACACCAGCAGGACATCCTCCTTTACGATGCATTTTCCCTTCATAGCCCACAGTGATACACTTATGTGTCCTAAAAGTAAATGGTCGGAGGACCTAGTGCAGGGAAGGTATCTTTTGATCCTATGGTTTTATTTTCTAGACTATTCTCATTAGAATTTATTTATTTGCTTATTTGTTTATCTATTATTTGTGTGTGGACGTGGGTGAGGGAGCATGTTTTTGCCACACCACGTGTGTAGCAGTCACAGGACAAATTTGGATGCCAGTCCTTGACACGCATTTGGCTTGGGACAGAGTCTCTTTGCTGCTTAGCACTTTTTATGCCCGGATACAAGGCCCATGGACTTTTGGGGATTATCCTGTTTTTACTGCACGTCTTGTGGTGGGAGCACTGGGATTACACACACTTTCTATTTTTCCCAGCTTTTTATGGCTTCAATATGGTCCTCATGCTTAAAAAGCAAGTACCTTACCCACTGAGACATCTTGCAGCCCACACCGGAATTTAAAAATAGAGGTTAGATTGTAACCCGCAAACTCATTCCAATACCAAGGGATTTTTTTTTCAAAGAATTACTTTGAGGTGTGACCCACTAGTCACCTGTGCCTGTCTAATGTAGGCTAACTGGCTAGATTTTAGTCAAGCCGACAAAACAGTTCAGTAGAAAAGAAACTAAACTTAGAGTCATGCCTACTTAGACTAGACGTTCGATGCGTTGCTGGTTTCTACTTGTGTTCCCTTGCAGAAGGTAAATGATTTATTGAGCCTCTTTCCTAAAACATAAAATGAGATGTGTTTTATAGTAGTGTTTTTTTTTATGTGGTATTAGCAGAAATGTGAATTTCTCTCTCTCTCTCTTCACTCTTCTCATTTTGTCATTTTATGTTTCATCAAATGAAGATGACTTAGCACCGCATAGAACTTTATAGAATTCCTTCCACTGTGAGCAGGCCCACCTCTAACCTCCCATCCCCACTTTTATATAAATGGTTCTGCTATAGTCAGGAATGAGTCGCGTCTCACTCCAGTCTTACACTTTTTGACCTTGAGGTTTGTGTAGCTCTTTGTTTTCTATCCCGAGCAAGGCTTTCACATGATCTGGAACTGTCTCCTCACTGGGAATAGGGAAGTTGAGAGAGGAAGGAAAGGCACGAGGGAATCTTACTACTACAAGTCACCAACAAGACAAAATCTCAACTGGAAAAAGACAGGCTGTCTTCCGACATTCACTCCAGGGCTCCTTTCATTCATTCTGTCCTTGAAGGGCAAGGACTGTTATTTTTCATCTCTTAGCTCATGACAGATACCATGAGTCCAAATTAAAAACTGATTGTGTTTACTGAAGCCTCAAAGCTGCATGTCCAGTCATCTATTCATGGGAATGCAAAATAAAAGAAAACTATACAACTCAGGTCAAAAAGCGGCAAATTGGAAATGAATGCACCTTTACATTCTGAGTTAACAGCTATTAATATAAAAAGTATCACATGGTAACTATTGTTCTGTGGTAAGGGCGATATAGCATACGGCAACTCTACTGAGATTAAGTATGATAGCTTAAGGAATATGCCTTTTTCGACAAACCACTAGCAGCCTTACTTACTATTGATCATCTGATCCAGAATGGGTATTGATAGAGCGTAAGTCGATATGTGTCCACGATTTCTTGGTGATGGATAACTTAGGGGCCCATTTTAATTTACCTTAATTTGCAATTCAATTGGTCATACAGTTTTCCCCAAAGTGTTAATCAATTTTCAATCAAAGAAGGTTGAAGTGCTACCCTGAGTCCTTTCAGAATCGTAAAGCATTATTTATTCTCCAAATAAAACTGAACTCCCAATATGTCTGCATTTTCTTGGCAAGTTCTACATTATGGATTTGTTGGTTACTGACCCTCTTGTACCGTTGAAAGTCTACTTCCTTTCCCTTCCCCTGTGTCCTCTTGCAAAGACACCAGTTAGTGCACAATGACTTGTTAAAGAACTACAAATCAATCTTTATTTTAATGTCGACTCGCCTTTCTCTCTCTGTGTACTTGGATAGAAGAAACACCAGCCCAGCTACTGATCAGTGCAGTCGTCCAGGACACATAATAGATGACAGATCTAAGTTCTCCAGAAGATTTGCATTAGACTATTTCTATATTGAAGGCTATCAAGGGGAATATAGGCTGTCCTTCCTATATGCACCCCTTATCATTGATCCCTTTGACCCCCCCCTAGATCTATGGTTGTCATAAATGGGAACAAATGACTCTGCTTTGTATTTCTGGAGCCCTCCATGTTCCAGAAGGCTGTCTAGTTCCCTCACAGTGTATCTACCCTGGATTCTGCTTCCCTGGAACCCTTGTCAGAACAAGCACTAATCCAAATTGTTTGATCTTACAAATCACTGAGCTACAGTGACCCGAGGTTAATGAAGCTACCACACTAGCTCTACAAGAGAATGAGTCATGGTATTTTTCTTTAAACATGCTTTTGGGGTTCGCCTTCCCGACATAGTGTCTGACAAACAGTAAATATTTAATTTTGAGTCAGTCATCTCTACTCAGTAGTTAGGTTTACAAGACCAGAATGCGAGTATTCACTCAAGGCCATGATGATGATATTAAACTTCACTTCATGTCACATGACTAGGGAACCCAGGAGACTCGGGATGCTTAAGAGGCCTGATTAATGCTTTGTATTATTGGTGGTTTGATCCACCACAGGTAAGGGTAATAAATTAATTTCATAGAAATAAAACTTTAAATAATGACTGGTATATCCATTCATCCATCTAATAAGATTCGAATAAACTTGAACTTGAGCCTACTGCCTTAGGTTTGTTCTGGTGATCAACAAAATGTCCTTCCCTCCCATTTTAGAGCTTGGAAAGGCGGTTGCTTCTGAACACAGACTTAAAAGACGCTGAAGATAACTACTCCATAGACTAGGAGTTGGTCTGAGAACATCATGTCTTCCGGCTCTCACTTTAAGATCTCTCATGCTCATCTTTGCAGCTTTATTTTCACTTGTTTGCGAGGTCACGTGTACTGCCTTCCGGCACTGTGAAGGAACTCACAGGCCACCCTTGATCTTAACCAAAAGGATAAGAGGAGACACATGAAGGTACTAAGACCACCTTCCATTGGCTGCCATCTTTCTGTCGTATAGTCATAGGGCTGGAATTGCTGCTGGCTAGTCACAGAGTTACAAAGATAGAGGGGAACACCCTGTGCAGGCCACCTAACTAGTCCATATCCTTTAGGGGGAAAGAGTATTTTCAAAATAATGACCTATACGTTTTGATGCTCCGTGCCTAGTGCACAGACGCTCGCAGACACTGCTGAGACGCGCATTTGACTTGCAGAACATGTCTCCATCGTGTCCTACCAGGGCTTCTGTGACCTCGCAGCATGATACACCGCTAGAATTGTTAATAGCCAGGTTAAAGGATGACTATAAATGGAAAACAATCATCTTAGGGGGGAAAAAAAAAGAGTACTTCTTTAAGCTCATAATAATTCATTTTTTGAACAACTGAAGGGAAAAACAAAATATGAAAACCTCTAGTTTAGGAAGATGGAAAATCAAAATATATATATAGCTTGTGCAATAGTGTCTCTCTCTGTGACTGGCACACAAGCTTGATCCGCCACCACAGCATGCAGACACAGCAAGTCTTTCACAGGGTGACTGCAGGACTAGGGTGCATTTTTATGCCCTGCCCGAGTAGAGTGGCGGCTGAGCACGAAAGGGAGCCTCAGGGTGGGAGCATATCGCCACATTTAGAAAGCCGTGCATGTTCTCAAAGGCTTTTGCTTCAGAACACCGCCAGCTCTCGGCTTCTTGGCTTTTGTTCTAATCAGTTCTTCATAGGAGATATTCTTTCCGGCCGCTGGGTTATTTTGCTTTGGAGAGAAACATTTCTTGAATATTATGCTGGAAGTCAAGGGAAATAGACTATAATGCTATAGGAATTTATTATTGGCTGATCATTATATCAAATCCATAAATCTAGGAGCACCTGCAGTTCAGGTCTATGATTAGTCTTCCCAAGGATTTCACTGGCTGTCAATGTCTTCATTTTTTTTTTTTTTTGTGCAGTGGCAGGCTCACTCTGTATCTATGCATATATAACAGTTCTTTGAGGGAATGAGAAAATGTTTCGAAGGGTCTTTTCACAAATCAAATACGCAGCTGCAAATGGAGAAACTACCATTCTGTCTCTGTTTGGGAAACAGCTCTGATCACTCAGGGTATTGAGAAAGTGCACAGGGAACTTCTTTAGAGCAGCTCTGAGTATACCATGAGCACCAGCCCTGAGCTAATTCAGCTCATTGTACTCTTGGCAGCTCTTTTTGAATTGCTCACACTTAGCAGCTGTAAAAATAAAACAAAAACACCCTTGAAATAAGTTAGGTCCATATACGTAAAGCACAGCTGCAGTATTCCCTTAAGTCAGCCGTAGACGCAGGGTGGTGGTTTGCAATGGTGTTTTGTAAAGGGAAAAGAGCTTGGCTATGTGTGGAGATAAGACAGATTGCAAAGAGGACTCCTTTACACACTACACACACACATGCGCGCGTGCACGAGCACACACACACACACACACACACACACACACACACACACACACCTCTCTGCGTCCACATTCTGACATCATTTCACCAAGTTCCATAGAAGCTGCTGCTCGAGACTCTAGTTTTGTTCAAGTTCACACAAGATCACATAGAGAGCAAGCAGTGTTTTTGGAGGCTAAAAATATCAGGGGAATCTAGATTATTCTGAGCATAAAACGATTTTTATTCTTTTAATATTTTACTACTGAGTATTTTTTTGCTATTGTTTTCTATGCTCACATGGGTTTGGTAGGAACACTTAGATACTGCAGGAGTCAAATTACATGACTGACTTCTTTGGTGTACCGGAACTAAAGATTTTCCTACAAAACCTTTCAGCCCATCTCCAGCTCACCCCAAATACTCTCAGAACCAAACACCAGGTTGTTTGTATTCATGGTTTTTCTTTTTTATGTTGTGTGGAAATGCATGTCATCTCAGAAAACTCTAGAAACTTCCTGAAGGTTGGTATCTACTTATGACACACACAGCATTTGTTTACAGTATCTACTGCAAATTTGAACATGCCATTAGAATTCTTCCATGGTCCCCTGTACAGTCACCATAAGCGACATAACTTAAGACTGCTCTGTACTTCCTGTCCCATCTTTCTTGCTGCTTTTATTCCAGCTATTTTCCACGCTGACAATAAATGTTTTGTTCTTAGGGCATTCGGTCTGTGTTCACACTTCTCCCTTGTGATTCTGAAGGATGATCTCTACACTGCTTCCGGGATGCCTAAGATGCTCTCTCTGGGTCTATTTTTCCTTCCTGCTGATAGTGATCTTCCGTTGGAAGCATTATTCAACTTTTGTAAGGCAGCCTTAGCAGCACATTTTCCAGATCTGCTCAAAGATGGCGTGAATCAGTCTAGTGTAAGAGAGATCATACCGTCTTCCAAGGAGATAGGGTTTACCCAGGGCTTGGAGCTTTTTCTTTTCCTTCATTCCTCAAAAGTGATAAGTAGACAATGACCAGCTATACTGGCAGCTACATATATGTCTAGTTCCCCTGTCTGGTTTATACCAGCTGAATGTAGTCAGTCTACTTACCCCACTCTCTATATTCTCACTCACCCTTTGCTAAACACATGAGAGAGACAGCTGACCGGAGAAGGGACAAGGAAGTGCACAGCCAGGTTCCCAGTCTGAGTTCACAGAGTAACAAGTTTCCTCCTCTTGGTGGCAAGGGATGCCTTGCTAACTCTGATGGATCATCTCGCATGATGGATCATCTCGCATTGAGAAGTTACTCCCCATAAAAACTTGGAGATAAAGCCTTGACATTTTGTTCAGATCTTTAAACTTGATCTTTCTAAGCTGCAGGGGAGGCTCATTTCTATGTGGGTGGATTCTCTGAATTATGATTTATTCACCAAAACCATGTTTTAAAGTTCTTATTAAGAATTAGCACCTACTCTAAATTAATTAAGTGTTCACAGTATGACTTTCATTACAGGGTTTGAAGTGTTTTGAATTCCCAGAACACCAGACACATCCATATTCAAAAGTGAAAGTGCAAAAATAAAAGAAACTCCACACATTACAGAGCTAAATATAAAGGCCTTTCAGATCATGGCCTTAGTCCCGCTGAATGAGCAGAGACCTTCAGAGCACCCGCTCTGGTTTCACGTGCATTTGTGTGAGCACAGGGAGGCAGATGTAGACCCATTTTACAGAGGAAAAGAGAAACACTGGGAGAGAAGAGATTCCTCTACAACTCTGCTAGGACAGAGGGCCAAACCCACACCTCCTGAACCAGATGGGGCCCCAGACCCTATGCCCTTTGTCCCTTTGTCTCCTTGTTTCAACCATATCTGCTTCCAAGAGCACCAAGCCATCCACCACTGAGAGATGCATTTCCTTCACCCCCCCCCCTTGTCATGTTTCTATTTGCACCTATAAGATGAGCGGCAATATGGCTATATGGCAAGTCTATATCTTACAGCAGAGGCATTTAAAACGGCACGGCTTTAACATTATAAATCTTTGATGTGAGCCCATTTCTCTTGAGAATAAATTTACAATGTTTTAATTGTCACTCCGGTACGTGGTGGCTGGTGACAAAGTTCTAAGCAGATGCGAGAGGGATTTCAGTGACAGCACCAGGTGGTGACAAGTGCGTCACAATATACCTTAGGAGAAAATGTTTCTGCTTAAATCGCCGGGATCCATCGTGAAACCCAGCAAAGCTGAATCCTTGCCACACACGTCCTAATACTTTGCCCAGGAAACGTGAGGTGATCAGTTTCCCTGAGGGCCCAAGCCACAGCTTGATAACTGTTAGTAAGAGGGTATGTTAAGGTTCTTAGCTTACTGCTCTGTATCTTAGCCTTATCCTATGGGCTCTACGTGGACACGCTGGATGGCCAGAGGGAATTATCTCTTTCCCTTCTCTTCATTGGTTTTATGTCCTCTGCGTGGTTTGCTGAAAAGATGCTCTTTCCTTCATATACAATGTTCTTTTCTAAACTTTATTTTTTTATTCCCTCTGATCAATGTGCTGACACACAAAATGATAATTCTATGAAGATTCTGTGATAATGGGAAAACTGTGTTGCTAAGCTCAATAAAGGAGAATTTAAGTACTGAGCTGTTAACACTGAGCTGGCATGGCTGTTCTCAATGGCACTCTTTTCCTGGCACAGACAGCCACTGTGTTTTCCTTTGTACCACTCCATGGACCAGTGCATTCTGGCATTCATAATCCAAGGGCAATAATTAATTTATATATTTCCCTATCCATCACAAAACCCTCTTCCTGGGGAGTTCCAGATAAATGGTTGTTGTATTGAATTGGAACAAACAGCTATATCCACCTTGGAGAACAGAATTTAAAGAACACATGCTAATTTGAATTATGGCTCAATCTTTTAAAAGTACAGCTCAGAATATTTTCGTAATTGCCAACCAAATCAAATCCAGGTATTCAGATATGGCCTTCAGAGTACCTGATGACCTCAAACCTAACCGGTTTTCCCTGCCTCAAGGCCAGCTGCTCCCCCTGGGAGCCAATCTAAGGTGACAAATGATTTGTTGTTCCTGCCCAACATGAGGGGACCTCACAGCATGCTGTTTCCCTTCTCTGCATATTCATGTCACATTTTCCTGTGTCAAAATGACTCACCTTCAGTGCCTCCGTCTTGGGGCTTTCCTTCACACTGTCTCTAGCTAACGCGCTCTTCATCCTCTGTTCATTGAGGATGAATGGTCTCTGCATTTACACCACACTCTGTGGAGCATGCCGCTGTTGGCAGCTGTCAGAGATCCTTTTAGGGCAGGGGCCTAGCTGCCTCGCTTAACTCTTCTCAGCCATCAAGCCATCATGCAGAGTAAGCACATCAAAGCTATGTAACAAACTGCCAGGAGAATTGTTTTCCAGGTTCAGTATCTAGAGAGGCAACATCATCTTAGGGGGAAGGCCTATGCTCAAAGCAAGGATTGTGAATCGAACATGCCATCCGCCTTCCATCTTTGTCTCTTATGCGTCGGCCTCGTGAGTTACTCCACATCCGTCTACCGCCACATTCTTACCTGTGGCATGCCATCACCCTCATATCTACCTGGAAAAGTTTAGAATGCAATGAGCACCACATAGAAAGGCGCAGCGCTTAGCATATAGACAGCATGACAGAAGTCCTCAGAACAGTTCCCTCCTACGCTGTGACTGCTTTCTGGAAGGTCTTTGTCTGTCATCTTACTGGTCTTTGTTACCTTCTCTCTCCTCATCCTTGATCTGGAATTGTCTGGTTTGAGCAGCTTTCTCCCAAAGCTGCTCTACTTCCGGCGAAGTCTTTTTTCTACTTTTCCTGGGATTAAAATGATAAATAACTCCATTTGCATTTCCCATGGGCTGGGTGGGCGAAGTTTTCATACACAGAGCAAAGTTGCAGGAATGTATTTAGCCAAAATGAATGGATTATCGGTGGGGCAGTGAGGAGAAAGATTACTAATATATTGGAAATAGGATTATGAAAGGAATTTACATGTGCAAGGAAGCTAGGCCAAGAAAACGCAAAATTTTGTGTTGGGTAAAAACTGGATCATTTTATATGGGAAATTTCTTCCATAATCACAAACATCCCAAAAGCATAACACGGCCCTTTAACAGCGGAATAGTGGGAGCTATATGCAGCTCAGCAGTAGAACACTTGCTTAGCACTCGTAGGAGCCTAGGTTCAATTTCTACTACGGCAAGCTATTTCTACTATTTCCAAGCTGAAATAACCTACTCATAGAAGAATGTGTTTGTGAAAGTCGACACACCAGCCCAGTGCTTCATATTGTAGCAATACCAGTAGTTCTCCTACTTATTTTTAATGACAATTGCATTGTTAAGCACTTTAACATCTACCTTTCGTGAATAGTCAGTCACTTTGGGCTGAAACACACTTTTGTGTCTATGGCTATTATAGGTTTCCAAACTTTCCTAGTTGGTTTCTCCCTCGCAAGTAATTGGCCCTTCAGCAACATGGCAGGTAGGGACTGATTTTCTATATGGCCGTATTAAATACAGCTTTGGGTGCCTTTTTATTTTATGAAAGGTTAACATAAAGGTGAAAATTTTTTTTTTGCTAAAAGTTTTTAAAGAAATTGCTTTAGTTGCAAATGGCACAAAGTCTTGCCATATTGGATTTTGAGACCCTCATTCATTTGGAGCAGTGATGTACACTCAATCTAAATAGCGGAGGCTTGTATAGGCCAGCCTCAGCTCTTCTGCTAAGCCTAGATAAGGAACCTGTGCATCCCACACCCCTCTAAAGAGTCAAAATCTCTCTGCTTATTCCTTTCCCAGTTACCCTTTACTGTCCCATAGACAGAAGATAAAGGTCCAGCACTGGCGAAAGTCAAGAGGTGAAGAAAGCTATGCCAGATGCAATCCCTGTCAACACCCAAGCAGCCACCCACTCCTCAGAGCCCATCCCGACTCAGCGACTGTGAGACTTCACTTACTTTACTCGTCATCTGAGACAAAGTCAATCTACGGAACCTTAAAGAAAATAGACTTGTGAAGACAGTTGTCACCAACTAGTGGAGTCTGTGTATTTGAAAAGGTCAAACGGGCACGATAGCTGTGTAGTGTGCTACAAATTTGATTCATTGTTGCTATTTTAATTGTTTTTAAATAATGGTTTTCAAAAGAGAACTGAGACTGCTTATGATGCTATGATGCTCTGTTTTTTTTTAAATTTTTGATGGGGGTATCAAATTATACCTATAGGGAGTTTTTTATTTTTATTTTTGTTAACTTTTAAAAGCAGTCGCATGCAGCACAGGCTATCCTCACATTCTCACATTCCCCATCTAGCCAAGGATGACCTTGAATTCTTGGTCCTCTTGTCTGTGTCTCTTGAGTGATGGAATTACAGGCATATACAGCCATCCCAGGCTTTACACGTAGATTCAAGCTCTGCTTTTGAATATTTTTCAAGCAACTCACCGCTTTAATTTCTTATTATCTACAGGCTCACAAGCAGGTAGGAAAGGAAACATATTATTTCAAGAATAAAAATTTTATAGACCAAGAACATCTCATTTTATTATAGTCATTATATGGGTTATCTTCAGTAGCACTTAAAATATTAATAGCATATGAGGACAGTTTTTTCTTCCATTTTACTTTCAAATGTGATCTCTAAGCCCAGTTGATCTCATTGTTCACCATCATCTACTCATTGTTCCCATCCTCGTCATCATCGAAGACTGTTAGCACATGGGGAAATCTGGATGCAATGGTGTAAGCTGTGTACCATTCTCACTGTATCTATGCTGACCCAATGGTCAGGGAGAACATCTAAGTATATATATGGTGACTTTAATGTCTCCATCAGTATACAAAAACTAACAAAATACAGCCTAACAAAAGATTTTAGTGACACTGATGTGGTCAATGTGTCAAACTTCTTCTCATTTCATCTGTCCTGGGAATAGCCTTGAAGCACCTATCTATACAGGATCACTACCAGGTACTGTGCGATGAATCAAGAGGAGAGATAAGAGACCCAGCAAGAATCAATCCACACACTCGTTAGCCAATTAAATAGATTCTTTTAAAGATTTGGGTTGAGAGACCCATTAAGACATGGCAAGGCTTTACTCTGACATTTGAGGAAGGTGTAAGGCCAATAGAAGGACGGTAACATATTTAGAGATCCATATAAGTAAAGGAGACAATGAGCCGCGACCAATAACTTTACTGAAAACCGAGGAAGTAGCAAGAATAGAGCCCATCAGAGCAGAGATGAATGGTGGTGAAAACCTAGAACAAAACTGGGGGGAGACAGAGTTTCCAGGAACATCAGCAATACTTCAGAAAATTGAAACTCTTAGATTTTAATTAGAATTCATTGAGGGTGGATTTTTTTCGTGTTTTTATCGTGATTATAGTTAGGGAAAATTCTTGGAAACTAAACTAGCATTTAAAAAGACAATAGTCAATTACAACAAACTAATCTTTGGAGGGTTAAAGATATGCCTGTATAGACAAGCCTACTTCCTGGGCTGTGATTTCATTTTACACTGCTTTGGGTCCTTGCCATGGCTAATGGTGTTGAATGTCATGAAGAGAGTTAAAGTTAAGTTCTGATACAAATTGTACAGAGAGAAGAACATGGCATCTTAATACCACAAGAAATGTAAGTCCACTGGTTACTCTAGGACACATCCCTTCCCCATGTAGGTCAATGTATAGCAATTTGACTTCCAATTGGTGGTTTGTGGGATAATGAATGACTGTGGGAAGGTTCTGAAGGAAGGGAGGGCAGGCTGAAACTAGAACATTTTCTCTTTATTATTCAATACTTCACCATGTCCTGACATTGACCGGATATTGGAGATGATTCTGGGTAGAGAGTAGGGTGTATCCTAATCCTCACTGTTCACCATTTTTATGAACAGCCTCAGAGGAACCAGTGGCTATGTGTAGTCCAGTTCATTTGTCAATGAGGCACTAACTACAAACGCATTTGCCGGAAAAATGTGTGTAGGGACCCAAAACTCTGCTTAAAATAGCATCTGCCAAATGTGCAGTTCCTCTCTAATTCCTGGCAATTTTGGTTAAAATTACGTTACAGAATCCAGTGTGTGTGGCCACGGAATGAAAAGCCAAACATGATTTATCTGTGCATTTGGTGGCCAAAGGGCAGAAAGGAGGTTTATGGTGAAGATTTCCTGTTTAGAGCTCAGTTTTCTCACAGTCTTAATGTCAGGCTGATATCCTGCACATGCAATTTTGAAACATCTATTTTTTTTTCCATGTTTATTTATAGTTAAGAGACAATATAGTTTCTTTTCCAGGAATCTAACTTGATAGGAAACTTTCTCACACATATAACAATACACATCTTTGGCATCTTTTCATTTCTAATTTTAACTTAGGCATTGCTATGATTGTATAAAGGCAAGTTGGAGAGACTGCCACAATTAATTTTTCCCAGTTTTTATTATTTTGTGCATTTTTGTTGTTCTTCATAAAATCAAATGGTAAAGTAATTAGTTCGGTAACAATGAACAACTGTTGAATTCTTAATGCTGGTGAGATAGTACGGGTCAGGACAGAGAATGGCCTAGTTCTAGCCAATGAGAAATGAGAGGAAGTGGTATGTCAAATATCTGGGCAGCAACCACAGAGCAAGGCTCTTCCCTTCCTCCATCCTAGTGTATGGTAATATGTCTTTTGGAACCATGTGTATAAGGAAACACCAGATAATTTTTTTTCTTTTACTCTTACATTTACAGATGAAGATTAAAATCTAGTCTCTCCTGAGTGATGGTCAACTGGGGCACAGAGAAATGAAATAATAAAGTCAGCAGTAGGTTGAGTGACCCAAATATCAACTTGTCAATTGTCCTAGTTAGGGTTTCTATGGCTGTGGAGAGACACCAGGACCACGGCAACTCTTATAAAGGAAAACATTGATTGGGTGGCTTACAGTTCAGAGGGTCAGTCCATTATCCTCTGGCATCATGGTAGGACATGGTGGTGTGTGGAGTAGACAAGGTGCTGGATAAGGAGCCAAGAATTCTGCATCTTTGATTTGCAGGCAACAGAAAGCAGTCTGAGACACTGGCTCTAACTTGAGCATTTATGGGACCTCAAAGCCCATCCCCCACAGTGACACACTTCCTCCAAAAAGCCACACCCACTTCAACAAAGCCACACTTCCCAATAGTGCCATTCTCTATGAGCTTATGGGGGCCAATTACACTCAATCTATCACACCAGTTTTCCATCTCTCCATGCTGAGTCCCCTCACTGAAGTCATCTGCCCAGAATTATTAGACAATGCACCCTGAAAATACATGGACATTGAGAACAATCTAGATATAAGAGGCTGCCTCTTAGGAATTCTCTCCTTATGCATGAACCATTGGCATGCCCCTGAATCAGGTGAAAATAACTGTAGTATACACCTTAGCTTCAGCACTCAGGGATATACTGTGCAGGAGCCTCAAGCTTGAGTTTTGTTCTTGGTACAGAGGTCTGGTATGAGGACCTGAAATGGCAATCATAGACCCCATGTCTGGCAGGCAATAAAATAATGTTATCTTCTGGCAGCCAGGAAATGGTTACTTATACAGTACAGAAACTTTTATCCCTGAAGTAACACTGGGAACCTGGCCTTAAAATAATAATAACAAAGAATTCCGCTCTACTCCTCTGACATGCAATATCTTGCAGTCTGCAGGGGATTTCCCTACCTGCTGGGGGTTATAGACTGTGGAAAAACAGCTGTTAGCAGTTTCAATAGTGGATTATTTTACAAAATTCTCATGAAAAAAATCACATGGATTTCCAGTATTTATTTATTTCTCCTTTTCTTCAGGAGGCATCTAAGAAGGAATATAAATTTAGTTTCTTTCCTCCCATCCTCTTGCTCAAAATGGCCTGGAGGGAACGGATGCAGTGGGAAAATAAAGTAAAAGGCTATGAGTTTTATAAGATCGGCATACAAAATTGCTTTCCATATTCTGGGCTATGAATTCAATCAAACACCTTTTTTTTTCTCTTCAAGAAAAGAAACTCAAACACAGTAGCCTACATCTCAACAAGAGTATCTTTCATCAAGTGTTTTCATAAAAAAACAAAACAAAACAAAACAGTTTTGAGCTGCTGGCATTTTGTAGCAAGCTCCTACCATCTACCCACCTGTGGTACCACAAGATTTTGCTTTTTGGTTTGGGGTATTTATATGCAAATTTCAATCAAAGTATCAATTTTCTAAAACAAAGCATCCAAGATATTCATACATTCGAAAAGCCCTTGTGTGATACAAAGCAAAACTTCTTAGCCAACATAGGATTCACTGTGTCAACTCAAGTTTGGGGGAACATTTTTCGGGGGAGGAGGGGCTGTTCCAAATTTTTTTTGTGGGGGAGGGAATGTTCCCTGAAATTTTATTCTTATGGGAAAAGCGCTACCATTATGGTTCAGGCCCACTTCACACCCACTCAGCCAGAAATGTTTGAAAACACTCCTTCCTTGGGCTAACTCCAGCCAGGGACCAGTGGGTGAGAAAAGCCGAAGACGATGAAGAAATTAAGGACAGCCCAGATAGGAATTACTGGTTCCATTTGCGGCCCACCACCACTACCAGAAACCAGAACTAACAAGGGGCGAGGGGCGGGGGAAGAAAGCATTGCCCATTCCCGGCAGGTCAGGGCAGCTGGTTGCCCACCGCCACAGTGACTACAATTATCTGCCAGTCTGGTTACAGATCAAAAGCAAGGGTCTACCACCTTCTCCGAGGCATTGCTGACCCTTGTTCATGCTCTAACCTCTGACTAGACAATCAGGCCTGCTAAGTCAGCTCCTTGGGGAGCACTGGCGATAACATTCAGACACCGGTAAGACGTCTTAAGTCACTGCTTATGTCACAAGCAGCTTTTCCAGGAGATAGCTGATCATAGGAATGTATCTCAAGAGATTGCTTGTGTTAGTTAGAGCAGTGTTCCTGGAAAAACACACACACACACACACACACACACACACACACACACACACACCAGATAATTTACTTGGTCTAAAGGTTCATTTGGCTTTGATTCCCAGTTGGCTGGCCCTGTTGCTTCGGGACCTGTAGCTACCCGTGATGGGCAGAAACATATGAAGGGGTGAATCCCCTCACCCCATGCCTAGGAAGTAAAAAAGAAAAAGAAAGATTGTCCAGAGTCCCACAGTCCCCTTTGCAGACACGCTCTTTGTCACATACAACTTCCCACTAGGCCTCACCTTTTCAGGAGTGCGCCACTTCTCAGTGTCAACCCCTGGGGACAAAGTCTTTAGCACAGAGACCCTTAGTGGATATTCGAAGTCCACACTGCATCACTCTGCTGGACCCCAGTCCTCACGCTGCCCCCTCCCGCCCTTGGACTCTCTCTTAATAGTATATGTAAGTTTTAGGTCCTTTCCTTTGTAAGAGGCAAGTGAGACGGTAAAGAACTAAGCGGCACAACTATGACTTTAGAGAGAGGGAAGGAAACACACAGGCCAGGTGAGGAAATACCTTACTGGAAGAGGCACTAGGAAGCCACCAGAATGGGGATGAAATACAGAGGGACACATTCTAGAAGTGAGAAAGCAAGGGTGTGGCTTAGTGGAACCCAGCTTCCAGTTTAGGAGCTAAGAGTATCTTCCTCTGCCCTGTCCCCCAGCATCCCACACCAAAGAGAGAGACCTGTTATCTGAAATGGCTTCCCCCAGTGGAGGCAGACAGCATCTATCCCCACTGCATTTCTTCTTTTCAATGAGCTGTTTGCTCCCCTGCTACCCCCCCCCCCCCCCCACGCTAGGCCTGAGAGCTGCAGGTATATGACTTAGCATTCCCCAAGGGCTTCCAGGCTCCTGCTACCCTTAGTGGAAAGCGGCACTACATGATTAGAGTTTCTGGACCTTACAGTGGAGTCAGACTCCCAAGGGGATATTTCCTAACACGCTCCTGCTAATTTGGAAGAATTTCCTTAACCTTCTCTTGCAGGAATTATTTAAGCCAGGGTTACCTGCTCAAATGATCAGGTTGGCTTTCAACCTACAAATCCCTCATTGTGTGTGGGTTCAAAACCCCAACTTGAATAATCCAACCTAGGGGGACAAGGTAGAAGAGTCTGAGAAAGTGGGAAGGTCAGGCAGACGAGGGCAGGCTGCCTGGCTGGGATGGAAGAAGGTCTGAAGTGCACAGAAGAGGTTCCAAAGGCTTTCTTTATCCAGCCAGATGCACAGTGTGGCTCCTCTTCACACATGACCTGGCAATGCTGGGCACTAAGTTAGCTCAAAAGGAAGGACCGTAGTGAGGTGCGCAGAAGAGCCCATGATCTGAACCCACAAACCGTTAGAGATCTCTGACCTGTGCTTCTCCCAGGCAATCATTATTCCTCTTCTTCGCCTGTTCCAATCAACCAGGAAAGAAGAGAGAGAAGCAGAGGAGCAGGGAGGGAGAGAGAAAGGGGGAGGGAGAACGTAAGCACTGTCAGGACACAAAGTAACATCTTCATGTCCTCCAGACGGCAGCTGAGGACTTCAAGTGGACTGGAAGAGGAGACACTGAATGACTAGAGAGACCAGAGCAGAGAACAAGCCCATTGCTACCACACAGCCCTCTTTAGGAAAAGATCAGCCCATGGGGACTCTTGGAAAGCCAAGGATCTTCTGAAATTTCATCTATTAACAATATACTTGGGAACAAATCCTTTGTCATCTCATTAATATGCCTTCCCCGCTTCACTGGGTAACAAGACCTCTTGTGACTGCTGCTCTCCGGAAAGACCCTAATATTTAGTGCCTCGAGTAGGCCTGGAAAGCAATTACTAAGCAATATATTTCAAAAGGCTGAGCCCAATTCATCTACCAGGGAAGGTAAATTTCCTTATTTGCTGCAAGACACCATGAGTCGGAAGAGCAAAGACTTCTCAGCGTTAATGAAAATCTCGAGACTACAGAACTTCCTCCTTCTGCCTAACGAGGTTTCAGAATGATCACACGCCCGAATCTTTGGGGGTCTGACTTAGTATTAAGTCGCTCGTAATTAGGCATAAAATAGAGCAGTCTTTCTGTTTGTCTATGATTTATCCGTGGTATCAGGCATCTTTAGAAAAGTAAGCTCTTTATATTCTTTTTATCAGCAGAAACTTCATTAATCTGTTGCGTTCTACACCCCCCCCCAATAAGGCTCAAATTATTGCCAATGTAATGTCAGAGTCAGTTGCAGTCAGCAGGCACACACAGGGATGGTAGGCAGGCAAGTGGAAACACAAGCCCAGACACCTGCTTGAAAAGCCACTGCTTACCCTTCTGCAGAATTCTCAGTCTCCTGGGAGAGAAGAGAATTAGGTGGGGCATGTTAATTCAGGATAGAATAAAATGGCTTCAGTCTTGAGGTACATCCACCTGTACCCAAACACAGCGGCTTTCTCGCTATGCAGTGGTCTTGTCAGAGGAGACATAACACACAAAACTGTCATTAAATTACACACTAAAGCCAGTTTATATCAATGGCAATAGATTTTTACATAGACCCTACTCTGAAGCAGGGGCCATGACTTATATCTATCCCACGTCCCTCGCCTCTCCTGGACAAACACAAGGAGGAAGGCATGTTTATATGTGGCTGTCCTCTGCCCAGGGTGTTTAACATGATTACAGGCCAAATGAGGCTGCTTTGTTTGTTGTCTCATGACTCCCAGAAATCCAAAGCTCGGGTCATGTGCTACTGGCGTTCTGAGTGGCCATGTAATGATGTAATGGCTTGGGGGAGTACAGCGAAGCCACCGACATCCAGACGAATTGACACGACTTCCTGCCGAGGAAGCAATCTGAAAATAATAGGCAGAGATCCTGGCTCCTTTTACATTTAGGGGAGATGACAGTCATCATGGTCATGGAGGGAGGTCAGAGAGTGTGCTCTGTTCCATCCATGAGGGACGATGCTCACAAAACTGTTTGGCTAACTGCATGGGAGACTGGCCATGCCTGCTTGCTTCATCTACCTCCTAAGAGTAGAGTGGGGAGCAGGCTCTGAGCAGTAAAAGCCAGACACGTCAGACCTTCCTGTTTAAGTCTGAGCATCATTTCACGAGTCTTACAAAATGGGGAGACTGAGATGGAAAAAGACCACCCTGGGCTACAGAGCAAGTTCCAGGTAACCTGGAGTGACACATCAAGTTGCAGGTTAGCCAGTTCGCCTGGGTTAGACTCTTTACACACAGAAGGAAAAAAAATCCCCCCAAAAAAGTTCTATCAGAAGTTCTACCAATGATGGCCTCATTGACATTTTTTTACTAGATTAAATTTATTTTGTTTTTAAATTTCATATATATATATGTAAAGTTTAAAAACAAAATAAATAATTTATTTATATATAATAAATATATATAATATTTATGTCCCCTCTTCCCTTCAGACTCTCCCTTAGGTCTCCTGCTCCCTTTCAACCTCATGGTCTCTTTCTTTATCTACACGATTACACATGCACACATATACACGGCATGCAGTCATTTTGGGAGAGCACTTATTTATTCAATCAACTCTAGTAGACGCTGGCTACATGTGAGCTTAGGCACACACAGTCTTAGAGAGGCAGAGGTGAGTACAGCCAAAGAGGTCTTGGTGTGGTTCCCATTGTAGCTAATGAGTCTGTTCTGAACTTCAAAGCAGAAGAAGAGGGCCTCAGAAAGGCAATTCCCTGAAGCTGTCATAGCATCCATGGTCCTCCCCAGACTGCCACTCCTTCAGCTACTCATATATGGGACCTCTCCCCTAAGGGCTGCCATCAAAGAACATAGCTATGAAGGAAGGAATGTCCAGGTGAAGAAGCCCAAATAGAGCCATGGATCTGTAAGACTGAGTCAGAAATGGTGCAAAACTGATCTTGCATCTGGGCACTTTGAACTCAAGTCATCAGAAGAAGTGGTTCCACTCTTGTTATAGTAATATGCACACACACACACACACACACACACACACACACACACTTTCCCAAACCATTTTTACCTTATTTTTCCTGTTTCAAGTAGGACAACTATAGGCAAGGTAACACAAAATCCAAGCTTTCTCTTGTGTGCTTAGACCCTTGGCTTCTAAAGCATGGACAACATAGGCATCTAGCAGGCACCGTGAACTCCCACCGTGGCCTCCAGTTCCCTGATGCACGTGCCTGGTACCATCAGTCATTATTTGGTTTTAAACTCCTCGACTCTATCTTACGTTGCCCACTAGTCTAGCAAAGTTTGCCACCCGTGACTGGAATGCAGATGTCCGTGAGATATCTCTTGGAAATAACTAGCTTCCCAAATTGCCTAAAGATCCATGCGCAGTGGCAGGACGTCTAAACCTGGTTTACTCTGCCCCGTGCCTACATAGATACTGCACACCGACAAGTAGAATTACAGCGGACATTTTAGACTCGGCTTTCTGGTGGCTCAATTACCTCACCGCAGGTCATGCCCCAAGTGTGAAGTAGAAGACATTGAAGCATCCGGTGTCTACAGCATGTCTGCTATGCGAGAAGGTGTCACAGGAGGCAGGCTTTTCCTCCTCACTCCGCGAGCTGAGGATCTCGGGGCTCAGCTTCCTTAGATCTCGATTTCCTCAGAGCACGCTCCATTTGCATTATGACTTATTAAGTGTGAATCAGATCCCCGGGATATGATTCTTTACAGCGAGTCCTAAACTATATCCTAAAACCAAAGGGGAATCGACTGTGTATCACCCACGGCTCCCTGCGACCCTGACAGGGGAAAAGACCCTGTGCTGTGGAGACAGAATTGCCCATAGACAGGCCATGAGGGCGCAGGTGCAGCAAAGGGCTTGCTTAAAGGAGACGCTCTTCCCTCTTTCCCCCAAGTTCATGTCTAAAAGAAGCTGAAAGGTCAGCGAGCACAAGGCAGGATTAACCAAGATGGAGACCGCAGGAAAAGAGGCTGGATCCCAGCAGGAAGCCCGGTGTGCAAGCATGTGAGGCCACCATACAATGGTGACAGTCCTGCATGGCAGTCCCATGCAGCTCACAGAGTGTCCTGGGTCCCATCCATCATCCGTGCCACTTGCTCACGAGGAGGAGAGCAGACACTGATATATAAATGGCACCAGCAGAAAGAGCCATCACATTCTACTGGAGCCTTATGCATTGTGGTTGGCCCCTTACAGCTACAGGGCACTCAGGGAGGGACAAGGCTCAGTTTTCAGGCCAGAAGCTGCATCTCCTTGGAGACATTAGGAGGCATACAATTTTTTTTGCTTGTTTTTTTTTTTTTTTTTTTTTTTTAAATACAAACAGTGCTTTGGAAAACCATTTCTCACTGATTAAAGCCTATCTGGTCTCATAGTTTACAAATGACTTTTGCCGTCTTCATGTTTATTAAATATAACCTGCTTTCCACAAACTAGTGAGGGTCGGATTTACTCCCAACCTTCTGCTTGTCCTCTGCATAGATAATTGCTTGCATCACTGTCCCAGTTTTTGTACTTTCATTCTTTTTGTCTAAAAAGGAGTGAAAAAAATAAGAAGGAAAGAACCAAAGGGTTTCTCATGCTTACATGTTGCACAGTAAATAATGTGCATGGCAAAGCCTTCCCCTTCCTGTCAGCTCTCAGACTCAGTTTTCCTTCTCTTCTGCGCCTGCCTCCTCACAGCCTTCTGCCTTTCCCCTTTCCACCACATCAGTCTCATGCCCTCAATCACACCCTGCAAACTAAATTCTGCGATTCAAGTTCAAAATTATACACAAAACAGTCTTATCCCTGGCAGCTGGGATCATCTTCCTCTCACTACTGTCACTGGCCTTTGATGGGTTCTGGGGACATTCTGGATGTAGAAACTGATCATAGAAAGACAAAGCCCCCTCATCCTGGGCTAGGAGGGATATGCTGCTGTTTGATGTAAGCTGCTGTGGCCTGTGTGCAAAGAAAGAGCCACAGTCCTGACGGGATGGGGGTGGTGATGGGATTCCTGCGGGACAAATATTTTCCTGCCAAGGACGCAGCCTCAGGCATTTCTGAACCGGGGAGGAGGTCCACACGTGCCAATGCAGTAAAATGGAGGCTCGTTAGTTGCTGGAGGGATGGGGGCAGTATACAGAGGGCTTGGAAAGCCACAGGTGAAGATCCAGAGGTTTGAGGTATAGATTGCTGTTCTTTAAAAACGAAAGTGGTGTAAAGAAAACAGAACAGCTGAGGGTCATTTCAAGGTCAGGAGAAAGGACTCCTCCCAAGTGATAATCTCCTGCCTGGGCAAGAAGGAAAGGGAACTGAATAAACAAGAGCAAGAGGAACAAACCTCCCAAAGCGTCCATATTCTGTGGATTTGGCGGGGCGGGTGGTGGTGTTGGTGGTGGAATGAGATATATTTTGCTCCAGTCTGGCTTACTTGAGGTATGACCAAAAAAGAAAAAGGAAAATTACAAATAGAAGTCCTTGGACCACAACATAGGTGTGTAATGAATGCCTGGAAGGGCACAAATAGGTTTTTCCCATAAAAAAAATTCTCAGCTGTCACGCCAGAGTCTTTGGAGTAGGTGGATTTCACAGTCCGGGCTGTCTAACCTCCAGACATCTGTCCACGATCCAATTTCCAATACACCCACTTCTGACTGTGCTGTAGCAATGAGCAAACCAGAAAGCTGCAGGTTCAGGGACAGTCAGGGAATTGGCTGCATGGGGAGTCTCTTTCTGTTCTGGACAACAAGAATTGCAGGTGATGCAGGTGGTGCAGGTGGTGCAGGTGGTGCAGATGGTGGTTCATTTCTCCTGGGGAGCCCAGCTGCACATCTGCAAACCCTACAATGCACAGTATTGCTCTTCCTAGAAGTACAGCCAGGACGCTGGAGATCAGGGTGCAGTACTGGATTCCCAGGGAAGCAGAACTCTGTACCAAGGCCAGCATAGCCCTCAACAGCCTTCATTCTTCTTAGCACAGAGATAAGAAAAATGCATTATTCAAATGGCTGCCTCTGAGTATGGGTTCCTTGACACAGCAGACATGGCTTTCGAACAAGGGGGAGAATATTTTGGCGCTTGGTAATTATTTTGCATGAGCAAGTCTGAGGCCATATATTCCATCAATACTCATCGCTTTAATGATGTCCTCTCTGAACTAACTGCTGTTTTCATGTGAAACAGCCTTACTTATTATCTTGTGGCCAAGGACAGAGTTCTACCATGCATTCTGATTCGCAATTCCCCCATCAGCGATACGGACTTCATTTCTCCTTGCTGTGTCCATAAGCAGATCTGTGGGGCAGAGCTCCAAGCAACTGGCACGTTAGGAGTCTTCCTGTTTCCTCAGAAATTGTAGCAAAGTTGAGGTGGTAGAAAATTAGCCTTTTCTTAAGTCTACCCAGTTCGACTGTTATGGCTCAAAGTTCATGATCTAGACTGGAGGACATGGCCACTCTGACGCATCAGTGGATGCTGTGGGCAGTTGGGCACAGCTGCAAGGTGCCTGCCATCTCATTGTAGAACAGTCAGTCTTTCATGGCTGCATTTATGTGACTTGAAAGGCCCAGGTATTAATGTCATAGAACTGAACTGAAGGTAGTTCTGTACACTAATGAGCTAAATAAAGGTGGAGTAACTGACCAGTCCCTAAGAAAGGGACTAGAATTCAGGGTCTACTGTAGAGTTCCTGTAAACCACGGTGCTGTTCCTGCTGATAAGGTCATCCATTTATACAGGGTTTAGTGGGGCTGGCTGCATAAGAGGAGTTAAATGTCTTACTGGCCTCGGGTTCAGTTCTTTAGCAACCATGTTTCAGAGCGTGGCTCATGGGTTTCCAAAACTGGCTCCTACCTCTACCTTCCCTTTCAGATCCACCCAAATTACAGTCTGGCTGTGAGAACGCCTCGGAAGAATGACTGCATAGTGGAAAAGGTAGTTTTTGGAAAGGTAATTGCCCTGTTTGTTGGTTCTGCTCCAAGTCTGGCCCACAAAGTCGAAATATATAAAAACAACACAAGGAAGCCTCATTGCAAAGCTGTCGTCTGCGTGCTCAAGCCTTTCGTAAGTGGGAGACACAAGGCCCACATTCCCTGTCAGGATCCTCACTCAGGAAGAAGCCAGTTGCTTTTAACTCCTTTGGGGAGGGGCAGGGAGGGGTTCTCAGATAGCAACCTCAGCCGAGGGTTGATGGAAACCATCTAGTTCCTTGGACTGTGTACTGTAGTCTCTCATGTTTAGAGCAGAGTGAGGAAACTGGGCCATGAGGCATATGCCCCTTTATGAAACATTTACAAAGCACTGGTCCCTCCCTCGTTTGTATACAGAATTGTCAGGCATGTTCTGTTCGTTAGATTAAGCCCAAGTAGGCAAGGGCTTCCAGTCTTTCTTATACAACTCTCTTCTGTCTTGTGTTAGTATAATTTCAAGTCCTTTTCCAGAACCAGAGAACTGGCAGTGTCTGTCCAAGTTGCTCACCTCTAGGTCTCTGGGCTTCTAATCCCACATTTCTGTGGAGAACCCTCCCATCATGGCTGCATTGATACTTGGCATCTGACCCTCAGGCTTCATCCCTGAATGGATCTACTTGATTTGATGGCTTAGCTGTGTGGAAACTGTGAGTGATTTTTGGATAGGACAATTAGCTTATTGCTCTTCCAATCACATGCCTTCAATAGAATGAGGTGACATTCACTCTAGCGGGAAGGCATAACACATCACAATGAGAACTGCAGCATATGGAGCCATGTGGACCACAGCCCTGGTACCCTGATCACACGCTACAAGACTGGTTGAAGCTACACATGTGATTAGCAGCAGCCATGACAGCTATCAGTGGTTCACTTTCCCAGTGTCTAGATGTGATCTGTAGTTTGTTGATCTCTGCGGTCTAAAACTAAGGTCACACGCAAAGGGAACATGTGAGGCGTTGTCCCTAGAATACATATTGGTGATGCTAAAGGACTTTAATAATTTAACGGACAAAAACCTTGCTTCACTATAGTTAAAAATGATTTAGCGTATATTCTAAAATAGCTACAAAAAACTTTGAATCCTTTTAAAACAAGCAAATGATAAATGTTTGAGATGAAAGTTATGCTAATTACCCTGATTTCATTACCACCTATTGTATACATGTATCAAAATATCATATTGCACCCATAAATATGTATGATTGTGTCAGTTAGAGGGGAAAAAAGTGTTTTTTTTTTTTTGTTCCAACAGAAACAAACACAAGGCCAGGCAAAATAGTTCTTCAGGATAGACAGCTCAATGGTCAATAATACAGGAATCTGCAGGCCCAAATGGCTCTCATGGCACACGGGTGTGGTGTGACATCGGCCAAAGCCATTTCTGTCCTCAGTGGAGACTGAAGACAAATTCCTCCCCGTTACAACCAAGCTCTAAGGTTAGTATTCAACTCTCTTATTTTCTCTACTGCATCTGCCCCCCAATACACATAGAGGAATTTCTAAGACATTTCCTACCTCCACAACTGAGAACTGGACCTGGCAGGGGAAGTGTTTTCTACATGGAGTCCTACACTGGTGGTCATAGGGCAGCCTGAAGACGCGTGACTTCCACACCAGAGGAATCCCAGAGAGGGTGACAAGTATGCCCAACCATCCCTACTGACGCCATGGTTCTCCCCAGGATAGCTCTGAAGGAGGGAGAGGGCTAAGGTACAAATCAGTCGCTCAAGAAACAGCAAGCATCATTTAAAAACCAGTTTCACAGGTGTCAATTAAAACATAAAGAAACCGGAGGCCTTACACATGAACATTCCTTTAGAAGGTGGTGCCTATGGATATCTATTTTATACCCAGATTTTCTTCTCATTAATTAGATTATAATGTACTCGGTTAATTCTAACAAGGTATTAATGCCAAATTAATCTGAGTCATAAAAATAAAGTATTTCTGGGTTTTATTCAGCCCTCCAAGAGTTGGGAGCCATATGGCTGGTGATACTGGAGGAGTGAGGTCTGTGGGATGACTTTCTCTGCTCCTATTTAAGGAGGCACATCTTCATTCTTCTGCTCCATGGCAGCCTCCGCCTTCTAGTCTTAGTTCAGGTCCATCTCTCCATGAGCAGTCTAGAAACCTGCCTGTAGTCCTGGCTCCTCCTGAGGTCCCAGGACAGTCACTGTGCCTCCTGCTGTCCTTCTCTGCTTTTGCTGATCATTTTCCCCTCATAGGACTTGGCATTCCACCCGGATGGGAAACCCTATAGACTAGGTGTCACCATACATTTCTTGTTTATATATGCAAGGACCTGTACCCGAGGCTGGTGCTTCTTTATAGGTGGACACACGTGTGAACAGACCCATAAGCATCTCCTACAGGCCATGTTGAAAGACACAGAACATGTTTCTTATAGAATCCCCATCTTCAAAACCAAAAAGGAAATAGAGGAGGATAGGGATCACCATATCATGAAGGTAAAAATAAACAAAAAAGTGTTTTACAACCAAAGAGAATGATACATTTTAAATGACAATCCAAGCATGTGTTAGAATGTTAGAATCACTAGGAGGAACCTTTTTGTAGGTTCCCATCTCTATAATTTCTTCCTGAATTTGGAAATGACCTAGACATTTTCATTTCTCCCTAATTTGCAGGTAATGCCGATGCCACAAGTTTAGCGACAATTTGGGGGAATCTGTAGGCGAACAGACAATTAAGTCTAAGGTGATGAAGAGCAGCTTAAATGCTACTTTTTACCTTTGTGTCTTAGAGGAGTGAGGCACGGCTGGGCAAAGAGACTGGGCAAAGTTGTAAAGATAGTGGGCAGTCACAAGCTTGGGCATGGAGAGGTGAGGCTGCCAGAATTCAGGACATTGTTCTGGAGGCCGTCAGCACTATGCCAGGGAACCTAGGCTACTTATGAAGCATCAGAGGCCATGGGGGAATGTTGTAGACTTATTCCAAGAAAAAGCTGACAACAGAAAGCAAGGGCATGATGGGTAAGAGCTGGATAATTAAGCCACCTGTCCAAGCTGCTCTATTAAGGAAAACCAAAATAGAACTGAGAGGTGTTTTTCCAACAGCCCCTCCGTGTGTTCTTGGGGCTCATCTGAGCAGGCAGGACAAAGGCTGCTGTGCTGGACCTGGGAGTCGACTTTCATTCTCTTTCTCACACGTAGAGACACAGGTACACAGCAGAATTTATCACCTTCCTCCACACACACCCACATGAAGGAACGTGTAGCGCTGAAGATTAGTTTTAGCCCCGTGTTAAGTGTCTGAGGGTGGAGGTGTTACCACACGCAGCAAGGAAACCCCATCTACTACACAGAACGGAGGAGATCAAGAATGGGATCGCACCCAGCAAATGGAGCCTGCTCGAAGGACGACAATCATTATGTTTTGGCTCTAACTCCCCAAATAAAAATCACAGTGGATAGACAGTGACAGGCGCTACTGTCCACATAACAAGTGTATTCTGTAGCCCTGCAAAGGCATAGTTAAGCCTGGACACTGCGAAGTCAAGAAACAGCACAGGACCACACAGCTTGTAGCTACAGAGTAGGATATGAGCTTAGAAAAGCCAAAACCCAGGCTTTATGTGTTTGACCACCAGATGAGGTTTGCACTCTCAGGAAAGCATTTGGAAATCATACACACATTTGAAAACCAAACTTTTGCTTTGTGTATACTATAACCCCCCCCCCCCAATTATCTTCATCTTCTCTTTCCCTTCTTGTTAAAATTCTTGAATTTCTCTTATATGCCAAGCACTGGGCACATAGGCAGGAGTTGCCTTAGAAACCCCTTAGAAAAAGAGACTGTTCTAAGCAGGGAAATAATTCTAGCTATGGGATATGTATGTGAGCGGTTCATAAGGTCTTCAGAGGGATCGAATCTCTCCAAGGGTCATTTCCTTGAAGGGTGACTTTGGGAGTACTCGTAACTGACTGAAGTTCCAGAATCTATCCCCAAATTCATTCAGTTGCCCATCACACACTATACTGAGCCTCTTCCTGATGCCAAACAGAATCCAAAGTTGGAGAAGAGAGTGGCAAGTGGGTTTAAGACGGTTGCCTGAAAGCAGCTCCCCCTTGGAATGCTGACCTTCATTTACAGTTTGTGACATTCATGTCAAAAGCTTGCCTGGAGCATGAGGTTCAAGCAGAGAGAACCTGACCGGGTCCTCGGGCAGGTTCCTTTGTAGCTTCTAACCGCTCATTGAAAAGTTCCAGGCGGTTAGGAGCTGCGGCTCACGTTCCTCACAGACTACCCTTTGTCTTTTTATGGGCAGGAGTGCACAGCTGTGCTATTAACCACCGATGCTGAAATCTCTCCATGTGGCTTCAAGGCCACCAGTGGCCTACCTTCAGGTACAGAGCTCCAAGAGGATGCAAGCCCACTTCCGTCTGGAGCTGGAAGGTCCTAGAGTCAACCCAGATCCCTTCAAGATACAGAAGACGCTTTAACATATGCAGATGCCCCAAACGACTTTATAGACACAAATCCTTTTAATAAGCTTGAGACGGGCCTGACTTTATTTAAATGTTTAATTCTGAATGTATGTACGCCTGGTAGTAATGTTCACCATCTGTCTGACACTGCGTGTTGAGGTAATTGTCAAGCTACAGTGTGACATATGGCGCACATATTTGGACCTTAAATAGAACCGCCTTGGCATGAAACAATTGGAAACGAAGATGTAATCTTTGGTATCATTCAAGTTGAAGTTGAACAAACAGACAGTTCTGGGCTATTACTGTTTTCTTATTTTGTGATAAATACGCCTCCACAGGCAGGCCCTTCAAGCAGCACTGGAGTGGCAAGCTTGGCTTCAACGCACCGCATCTTTTCCTCCCTACTGTGCCACTTCGGAACCCAGTCAGGAGGGCAGGGCTACAGGGGAGACCTGCAGCCAGTCTTGGGCATGGGCAGCATCTGGCCTTAGCCAAGGAGTAAAGGAGGGTCCCATGTAAGGGTACATCTGGGCTGTGGCCTTGAAGGACTTCTTAGATGATCACTAACAGCAGCGGCTCTTGTCTCAGCTCATCCTTCTGCCTCCCTAGCTTTCCTCTGCAGCCTTGTCTTACTTCCTTTCCCTAACGAGTTCTTCATCACAACAAATCTGGTGGTCTCGGTGTAAAGGGGGAAGAAAGGACAGAACAAAGCCATTCCCCAGCCCCGCTAGTGCCCCAGGATATACACACGGCTCCATGAGAGAACAACACTCTTTTCAAGTTATTTTGGTTAAATGATTGTGACCTTGGAGTGACAAATATCCCAGGCATTGTTCTCTTCTTGCTTTAAATACTCGCAGCTCTGTAGCTCTGGGCACAGCTGCGTAGATGCCTCAAGTCCGACTTGAAAGTCTTACTTTCTGTTGGCTTCGAGGATGAGTGCCGCTATTGTGGTTGCTGCCGCTCACTGGCTCTACAGCAATGTAAATATGGCAACAGGGGTAAATGTGACTCCCACAGCGGTGGGGCTGAGGACGTGGTCCTTGCCTCTTCTCAATGGGCACAGCCTGTCATTCATTACACGCGGCTCTTCGTACAATAACAGCTTCCCGTGCAGAGTCAGCATAGACACTTGCCCAACTCTGCCCTCCCCTTGCTCATGCTCCTGCCTTCCCATTTATCAAGGGAGACAGCAGGTGGTCCTGGGAGCAAAGCAGGATAGTCAGCGACGTGCAAGCCCTCACGCACATGAGAAGACCCGGTAGGTCAGTCACCAAGTCCAGCCTTGGTTTTCCTTCCAGTCTAAATGACGGCTTGATTCCACATCTTGGAATCCTGCCAGGGCTTGTGCTTAAGCCTCCAGCTTTACATGTCCTCTGGTCCTAATTAGCAACAAGGCTAAATTTAGCCAAGGTCTCTCTGGTGCCACTGTGGTCACAGAAGGCTTCTAAAATCTCACAAGAAGGCATGTGATTTTGTGGAGCCAGGACAAGGCAAAACAAGCCCGATTGTCTGCGATGCCGAGCGGCTTTGAGGCAGAGTGATAGTGTTAGCCACTGAAGATACTTAAATTCTGATGCGGGTCTCCCTTGAGACCCTGAGTGCACAGGGCTGTGGGCTGGGGTCACGTTCTCAGAGACGCCCGACTCAGGGGATGAGATGAGGAAAGAAGATTCTTTCTCAGGCTTCCTGCTCACTTTGGATTCCTGCTGGTATGTGGCTTTGACCCCTTTTCTCTGGAAGACTGTCCAGAGGTCCAAATCCCCAGGGCATCTTCATCCTGCTTCCTGATTCCTGAGGGAACCCACGCTGCCCAGCGATGACTTCCCACTCCTCAGCTGTGCCTCTTGGCCAGCCCCACTCCCTGGCTGTTGTTTTTCTCTTTCTCCACAGGTTTTATTTATTAGGCTTTCTAAATTCACAAAAGAGCTTCAAGAAAATCTAGTGAACAATGTGAAGATGCATAACCTTGACCTCCAGCCACGGATTACTAACAACTTGCTGTGTTTACCTATGTTCTTGTTCTACGTGCGTTGCGTGTATCTGCATGGTCTCTGTCATGATTTTTTGTCTGGTTGCTACGATTTCTGGGAACAAGTTAAATACCCCGAATCCTTCTTTTTTTTTTTTTTGTATGCTTATGCTGGCAACACTAATATTGCTTAGACAGCAAATGGACCATTATCAGAGGCGTAGGCACGGATGCTGTAGTGCTGGTCACAACACAGGCCATGTGCACATTGTCCTACAGAGCCCTTTGCTGTATGCACGGACTTGGTGTTTATCCCATCAACTGTTCTGTAGACTGTGCCCGTTGTTCTGGAACTTGTGTTGGTTCCTGTACTGGTTGGCGCTGACTCCTGTCTCACGCCCTGGCTGTGGTGTGGGCTTACGAACCTATCCCCACTTCTCACACAGTAAAGATGCCGAGGACCCTATAGTGAGACACACACACCTTATTGCCTGCAGTGCCTTCGTCCTGCCACCCACCCTGGAGTCCCTAGAGGTCCTTCCTCTCCCTGTGTCGTAGGCCTCTCGCACCCACAAGTTCAACTGCCCAGCTTCTCTTTCTTACTCCTGGCTTCTTGGCCATTTTTCTTGTCCCCAGGACTTGAAGAGTGCAATTGGGCCCTTCCATCTGTACTTCTACCCAGTGACCTAGGCCGAGACGACGGCAATACAGCAATGAGACGCATTCTCCTTCTCCGTATACCTACTCCAGCTCACAGGGTAAAACAAATTTCCAGTCCTCCCCTCAAAGGAAAAAAAAAAGAGCAAAACAAATGACAACAGCGAGGATAAATGACAACACTAGAAGCAGGGTACAAAGAGGAGGAGTCGGTTGCCTAGGTTGTGGGACAATGGGGACAACTCAGGGCTACTCAGTTCCTATGAACGCTCCCCAGTAAAGCAGCTGGTGCAACTGAGGATGGATCTGAGGATGCCCAACTTAGCCTTTCCTCTATTTCACGCCAGGGAGATCTGTCTGGGGTGATGGTTACATAGACATCATCCCTCACGTTGTGGGAACTGCGGGGGACTAGCTTAGCTTGGAGGCTGTGTTTAGGTGACTACTTGTGCTATTTTGTGGTGCATCCAGACGACACGACATTCTCTAGTTAGCTTCATCAAAACAAAACTACCATTTGAACTCTCATCTGCCTGCTGATGGCAGCTGTGTGCTGCTGCTTCCATCTCAGGAGGACAAGATGCTTCCCTCTCTGGTTATCTGAACCCCACACCGCTGCCTGCATTTTCTAAAGAGTCTTAACCAAAGTAGAGAAATGCAGGTTTCCTCACTCCATCAGGAGGGGTGGAAGTGAGCTATTTGTTGGCTCTGATGTTCTTCCACTAGAAGCGGGGTGCAGAGAGGAAGAGTCGGTTGCCTAGTTTGTGGGACAATGGGGACAACTCAGGGCTACTCAAGCAGGGTGGGAGAAGCAAGGATAGAGGCCACCCTCCAGCTTGTCCCATGTCCTGAGCAGTTAGCCTATCTGGAGACTCCAGGAAAAATTCAGAAGGCTGGAAGGCCCATGACCCTTGAATTTAGGTGCAAAGAAGGTGGTAGAAGGCCCCTTTGGAACTCTTTCGAGAAAGGGAAACCCTGGCCCTTTTTCTGCTGGTCACACACTGGTAGTGTCTCTGGTCTCCCAGTGAGCCTTGCTGCATTGCCACTGTGGGGAGAGAGAAGGCTTCTGCTCTAGCTTCCAAGGGCACCTGCATTTGCCATGGAAACTGAGCCTTCCAGGTCCTCTGGAGATGCTCATGCATCTTTACTAGCAGGCACTGGAGGTCTGTTTTCTACAACAAAGTCCCGTCCTCAGATACAGAGAAGATTAGCCTGTGGTTAGGAGGGCCTGCGTGATGGTCTAAAGTTCAAGCTACAGTAAACAGGAGGATCGGAATCTCCTGGCCTTTTGCTGACATCATAAAGATTTTAAATGATCTCAAGTGATCTTGGTTCCTTTCTGAATGACAAGCAAAATGAAGAGAAAAGAATTATTATCTGAGAGAAAAAGTGGGGCCTGGATCTCTCATGTATGCTGGAATGCAATATGTGTGCAGCTGTGTGTGTGTGTGTGTGCTTATGTAAGCATGTATGCAGACATGAAGGAGAGCATGCGGGTAAGATTCTTGCCATGTTTCTAGGTCCTCGGACAGTCTGAGAACAGCGGCTTTGCCTCCACACACAGACAGTTTGAGCAGAATGGCCTTGCTCCGCTCCCTCCACAGCCCTGGAATCACCGCCAGCCTTGGCATCTGGGCAGGACTGAATGTATGGCTTGACCTCTTGTTTCATTTCAAGAGCTGTAACCATGGGATTTATCACAGAACATGGCACAACTTAAGTGTTTAATAAGAGGGTCAGCCATGTGTGTCCTTTGCTCTGAGTGCGAAGCAGTCGCGGGTGGAGGTTAACAGCCTGGGGGTAAGACACAGCTCTGTCTTTTATTAATTTGATGACTGGTTAGGTTATTGGACCTCCCTAAGTCTCTTCCTCCTGTCTATAAAGTAGAGATAACAATGAGGGCCATTTTGTGCTGCTGTTGGAGAATAACACAATATGACCAAAATAGAGTAGAAGACGAAAATTAGTGCTTTGTCAACAGACCGGGTGCTCAGACTCTCTGTGTAACCTAGCAGGAACAGAACAGGTTCTCAGTGGAGCAGCCCGACATCATATCATATGTGTGTGGGTAGCCCTGCTGAGATGCGGTGGCTTTCAAAGACTTCAGAGGACATGTCTCAAGCTCTGACAGGTCAGGAAGTTTTTCAACAATCATCTCTCATTTTACGCAGCGTCTGCATTACTTCAGGGTTAGAAATCTCCTGCACTGAACATAAAAAAATCTCAGCGCTAGAAACAACATAATTTGATGCACGGACATTTGACAGGTATTCTTGTTAAACCTCGTTTTACCAATAGATCCTCTCATACTATACACAAACTACTCTGCATTCAACAAATGGTCCAAACCCTCGCGTTTCTCCATGGTCCTGAGAAGAGCAGGACAATGCAGAGATGGTGAGGAGAGACAGCTCAGGAGACCTGGGCTCTGGCTGTGGCTCCTTTAGTAGCTAACCCCTGACTGTGGGCAGATCACCCCACCTCTCTCGGCCCATCATTGCCCCTCTATGATGCTAGTTCAATAAATTTGGAAAATGGGGACGAGTCGGAGAATTCCATGGCGCTTGTGCGTCTTCAGCAGCATGGCACATGACAGAGGCACGAGTCAGCAATATCACGTGCTGGTCTAGCTCAGGTGACCACTATGGAGATGGCGTTTTCAAGACAGCTGCTCTGCAGAAGATCTGTCTTTTCAACCCTATTCTGTGCGCGCTTTTAAAAGAGGTGGTCCTAACGTGCACATCCTAATGTGCCCTAAAGAGGTATAGCTTCCCACACCTGTGTGCATGTCACCTGCTTCTAACATCCAGAACTTGGTCTGAGTCCATGATCTAGTCCATGTTGCACTCTCTAAGAGCCATGGTTGGTACTCTGGCTCTGGCATAGGGTACCATATGGACAGTAAGCGAATCGGATGTTCTAACCCTCATCCATAAACTAATTGCAATATTCATTAAGCATTCAATAAGGGGCAAGCTTTAAACAGGGCAAGTTTATCTTCATGGACATTCCTTTCTGGTTACAAGAACTCCCATATTAAAGACCCAGAGAATGCAACTTGGTCATTCACGGTGCTCTAGATAGTGAGCCACGGGGCTGCTGGCTACATTGAAGCCGCTCCCTGAGCTCATCACACAGGTGACCTTGGCCTCTCCCCATGAACAGCAGCTATCCAAAGATCTCCTGGAGTTCAACTCACTTTCTCTTTTATTTTCCTGGCAAAGAACAAACTAAACTTAGATTTAGAATTAAAAGTCAGCATGATGAACTGTGACCAATGAGCAGGTTTACTTCAAGAAAAATCAACACAGAGAAAAAAACATTTCCTTCATAATAGATGCGAAAGCAGAGAATATTAGAATCGCATGTTTATTTGATATAAAAGAATGTTTCCCTAAGACATTCAAAATATCATTTGAGTTTTTAACACTCTGTCTGCTGCAGATTTTTGTAATGTATTATCCAAGCACGTAGTTGTGTCCATTAAAATAGATACTACTCAAGGCAGGGAAATGTATTGATATTTCATGTCTATCAAACACAAATAAATACAATTACTGATGCTTTGCTTCAAGTGTTATGACAAAAATGTAAAGTGCTCTAGGCTTTAAAGAAAGATGAAACTGGGAAAATGAAGGAGCCCGCAGGGTCTTAGTCTTTCCCATTCTTGTAAGTTCGTCTGAAGAAATCACAGTGAGATTGGTTTCAGTCTAAGGCAAATATTCCTCCTTCTCAGGTGGGATACTTTTTGGATTTAGTAGTTTGGGTCAGAGAATGCAGGGGTAGTAGCAAGCAGAATAATACTGTTGTCAATGTCAAGATAGATTTCACATCCCAGTGAACATTCATATGACAGGAATAGCCTGAGAATGTGTTTTCATTTATTGAAGTAGAAGAGAACAGCCTTGCAAAGACGCTGTGACCTGCCCCTGTCACAGTCACACGGCTTGGGTCACGGGTCTCACCAATTACAGCACAGATTTTCTTATTTTTTTGTTTCATGTTGTTCTTTTCATTCTCACTTCAGGTCAGAGGTGAAAGGGCAGCATCTTTCTTTGTGGGCTTACCTCTGGAAGCCCTCTTCCTGGTGTTTGGACTGAAACAAAGACCTAGAGAAACTGCATATGAATTCTAGAGTTCCTGAGAAGCCCACTTCCCAGCATACTTTGAAAGTGCTAAGTTTATTTCTGCTCTTGCTCTTTCTCCTCCCTGTGGTCAATGACATGAGTCAAACACATTTGCTCAAACCCTGTAGAGAGATGGGTCCCATCACTATACAATGGGATTATCTAATTTGTCTCCTGTCAAAAACATATGTTTTGCATGGTGTGGAAGATGGTAAGTTTTATGTCTTTTTAGGGTCACTGCTGAAATATTTGCATGGGACAGACATGCTAGGCTCATTATTCATCCGTCTCTGGCTAAAGACTGAAACTGTTTTTAGTGTGGATGTAAACACTTAAGAAACTCAGAGAGATATTTTCTTTATATGTTCTCCGGGCTCAGCTAGCTAAAACCAAAATTACCTTCTGGTTTCTAAGCCAGAATAACTCATAGCCAAGAAGGCAATGCAATAATGAGCAGGCCCACAGGCCAGATGCCTAATTGCTGCTGGAGAAATCGGGATATAAATGAAGCTTATGGCACAGCACTGGTAAGAAGGCTCCAACCGGTAGGTGGTACCAACATTTTTGATATTTGGCAATTCGGGCTTTATAGACAGCTTGCTGAATGTTCTGTCAATTATTGCAGGTGATTAAGTGTTTCTTAACAAACTCAGGTTGGGCTCCTTGGCCCTAGATGACCAGCACATCTGTTAATAGCGATAATTTCCCAGCATCCTCTGCTGATTTGCCCATCTTTCTTATAGGTGAAGGGAGATGTTTGCTGGCTGTATTAAGTAAGTCCTGGTACATATCTGGTTTCTGAACTAGACTTTAGGTGTCACACTTAAATACGGAGATGTCTCTTCCTCAAGATATTGAAGAAGGCTGTCTTTGATTTCATGTGGCAAAACTCTAACAGCAGACTGAACGGTAAGGGAAAATCCCTCCTCACAAACGAGTCTCCTGGGTAAGAAGTCTCTTGGTGGCCACTGTTCAGTCACAAGTCAGAATCCTAACAGTCGGAACTGTTGAGGTTGTCTGACTGGAGGAAGAAAATGACCCCTCCTGCCGTTGGGACCATTTCCCCAGGTGCAAACCTTGTTTGAATATTCTGCATTGCCTTGCCTACAAATCCTCACACCAGGACTAATCAGACAGTTGTGGGCATCTTTGCATCACGAGTGAACCACAGTTGTTTATATAAAATGGTCTCTTGAGAGAAGGAACTGAGGCATAATGTTCTAAGGTGGCAAAGGGGCACTTAGCAACGGTCAAGACTCTCAGCTCGGCAGGACATAAGGAACGCTAGCATTCACCTCTCTTAAGTGTGACCCTGAACTCACTCACTCTGAAGGGAATTGTATTTACAGTAGACTTGGCAAAAGGAAACCTTTGAGGTAGGTTTAGGAGAAGAGCAGAAGGGGCAAGTTACCAGGGCACGATGATCGTGCTAGAACTCTGTGCACTAAAACCTGGTGCCAGCATGGACCAAGTTCAATCGTTCTTTGAACCACAGAATACAAGAATGTTTGAAAGCAGTGGGAAAGGGACTAGGATGCTGTCGATTTTAATAAATGTCTATAAAATAGTTTCAATTTTATCATTGCTATAAATATGGAATAAATTCATACACATTTATTACATTGTGGTCTAAATGAGTTTGAATTATATGAATACATGCAATAAAGTCTCAATTACTGGACATAGAAACATGCAATTTAGGAATTGCTGGCAGATGTTGGTATCTTTATTTTTCCCCATTTATAATTTGGCTGCCCGATTACATTTGGTGGCATTTGATGAAGAACTGTAGACAGAATGTCGCCACCATGAGTGTAGTCAGGCTTCATGTGATCCACCTAGCACCAGGTATGTGCTGAGCGAAGAGAACCTTTGTAAGAGCAGAGTGGCTTCTAAACAGAAAGAGACTGTGTTCATCAGAAGGTCCTTCTGCCCAGGTCTCCTCTGACTTCCTTTGAATTTGGCTATGAATATGGTTTTCTAACAACCTGGAAGTTCAGCACTATTGTAGAGGGAAGGGATTTCACAGGGCAAGGGAGATCTGTGATTATCATTGATGGGTTGCTGTCTTCAACCAGCCACGCTGACCCAAGGAACGTCTGAGGGTAGGACTGCTCATACCGCCTTTGTTCGCTGGAGACATAACAAAGCACAGGGAGAATCACTGCATATTGGCATCTGTGGGCCTGATGCTTCAAAAGAGGATTCATCCAAAAGTGGAAAAAGACATCAGGACTATAACCTATGTCTTCTGGATACGGTTTCCACTTTTAAACAGATATATCCATCCATCCGAGGTACCTTAAGCACGTTATAGATCTAGATAAACACCAAGATCCACAAGTGTGCAGCCCTGAGGCACATGTCACTTAAAATAATACAAATGAAAATTTTAATATAATCTTAATTCAGGGCTGGAAAGATGAATCAGCCATTAAAGGTGTTTGTCACTGAGCCTGTGTTCCCAAGAAGCCACAAGGAGAGAACTAACTACTGCAAACTGTCCTTACCTCTACTCACAACACACGGCAGCCACATGAACACACACACACACACACACACACACACACACACACTAAATAAATGCAAAATTATCTTAGTCCATTTTATGAGGCTAATAATAAAATATCAGATATTACCATGTCAATAAACCTTTTCAATGTTTTTGCTATAAATTATAGTTCAGTATAATAATCAGTTAGTTATTTTTAAGAGAAAATATTTCTCTTTATTTAAATTTAATGATAGGAGCTAATGTATAAATTTTATGTTCATTCCAATATATATATAATATATATATATTAACCCTTATTTATAGATCAGAGAAAATTAATGTCAGCTTAGAGACTAACATTTTTAGAAAGCTAAAGGTGGAAGGTCAGAGAGAGAGAAAGTCATATGTGAGTTTAACTGCTATAAATAGCACATGGAGAATTTTTGATGCAGACGATATTGATGCTTCATTTTATAGCTGATTTTAGCCTGCCTTTGCAGAGACATGGAGAAAACCATGGGTCTGGAACAGGGAGCCAGAGGCTGAGCGGCTGGGCCTCCCTCCATCGTGTTTCACAGTCTTCATAACCTCTGGACTTACTTGAAAGTATCAATCGTACATAAAATCTCATGACTTTTAGTGCTTAAATTTAAAACCATATGAGGAAAGTGATGAGCAAAATGCATATCATGTATGCAGAATGTGGCCACTGTGATAATTCACGTAATTATTGATATCTTCAGAGGCAGAGCGACTGCAAATTTACCTGGCATTTCTGGCTCAGCCACTCTCCTCTCTGTCATTATGTTCCCTCTCCTGATTTAGTCATGGAAACCTCTTGCATTTCAGAAAACTCTCAAGGAGAATAATATCGACCTTTTTGTAGTAACCTCCAGGGTCCCTGAAGTAAATCTTTTCCACAACGTATAGCATACACTTTGAGTTAATCACGGATAAATACATCCTCCAGAATTGGTGAGGCTTGCTTTGCTTTCACAATTTGTGGTACCAGAGGCAGAGACAGATTTATAAGCATTAACTGACAAAATTACTTTCTAAATAATTCTGGGGAACTATAAAACCAGTGAGAGTTGGACTCCTGGAATATTTCCTTCCAGTATGTTCCTGAGAGGTTCTTCCCTCCTCACACCCAGACATCCCTCCCTACAGCCTTCTGACAGTGGTTTTGTAATCTGATGTGTTTATCAACATTGGCAAGAGATGGAAAGGGTGCATGAAGTGTAAAAGTCCCCTTGTCTGTTTTGTTGTTTGGCTCTAGACCGGCCTCTTATACTCCAACAGTAGAGTAGGATAGACACATTTCTTACTTCAGGAGGCATAGGTTATATGGTCTACCTTTCTTGTTGCTAAGTATTAGGATCCTGGAGAACACTCTAAACGACCTGAAGATAATTCATTTGGTTTCTTTGGCAATGTACTTCTACTGTGTAAGTGTTAGGTTGTAAAAATATGTTGGATCAAAACACAAAGACAGTGTTTGCCATGATTTTGCGTTGGAGTTTAGTTTGAATCGCTGATGGTTTGAGTCATGTTGAAGCCATCCTCTAGACCACAAACTGATGATGTATACAAATCAATAGGAAGTCATGGGGAGATTTATCCTGAGGTGGTTACTATAAGACGCTTTGCAGTCTTGAAGACAAAAGTTGCAGAAAAAAAGACCTAATGGAAACTAACTAGAAGATAAAGAGGACCAAAGCAGCCGGACAGTGGTGGCGCTCATCTATAATCCCAACACTCAGGAGGAAGAGGCAGGTGGATCTCTGTGAGTTTGAGGGCAGCCTGGTTTACAAAAGCTAGTTCCAGGACAGGCTCCAAAGTAACAGACAAACCCTATCTTGGAAAAAAAACAAACAAACAGACAAACAGAGGACCAAAGCATGAACTATGAGAATAGTGATAATAAATTAGGAAGATTCCAAGTCTTTAATAATGATTAGTTGAGAGTATGGTATTCCAACTAACAGAATAAAAAGAGCACAGCTAAAGGGAAAGATGGGTTTGCCTTTAGGCTCATTTGAGTGCTTGCTGGAAAGACTATCACAGACCCTGTCAAGATGTACTGGGATGGAGCTTCAGAGCTGTGTTAGCAAGTTGAGGCTAGATATACATACTTAAATGGTATCTACTAGGGAGAAATTTGACACCAAAAGAATTGATTAGAGGGAAATTTGTGTTAGCAAGCATAGTCAAAAAGAATTAAAAGAAATATTACTTTCAAAATTAACTAAGTGTTAATGTCAATATGAGATGTAAAGGACCACAGAACAATGATTGACAGAAGACTCTCCCTTCCTTCCTTCCTCCCTCCCTCCTTCCCTCCCTCCCTCCCTCCCTCCCTTCCTTTCCTCCTTCCTACTTTTTCCCTCTGCCACATGTGTGTAGGTAACACAGAGATTTTTTGAAAATGCCAAGAAAGCAGGTGTTGGTGGCACACACATTTAATCCCAAGACTCGGGAGGCAGAGGCAGGTGGATCTCTGTGAGTTTGAGACCAGCCTGATCTACAAGAGTTAGTTCCAGGACAGGCTCCAAAGATTCAGAGAAACCCTGTCTTGAACCTCCCCGACCAAAAAAGAAAAAAGAAAACAAAACAAAAATGAAATGAAAGAAAATGCCAAGGTAAGGTATGCTTTATGTATCTAGAGACTAAGAGAAAGCAAGAAATAGAATCAAACAAAAAATAAAATGCATTATGGCAACAAATAGGAACACTTCTTTTTCATGGAGGCTAAGAGATGGCTACAGGAGCCTAAGATGGAAAAGCACAGCTGTCAGTTGTGATGCTGGACTGTGAGACAACTGGGTCCATAGAGTCATTGTTGAGACTCGGCTATTGTCTACCAGCAGTGAACTCAGGGGCTGCAACATCATTATGTTGGTCCAAATGAGAGAAGAAAGAACACAGCAGCAATTCTTTTTCAAGCACGCTTTTTGGTACCCTGGAAGTCACAGCACCCAAAGCGGTATCAGAGACCAGGTAGGTGGGATGGCAGAGTGACAGCAAAAAACGGTTACCTTGATCAGGATGCTGAGTGCTTTGGACAGGGAGAGTCCAGAAAGTAAGAGAGTAGGAGGAAAGTGGGGCTCAGTGACGTAGCAGGGGGAAGAGTGGAAGGGTACTGATGGAGGTGAGTTAGGACCACTTCGGTGCGATGAGATGGAAGGAGAACGCTACTGCCATTCCTAGAGGGAAATACCAAGATGTCCGCACTGAGCTCAGAGAGGAGAGCGAATCCATCCCACAGGATCCGGAGTTTGGTTGTAAAGTCTCTGTGGACATGAGAAAGCGTTGGTGGGGTTTCGGGATGATAAAGAAGACATTAGGGACATTAAAAGAGCAGACATATCAAAAACACAATTTCCATCTGTCAGATCAGTGATCAGATGCCCCCTGTTTACACAGACACAGTACTATACCAAAAGATGGCACAAGACTAATCATAGGAATCATGGAAAAATCCCCGGACCGCTTAGTTTTGGCTCAGCCAGAGAACTTATGGAATCTGCGAGCATAATAAATCACCCCCAGTGCTCCATTAGGCTGCATTAGCATCCGTAATCAGAAATCTGAAAACGAAGCTTAATGGAGAAATGGAGGTGAGTCCCTTGTGCTTTTATTATGCTCCATTTCCTAGTCGGTACTGTTTCTCTCTCCCCTGGAGAATTTCCTTTTGGAGCCCAAGTGAAAAATGGGTCTATAAAAGAAATATTGATTAGTTTAACAATCTCATTAAATTTGATTAACCTTTTAAGAGTATTAGGTGGAGCTTTAAGCTATACAAAACTGAGTAACACCTGTATGCCCTGTGGAGGGCACCTTTTAAATAGCGGAGAAACGGATGAGAATTGAGCACTTAAAAAAGTGAAAGTTCACAATCCAGAATTTTCTGCTGTTTATTTATCATTTTTTCCTGTGCATTTTTCTCATAAATTGATAATTGTTGCATTTATAAGATTTGTGAAGAGAATTATAAACCAAACTAAGTTTTGAGAGAGGACAACTGGAAGATGTAAAAGCGTCTCCCAACCCACACCCACGCACCCACCCACCCATACATTCAAAAGAAAGGTTCTCAGAACAACCCTTTACTCTAGAACTTGACTTTCCGAAATTCTGCAGCTCTCACTTTGGATTTACTGACTAATGGACGAGCCCCGAGACCCAAGGAGAAGAGTCCTGGCAGGGGAATGGAGCTACTGGGATAGAGAACTAAATGTATCCCCAAAATGTCAGAGCTGCCCCAGCCCCTCACTGAGGGAAATGGGTTGCTGTTCAGCAGCAGGGTCAAGGCACGGACCCCAGGAACCCTGAGCCACACAGGGCACATCATGAGCTTCAAGGCAAACTAGAACATAACCAATAAGGAGAAAATTGGTGATTTAAAGAGTCCAAAGAAAGGAGAGTGAGGTAATCTCTGTTTTCTTGAATGGATACATCGCAAAAACAGCCGTTATTTGTAAAACTCCTTTCGTTGGGCTCAGCCACGAAAATGGTTTCAGCATTTTCCTTTCCCACTTGGAATAGATTTTTCAAATGAAATGTAAGACTCCAGGAACAGCCCCTTATGTCGTTGACCTTTTTAAAATTCAGTATTGTTATTGATTGTCCACAGAATTTTCTTTCCCTGAGATATTGGTATGGTAATCAAAGTTTGGAAATAGTCAAACATGATTACAAAAGAACCCCAACACCAAGTGCTTTTTCCCCAAGCAAGTACGTCACTCTTCCAATGACTGTGTTTATGATTAAATATTAATATAAGTGCTAGCAATGAGAACAATGGCCTGTGATCTTGTACGGAATGAATCATCAATGAGTGTGTGTACCCATTTGAGAATATGCTAATATATGTGCACACACACGTGTGAAATCTCCAGATATCTTATGTGCAAGACAGAGATAAAACATGCAAGAATTCATGTATTTTGAATTATAGTAGATACCGCCTGTTTCCTCAATAGATGTTTGTCATGTTAAGTAAATTATAGCTGCTGACTCTTCACTAGTTTTATATGTATTGCTAATTTTAAAAATTATATATTGACAAATGATGTTCACGATGCCTTAAAATTAACAAAACCCACGAAGCCTGATTTGTAGCAGCTAACAGCTTTTGACACATTCCTCACCGAGGCTTCACTGCTGCTTGGACCATAGTTTAGAGCATTTGCAGCCCCTTCTGGGAGTCTTCCTCACTCTTTCAGAGACAGTAGTGATCTCAATAATGCAGAGTCTCACTTTCCGCATGGCTGGAGGAGTTCATGCTTCATATCCAATTTTAAGGCAGAGTATAAGATTGCTTTTGAAGAATATAGACAGGGAGAGCCTTCAAAACCACAGCATTGCTGTTTATGTAATCCCTGCTATTTACTGTTTGATGGACATCTGGGAATAATGGGCCGGTCCCGGGAAGATAGTGAAGCTACTATGACAGCTGGCCGTGCGTGCCTAGGGATAAATGTAGAGAAGCCTGGTCCCAGCAAGCGCGTGGGTACTCGAGGAACTTCCAAGTGACTTTGAAATTTATGCTATGGAGATAGACGGGCCATCACCCCAACTGACTTCTTACTGACACTTTATGTTCCATGAATTGAAAATCTGAATTTTTCAATATAGACTTTATTCAATTGAAGGTTTCCAAAGTGCCCTACATTTTTGATAGTGTATCTATCAGGGTTACAGATTTTCCCCAAGAAAGCACATTCTGTTACCTATGGAGCTCCTGTGTCCTCCACTGAAGTTTATTGCGTTCCTGTCGTAAGCGTCAGGTGTGTGTGATGTGTGTGTGTGCGCACATGTGCGTGCATGTGTAGGAGGGGTATGTTGACTCTCTGATGGTTAAGTGGGCTTCTGTGTTTTGGTGAGGATGTGCTTATTAATTTTTTTTCAGTTGAGAATACCTTTAAATTCTTTTAAAAACATTTAGAACTTCACAAATACATGTACTACATTTTGGGCTCTTTCTCTCCTATCAGCCTTTTCTCCTAAGCGCCTCTCTGTCCTGCTGAAACCATTTCTTTTTAACAAGCCCGCTCCTTTGCGGATACGTTTTTCACCCACTGTATTTAGTTAGGATTGTTAGTACAGGCAAGAATATGGGGTTATTATTGGAATATGAACAGCATAACGGGGGCTGTCCCACTGAAGAAAACGGCATTCCTTCCCCAGCACCAGTGAACTGCCCACTATCCCTCCGCAAGAGAGGAGGCTCAGGAGCTCCTGCCCATGCTTCCTGTGACATCGATTCTAACAGCTTCACTCTTGCTCTGGAGCCAAATTTATTGATCTGAAATTCAAATGTGTTTGGTTCCAGCTCAGAGTTGGCAATGTCTAAACCAAGGTTGAGGCTTAAACCAATGTCAAAAATATATACAAATTTTGCTGACCCTTTCTCTTTTGTGATGTTTTGCCATGTTTGTTGAAATATGGATTTACATGCAGTAAAAATATCACTGTTAGGAACGATCCTTCCAAACACAGTGATGCAGCCACCAGTGCAACAGGGTATTATTACCACAACCCCTTTTGCCTCTTTGCCATCAATGGTCAGATCACTGTCTAAAGGGGACATCTAATCGTTGAATGATCTAGTGTTGGAAAGTGTGGATAGAAAATAACCCCAAATCAAGTTCTTAAAGTGAGATACTTTTTCAGTAGAAAGCAATGTTACAAAACATGTACTCCAAAGCACACAACTATATAGGACATTAGTAAATTAAGGCCACATACTTGCAAAGTTGTCTTCAGAATAAAATAGTAAGAGTTCGTTGCTCTAAAATGGACTGTTAACTAAAATTTGGTCGCCATTTTGGGGTATATGAGACAGGATTAAAGATGCGTTTTAAATTTTTATCCCCTTAGCCAGTAATTGGAGAGAAAATTCTTTCCAATAACGTGGCTTCTAGGCTAACTGACAGAGAACATCTGGGTTTCCTCCCCCCTAATTTCCATCTAATTTAGACTAATCCGATTTTCCAGTGTCATTTGGAGGCGTCGTCACAATGGTTAGCATCCTTTAAAGAAAGATATTTATTGTATGCATATGTTTGTTTTACCTACATGTATGTCTGTGCACCATGTATATGACTGGTGTCAGTGGAGGCCAGAAGAGGACACTGGATTTCCTGGGACCAGAGTTACAGATGACGTGGGTGCTGGGAATGGAAAATAGGTCCTCTGTGAGAACAGCCAGCGCTCTTAACAGCTGTGCCGCCTCTCCAGGCCCTGGTTTTTAATGAGGACGCTACCACTCTTCTTCAGCCAAGTTACTTTCCTATTTCCTTCCTTAAGATGCTCTGCCTTCTGCAGCCGGAGACGCTAAAGGTGAAGTCAGCATGTTCTTGGCTTGCTACATCTCACAGTGTCTACAACTCTGCAGTCTCGTGGTCGAGACTCACCATTTATACAAAGCTAATAAAGAGCACAGAGAAGTGCAAAGGCCAAGCGCACCAGGCTGTGTATTAACCAGGGCTCTTTCTCCAACCACTCAGTGGTAGGTTTGTCTCCTACCACTATACAAACAGAACAGTCCCAGCCCCAGGCAAAGACAAGAGTCACACGCCATGACATCACTTCTGCAGAATCCAGTCGAAGTGCACATATATCTATAGATACAAATACATACCCATATAAATCAAACTGGAAACAGACTGAATATGATCAATTCCAGTCTTCATAATCAGCCATCATTCATGATCTATGGGTGGCTCTCTTTTATCTTATTTCGGTTCAAAAATAACAAAGCACCAGGAACCAATTACTCGGTTTTCCTTATTAGTGAAATATGTTCACTCTCAGCGAAAAGGGTCCACTCTCAGTCTGCCAGCGCTGGTTTCTTTCTGCATTGTGTTTCTAAGGGCCAGCTGTGTTGGAACTCAAGTGTGTTTGTACCCATGCTCTATTAGATCCCAATGTAAAAAGAAGTCAAGAGGCTTATGGAGCTTCCTACCAAACAGCACCTTGGCTATGTCTCCATGTAGGGTTCTTTGGGGGTGATTGGAAGGATAATAGAAAAATTAAAATATTTTGTTACTGTACTGGTAAGAATATTTATTGTCCATGCCTTCTGATGGTATTATCGGTGCACCTCTTTCCCCTCTATATTAGCATGCATCATTGGTGGAGCAGAGAGACTTGGATGCTCAAGACTATGAAATAATGCCAAATCATCACAAAGCATGGTTTCAGAATGCACCCCCCCATGTGCAATTTCAGAGAGACCTCACTGAACTGCATCTTCTCTAGAACTTGATTTTATTAGATTTCTCAGATTTTTTTTCTCTAGCTGAAAGGTTATAAAATGGCACCGCAAACATAGGTGGAAGAAACATCATTTGATGTGCCATTTGAGCAAACACATTTAATTTTCTCCCACCACTGCCTATTGAGTAATCAATGTTTATTGTGACATTTGCATTTTTTGTTTGCTTGAATATTTTATATATTCAGAATTTTAATCCTTTGTTAGATGGATGCTCTGTAGATTGCACTTCACCAGCATATGGATAGTCCTTTTATTTTTTTAAAGGTGTCTTATAGAAAATAAAAGTTTTTTTTTTCAAAGACAGAGAAACATGTACACACACACACACGCACACACACAAACACACACACACCATGGAATTCTATGAAGTTGTTTAGAGGAATGAGGGACACAAGTATATGCATTGACTTGAAAAGATCTCTAGGAGTGTTGAATGACAAAGTTGAAAATCAGATGTGTACTACCGCTCCATTTATATTAATAAAAGACCCAAACCACAGACGTTACAAAGCCTCATGTATATATGGAAACACATAAAAGGGAAGCTAGAAGAACATCTTCCAACTGTTGACAGTTGGGGGAAAGGCTGGGGAAGTAATGAGGGGAAGAAAGAGTCTTTCATGTTTCCTCTGGATATTTCTGTACTCTTTCAACCATGTGCAAAGAAAATATTGTCTGTTGCTTGTATAATGGAAATAATAATGAGAGACATAAAGGTAGTTACGACAGACACCCGAATGCACAAACCGATCGAAAGAACAGAAAGAAAGGCTGGAAACAAGTGCAGATGTATCAGAAATTCAGTATTTGATAGTGGTGGCCTTTAAAAAAAACAGGTTATTGCCTTTATTATGTCGCGGCTTTTTTTTAAATACTGAATTTCTGATACATCTGCACTTGTGTCTAGCCTTTCTGTTCTATTGATCTGTTTGTAAGCTTTCTATCTATCTTTCTTTCTTTCTTTCTTTCTTTCTTTCTTTCTTTCTTTCTTTCTTTCTTTCTTTCTTTCCTTCCTTTTTCAAGACAGGGTTTCTTTGTAACTTTGGAGCCTGCCCTGGAACTAGCTCTTGTAGACCATGCTGGCCTTGAACTCACAGTCTCTCGAGTGATGTGATTAAAGGTGTATGCTACCCCATAAGGGCAATATACAGCAAGCCAACAGCCAACATCAAACTAAATGGAAAGAAACTCAGAGCGATCTCACTAAAATCAGGAACAAGACAAGGGTGTCCACTCTCTATATATCAATTCAATATAGTTCTTGAGGTCCTAGCTAGAGAAGTAAGACAACAAAAGGCAATCAAGGGGATATAAATCAAAAAAGAAGTCAAACTCAACTATTTGCTGATGAAATGATAGTTTACATAAGTGACCCCAAAAATTTTACCAAGGAACTTCTACAACTCAAAAACACCTTCAGTAATGTAACAGGATAAAAGATTAACTAAAAAAGAAAAACCAGTATCCCTTCTTTACACAGATGATAAATGGGCTGAGAAAGAAATCAGAGAAACATCACCCTTCACAATAGACACAAATAGCATAAATTATCTTGGAGTAACTCTAACCAAACAAGTGGAAGACTTGTATAATAAGAACTTTAGATCTTTTTAGAAAAAAGTTGAAGACACCAGAAAATGGAAAGATCTCCCATTCTCTTGGGTAGGTAGAATTAACATAGTATAAATGGCAATCTTACCAAAAGCAATCTACAGATTCAATGCAATGTCCATTAAAATTCCAGGAAAATTCTTCACAGGCCTTGAAAGAAATGTATTCAAGTTCATATGGAAAAGCAAAAAACCCAGGATGGCCAAAACAATCCTGTACAATAAAAGAATTTCTGGAGGCATCACAATCCCTGACTTCAAACTCTTCTACAGAGCTATAGTGCTGAAAATAGCCTGGTATTGGCATAAAAACAGACAGGAGGACCAGTGGAACAGAATTGAATTGAAGACCCAGATATCAATTCACACACCTATGAACACCTGATTTTTGACAAAGAAGCAAAAAATTATAAAATGGAAAAAGCATATTTAATAAATGATGTTGGCATAATTGGATATTAACATGTAGAAGAATGAAAATAGATCTATGTGTTTCACCATGCACAAAACTCAAGTCCAAATGGATCAAAGACCTCAACATAAAGCAAACCACACTGAACCTCAATGAAGAAAAAGTGGGAAGTACATTTGAATGCATTGGCACAGAAGACCAATATAACCCCAGTAGCACAGACACTAAGAGCAACAATTAATAGATGGGACCTCCTGAAACTGAGAAGCTTCTGTAAAGCAAAGGACATTGTCAACAAGATAAAATGATAGCCTACAGAATGGGAAAATATCCTCACCAACCTATATCAGACAGAGGTCTGATCTCCAAAATATACAGAGAACTCAAGAAATTGGTCATCAAAAGAACAAATAATCCAATAAAAATTGAGTAGAGACCTAAAAAGGGAACAGAGGAAACTACAATAGCTGAAATGCTCAACATCCTTAGCCATCAGAGAAATGCAAATCAAAACAATTTTGAGATTCCATCTTACAGCTGTGAGAATGGCCAAGATCAGAAACACTGATGACAACTTATGCTGGAGAGGTTGTGGGGAAAAGGGAGCACTTCTGCATTGCTGGTGAGAGTGCAAACTGGTACAGCCCCTTTGGATATCAGTATGGTGATTTCTCAGAAAACTAGGAAACAGCCTCCTTAATACCCAGCAATACCACTTTTGGGTATATATCCAAAGGATGCTCAATTGTATAATAAGAACATGTGCTCAACTATATTCATAGCAGCTTTGTTTGTCATAGGGAGAACCTGGAAACAATCTAAATGCCCCTCAGCCGAATAATGGATAAGGGAAATGTGGTACATTTACACAATGGAGTACTACACAGCAGAAAAAAACATCTTAAAATTTGCAGGCAAGTGGATGGATTCAGAAAATATCATACTGAATAAGGTAACCCTGACCCAGAAAGACAAATATCATATGTACTCATTCATCAGTGGCTTTTAGACATAAAACAAAGAAAAAACAGCCTATAATTCACCATCCCAGAGAACCAAGACAACGCTGAGGACCCTAAGAGAGACATACATAAATCTAATCTACATGGAAAGTAGAAAAATACAAGATCTCCTGAGTAAATAGGGAGCACGGGGACCTTGGGAGAAGGTAGGAGGGAAAGAGAGAGGAAGGGAGAGGAGCAGAGAAAAATATATAGCTGAATAAAAACAAAAAATGTAAAAAAATGAAAAAAATAAAAAGAGCCAGTAAAGGGAGACTATTCAATAAGTGGCATTGAAACACATGACCGGCAATTTTGTGGTAGGAGGTAAGAAAAAGGAAATGACACATTCCTGCGTTATACCACACACCACATCCAGCTGAGGAAAAGAACTCGATAAAAGAAGGAAAAGTGTGAAAAGTATTAGGAGACTTTGGAAGGTAACACATTTTTATAACACAAGATTCAAGTGATCTTCATCACCAACATGGATTAGGTCACTACTGTTAGACAACACCAGAAAAATAATGGCTGTGCACATAGAGGTCTGTGTAAGGGTGTTTACTGAAGTATTGTAGGCTAACATCTAAACCAAATTAAGATCCCTAAGATTTCCCTGTGGTTGATGGGTACTGAGGGAGGCAGAGTCATTTTTCTTTGGGGAAGTAGCTTTTGGAAGGTTGCCCAGGTCCCATTAGATGGTGACCCTTAATATATTCCATTAGACTGCATGAATTTGTGTTTTCATAACCACAGAAAGGTGATACCTGCATAAATGTCATACCTTGATGTTCTTTAGTGTTATTTTGTTCCACTAGATTTGCAGGAAGAGAGCCATGCTAAAAAGAGAACATGTTAACATCCACAAATACAAGAAAACATGCGATGTTTGTCTTTCTAGGTCTGGTTACCTCACTCACCATGACGGTTCTCATCTCTACCCATTTACCTATGAAATTCATAATTTCATTTTTTCTGATGGTTGAATAATATTCTTTGGTATAAATGTAGCACATTTTCATTATGTATTCACCAGCTGATGATAGCTAAGCTGTTTTCACTTTCTGGTCACTTTGCCTAGATCAACAATGAACATGGACAATAAGGCATCTCTGCAGGAGAATGCAGAATCCTTTGGTATATGTGAGAGTGCAGAGTGTTATAGCTGGGTCATGAGGTAGATCTTCATATTCAGCTAAACACACTCCATTTGGAATACGCATAGCAGTTAGTAAATCAATAAGGGGATATGGAGGTATTTTCAAGGGAGGAGAGTGATATGGGATTTGGGATTCCCCTCTGTATGCTGTTAATGTTTTATTACCATTGGCTAATAAAGAAGCTGCTTTGGCCTATGGCAGGACAGATTATAGGTAGGCAACAAAACTAAAATGAATGCAGGGAGAAAGAAGGCAGAGTCAGGCAGATGCCATGCAGCTGTCAAAGGAGCAGGATGCCAGAACCTTGCTGGTATGCCACAGTCTCATGGTGATACACAGATTAATAGAAATGGGTTAAGATGTAAGAGCTAGCAAGGAATACGCCCGAGCCATTGGCTATACAGTGTTGTAATTAACATAGCTTCTGTGTCATTATTCAGGTCTAGGTGGCTGGAAACCAATGAGCAATCTCTTTTTACAGGAGAGAGAGATTGCAGTGCTATAAAAGGGTAAAAAGAATAATAAAACATGAAGAGTTAAATGGGGTGGAGCATGGGAGGGCAGATCAGAGGTGAGACTATGGCAAGGATCATTAATGCTTAACCATATTTCCAAAAATTTATATGGAGACATACTACTGTAGAAGCTCCCTAAAATATACACATGCATAAACATAAAACATTTAAATGGAATTCCCCAGAAGGGGGCAACAATGCCATAAGTCAGTAAAGGCCAACCAATAAACTCTCCAGTTCAAGGAATGGGTTACCTCTTTAGGAGCTGTTGGATAATGGGGTTCCATGTAGTCTCAAGCATTACAGGTTACTAAGAACAATCTCAGTTACTCTCCAAAACTTGACAGTAAAACTCTATTGCTGAGGAAAGCCACATACTTGAGTCATAGAACATGTAGACATCAAACCTGTATTGAGCTGGAACCTTCATCCTTATTGGCTTGCTCTAATAGTATTGAAAGGCCCATGATGGGAGGAGACAAGCAATCAATTGCAGCCAGCTGTGGACACCATTAGCTAGGATGGCATCTAGCTCTAGTCCGTAACAAGAACCTGTAGCTTGATAGGTCATCATCGGGGGAGAACGGACTACTCTTATCCTGCTAGCTGGAGGCAGTCGTAAACTGATTCCCAATGACTCCTGATGTTCTATCCATAGATTAATGCATTTCCCAACCCCCATCAGAAAAACTTCATTTGGTAACAGATAGCAATTAAGACAGAGACCCACAAGTAGTCAAGATGTAGAGAATGATATGCTATAGATTGCTCAGTCTGAAGCGGGGCATTTATGTCACACTTCGTCCTCTAGAGACTCGGCGACTGTTTCAGAGGAGAGGGTGGAAAGGTTTTCAGAGGTCAGAGGCAGTGGATGATTGCAAGGAAACAGTGTCTTCTGCACAAAACAACTCACATAAGACCTACATAGACTGAAACCGCAAGTGTGGAGAGGGGATCTACATACCAAGTCCACCCCTAGCTCAGGAGCTACTGTTGATGGCTAACTTCTTAGAGAGGGACAGTCAGTTCTCTTTGAGGATATGGCTCCTGGTACGTGGACCATGAGCCAGAGAAGGGCCACATAAACTGGTCTTGATGTGCTAAAACAAATGAAAAAGATGATACAAAAGTTGTGTAGGAGAGAAGAGCAGTGTTGGTCTCTGAGGAGGGGGGGGAGGGCTGATTTTGATCAAACCATGTTCTTTGGAATTCTCAGAAAACTAATAAAAAGTATTTAGAAATAAGGTCTGTGGCTACTGCAACGTGCCTGTTCCATAAATGTTTATTTAAAAGCGGTAGCATGTTAAATCCTCTATGTGCCTTGGCTGTGGGGCTCTTAGCTGCAGGGCGTGTGGGGGAACCATGATGGATTATTTCTAAAACCACACTAAAGATGTTCTGCTAACTGTAGTATAGATGCGGCATCCATACCATGAGCTAATTTGCTAGACCACACGTTCCTGCCCTGTGAAAGTGCACATGCTCAGTTGTGGAGACTTTGCAAAGGTCAAAGGTCCACTCAGATATAGTTACCCTCTTCCCTGTGTTCTAGAGGAAGACTCCAGTTTGATGAGAGAGCATATGAAGCCAAGATGACAGATGAGATTTTCTAGGGGCCCATTTTCTTCATTTTCACGCATATTTGTTTGGCAGCCTTGCTCTTGAACTCACAATGAGGGGAGGGTGTACCACAGCTGTCCCAGTGCCCCAGACAGTATTCAAAGGAGACTGCCAGCCTCTTCATCTTACCCAATGGGAAACCACTTAACAAGCACAGGTCTGCAATTCCCTACTAACAGAACCAACATCCAGAATTCCATTGTCGTCAAATCTGCTAAGACCTCTCACTGTTCTTCCTGCCTGTGGGACACATCTGTTTATTTTCTTGACATTAGTTACACATTACAAATTCACTCAGTACATGGATGGAAAGAATCAGAGGGAACATTGAATGCAGCTGCGAAACTCTGCCTTGTAGACTTTTCCATGTTTTAACTAAAACCGGATTCGTATGCCTGGTCACACAGTATAAACAATTTCATTTTCCAAGTAGCCTTGACATTGGGCATCAGCAGACTTAGGCTTTATTAACTACTTCGGGTGTTTCTTCTAGCCATACCCTCCTGCCCAGTCCACATTCCCTCATTAAGTTCACTACAAAGAAGTTTTCTGGTTGTCTTACCCTTTCATTATCTATAAAACACGGTCCAATAACATGGACTTGCAATAAGCAATGCTGTTGGCCCTGTGGACAGAATCTCCCTAGTTCCTGTTAGGAAGTAATATTGTCTCCTTCTGTTCCACTCACTGTAAATGATGAAATAGCCCTCACAGTTGCTATTCTGAGAGGAGTTGTACCACATGCCTTGGCTTTACAGAATGTGGCATCTTCCAGGGTGGCGCTGCTCATCCGTGTCTATCTCTTTCTCCCATGAAGGGGACGCAGGCTCAACTACTTAGGTCTTTCTGATTTTACTCTTTGGAATGTGTCATCAGTTATGAACAAGTTTAATTCAATTTATTGACATCATTCTGGAAAGCTGGATATGTATCATAGTTGAGCCTGAAATTATTCTGTTTGGGTTATGCTTCCTCTAACTCCTTTCGGTAGAGATTTGGTGCTATTAAGCCACTTTATTTTACTTTATACAAAATATTTGATTTTATAACTATTTTTGTGACCTTTATTTTGTGTGTCAGGAGGAAACTTGGAGTTCTACTTAATTATCATCAAATTATATTTATTAATTATTCCAAAAATAACTGTTTTTCAAAAATATACCATGTAGGAATGGAAGTGATCAAAAATACATCAGATGGTTTCATTCAATATGACCTATTACTTTAACATGGACATAAACTTATTGTTCTCACTTTTGGTGATATGGTGATATAAATATGTCATTCACAGCATTATGAAATTGGAGAATCTATATTTTCTTAATTAATATCTAGATTATCTTAATTAATTTTTAGCATGATATCTACAGCCACTGTGAGGCAGTAGTGGTGCACACCTTTAATCCCAGCACTCTGTAAGCAGAGGCAGGAGAATCTCTGTGAGTTTAAGGCCAGCCTGGTCTACAGAGCCAGTTCCAGGACAGTCAAAGTTGTTACGAAGTGAAACCCTGTCTCAAAAAACAGAAATAAATAAGAAAGATAAAGATTTGACAAGAATATACTGAACTTGAAACACATTTAAAAAAAAAACAAAGCAAAACAAATAGCCACATCAATTTCAATAGGAGTTTTTTAAAAATGAATATTTGTAAACACTTGCAAATCATTGTCTTATCCGAATATGCATGATGTACATGCTATAGCCACCCAGGGCAGCCTTCAATGTGTAAATGGAGAAAGCATCTTGTAAGTGAGTCAACTACAAATGGAATCCACTGCACTAGGTATCACATGACATCCAGTTTCTTCTCCCCTCCTCACAATCTGCAATCTTATGTTTTTTCTTTCATTGAAAATAGATTTTTATACAATATATTCTGATTACAGTTTCCTCCCCACTGACTCCTCTCAGATCCTCCCCTCCTCTCCCATCTGAATCCCTACCCTTTCTCTCTCTCTTGTTGGAAAACAAGCAGACACCTAAGCAGTAATAACAAAATATAAGATAAAACAAAGACAAACTGGAATAGGGCAAAGCAAATAAACAAATAAGAAAAAAAACCAAAGTAAAGCACAAGAAACACACACACGCACACACATACATGCGCACACACATATGTGCACATACACACATGCACACACACATGCACATGCATACACACATGTTTCAAGGAGCTACTTGTTTGTCCTGGCTGCACACACACAAGCACATACACATGCACACATGTGCACACACATACACGAACACACACGTGCACACACATACATGCACACATGCGTGCACACACATACATGCACACACAGCCACACACGCACCCACACATAGCCCTGACAAAGCTTTACTCGCTCTACTTTCTCCACAGTTCTGAACTTCTAAATTGCTCATGGCATTCACCGTTCTTATGACACTCAGAGAGTTTAGACTGTGGTTTTATTTATTTATTTTTAACTATTGAAGAATGAAAACACAAAAGATACAATACATATTTTGCTTCCTTTACAAATTATTATTGTGTGTGTACACAGTTTTGCATGATGTATGTGGGTATGCATGCCATAGCGCACATGTGAATGTCAGAAGACAGCTTTATGAAACTGGTTCTCTCACTTCTGCTTGGGTTGTCGTCCTTGTGGAACAAGCCCCTTGACCCACTGAGCCATCTCACAGGTCCTTTCTTCCTTTCTGGATGGAGTTAAGTTTAGAAATTATTGGAGGATTTAAATAAGAAATGATTCTGTCATTTTCATGCCTAGGTCTGTATGACTCAAGTGAATCAAGCCAAAAACATGGAATATTAAATTCATCAGCTAACTGGTGGTAGTGCTTTAGATGCTTGTAAAGAATTCCAACATTACTGGAAATAAAATACCTAAGATCTAAAGTTGCTCTGTGGTCTTTTCAACAGAATATTTTATCAAAGCCTCACAACTCCTGCAGATAAAGGATCTCTGATGATGTGGCGAGGGGAGCATTCCCAAAGAAGACAGAATTGCCCTCCTGTTGTCACTGCTGGGGCAGGAGTTTTAGCAGTGCTACACAGGAAGTATCCCTGAATGCCTGTTGGTGGTGCAGGGATGTTTTATGGCGCTACACAGGAAGTACCTCTGTGCTATTACTGCTGAGATACTGCCAAAGAACTGCACAACGGGGAATGTTTCCAGGTTGGTGCCAGGCAGAAGATAACTCTACTGCCAAGAAGGGACTGAAAATGCTCCTTCTGTTGCCAAAGTGGGCTTAGGATGCTGTGAAGTGCAGACAAAGTGCTGATGGTGCCAAGAGAAGGGTTCCAGGGTGAGAAGAGGTGCAGGGCCAGCCCCTCTCTGAGGCTAACCAGGAAAGCAGGAAGCCAGAAAGTTGGGGAAAACGAAATAAAACTTGCTGCTTGGGTCCAATGTGAAATGGACTTTAAGCTTTTGCATGGAGGAAGCCCAGGGATGTATGAGTAATGACCTTGAAATCAGAAACGTAAAGCTTGATGTAAAAGGTAGTTTCAGTAGACCAAACAAGCCCCAAACACATCCACAAACAACTGAGCAGCAAACGCCCATTCTTCTGCATGAGCATAAAGACATGCTCACCAACTCTCACTGAGAGAGGCAGGCCCTACAATGGGAAGGTGAACACTCAGTGATATTTGTGGGCATTCTGCAGCAAATGGAGTCCACTTGCCACCAATTACAAACATGCACTGTCATTCTCTGTCGTCTGAAACACACACTCTGAACTCAGAGTAAATGCAACATCTCCTAAACCTCCTCTATTGTCTTCAAAGAGTTCTGAGTCAATACACCTCATTCAAGTATCAGCAGAAACTCGACTACATGGTGCAGCTAAGTGACAAGATGAGCCAGCAATGGTCTCACAGTAAGTCTCCACAAACACTCAGCAGCTGGAGGGTGTATCTCCATAACTCAATTCTTACCAAGTGCACAGAACTTCCCTTCTAAGAGTTCTGACAATTGGTCCAATGGTAAGGATTCCTAAATGAATGAATTTGAACGTTCTTTAAGCCCCAGTTTTGTAATAATTCTCCTTTTACTACAGATTTTCTTTTCCTGTGTTTTTCATCTAATAAGTTATGTGATGATCATATCTATTGTTGGTTTTCTCTCATGTAGGGAATTTACACTTACACTAAGGTAAATAAATACGTTTACTTTATTGATTGGTGTCTCCCAAACACACAATAAAATACACTATAAAATAACTTCTCTATACTTACAGAGGTTTTGAATAGTTATGAATCACAACATTTTACACCGGCTCTAAGTCATGTATATCTAGTTAACTGCATTCCTATCGACCAAATACTAGCTTTAGTTTTATATTCTTTGCTTCTTTATTACATTCCTGTAAGAAGTCTACAAACTTAGCTTTCTGTTTTCAGTCATTTTATATTATCACTCTCCTTCAGACCCCTGAATTATATAATCCTATCAGCCAATCCCATGCATAACCTGCACAATAGCTTCTGTTATGTCATCTATGCACGTTACGATGTAGTCTACACCAGTGATAGCATTTAAGCCTCATCTATGCTGTGAGCTCAAGTTGATTAGTGGAGGTTTCCAAATACTCTAAGAAGGGTTCCGGTGCCATTCTGAAGTCATATTTGATAGAAATGGCTGTAATGGGACAGCTAATGATGTCACATTATTCCTGGTATCACCTTAACCTTCAGAAGCTCATATAGTTAATATGCGGTACTTCTTTAATACCTTTATTAGAAAAACTTTCTACCAATCCCGCTTAAATTTTTTGTCATGCTTTTCTCTGTTCACTCGGTAACTCATGGCTACTTCTTATCGTATTGTCATTATACAAACTTAACCTAAATTCTATACTGATCACTTACTGGACCTCATAGTCTCGGTGACTTAAATATTAATGCACCCATTGCCCGGAATCCAGGCTCTAGTTCATGGATCTGCTTGTTTTCCTTGCATGCCTTGCTCTGTTCGGTCCAAGACTTCTTACATGTGTTTGCAGTTTCTACTAGGAATGTCTTTTCTACCCTCCATTGCCAAAGACTTTCCTAACCTTTCTGAGAGATGGAGAGGCTTTCCACAATAAAATAGACTGGAGAGATTACACATCTATTCTCTCCCTCGGCTCATGTGATCAGTCTTTAGTATGTTTTTACAACTCTGTGTCACCAATACAGAGCTGGATGATACTAGCTATCACTGGTTAACACATAACATGTATCTAATGTTCTTTTCTTTCCACCAGCAGACACACATTACACACACACACACACTATATATATATATATATATGTATATATATATATATATATATATATATATATATATAAACAGTCCACAATGAAGACAGACTGAGAAAGATTGTTTTGAACAGCATCAACACACTCCATCATGGAGCCCAGTGCCTCAGTGAGCTGAATGTGATAGAGCTGGCAGTGGCCCAATTTTAGGGTAGGTGCCTCTAAGCTGTGATGGTTATGAGGTAAAACAAACATGTATCTATCAGTGTCCTGTCTTTGGAAACCCTCAGTGAAGGCCGATTTGGGAAGAATCATGGAAAATATCCCACTGCAAATAATTGGAGCTCAGGTGTCTCAAAATCTTAAGCATTTGAAACATTTGCTCCTTTCCCAGATCCCATCCAAACCCTTTTCCAATCTGCCAACCACACTTATCCTCTTCGTGCACCTAAGTGCTGTGTGCTGTGTAGCTGTGAACGGGGGCAGCTGTGGAGTTCAAGGACACAAAGACCAGGCTGACCATAATTTCAGAATCTGAGGACTGGAAGTGTTTGTGACTGTTCCCTTTAAATGGGGCTCTCGAAATCCTTTCTGACCTGGCTTCATCTACTGGAGACACTCTTCCCAGCCCTATCAAAATAGCCGTTACCGATCTGCGTCTTTCAGGAGTCGCTCAAGATGTTCAGATCACCTACAATAGTGCAGCCGTGATTCAGGGTCAGGGCACTGATGGCAGAGAGTTCCCAAGAGAGGCCGAGTTTTACAGTGAACAAAGCCCCATTCTTAGACAATTTCATATTGGTACAGATACAAGAGGATAGTATGAATGAAGAACAATACAAAGAGCACAGAGCTACAGCCTGGAGTACTGAAGAGGGATGTCTGGTATTGCTGGTACTGAAACTGAGTTGACTGGTCGAATGAAGGACCATAGCAGAATGAAGGCAAATGTGTGAATAACACTACGCTTTCCTTGGTAAAGGACAAGGAGAACCAAGGCAATACACTTCTTTCTGAACCTTAGAGTTGCTGTTGAGATGAGGTGTACCCAGAAATAAGTAAATGGGGTGAAAATGATGCTGATAAAACCTTAGGTGCTCAGAGGAAGAAGCGGGAGGTAGAAATTAGGCAAGGATGTCACTATTGTTATGACAAGCGAATCTTGAAACAAAGGAAGATGCTCGTTGTGGGATAAATGTGTTGGATAATATGAGCTCAGGAGTGGAACTGAGAAAGCTCAAAGCATTGCTGAAATTAAAATGTGGGGGACTGGAGGGAGAACTCAGTCTTTGTCAAGAGCTTGTTTTGTGAGTGCGAAAACTGGAATTGAAAGCTTAGTACCATCATGTAAAGAGTCAAATGCGGTGGTTCATATCTGCAGTCACAGTGCTGAGGAGACAGAGCGAGCCATGTCTGTGGTTGGAAGCTTTTTTTCTGGTCCATTCTGTCCTATTGGACCAGTTTCTCTCTCACTCCCAGTTCCCAAAGTCTCTGAGACTAAATACTAATTACAAACTGTCTGGCCTATTAGCTTGTTATTAACTATCTCTTAACCCTTAAATGAATCCATTTTTATTATTTTATGTTTTACTATAAGGTTTGTGACTTTTTACCTCACATCTTGCTTCTCCAGTGACTGCTGGCATCTCCCTGACTTTGCCCCCCTTTTTCCCCTGCATCTCTGTTTGGGTTTCCTGCTTGGTTCTATTCTAGTTGGTTACTGGCCAAATCAGCTTCTTTATTAACCAATAGTAATGAAACATATTCACAGCATACAGAAAAAACCCTACATCACATATCCCTGGGACTCATTGGTCTCTTGGCCTAACCTAATAAGCCAGCTCCAAGTCAATGGGAAACCCTGTATCAAAATCAAGATATATGATGTCTAAAGAAAGACATTAGACGTTGACTTGAGGCATCTACATACATACATCACCCTCCCATACACAAAATAATTAAAATTAAATAAAGATATTGAAACATTAGGTATTCGTAGAATTCCAGGAAACATATTTTACCGAGTGGCCAATCCATAATTTTGAATTTCTGAAAAGGAGGGATTAGATTTTCTCAGGAAAACACTCAGTCATTTGTTTTTGTGAGTCATGGAACTGGAGAAGTTGCTGGGAATTATTTCTTGCCTTTGGTAACAATAGCAAAGAGCATGGTTGGACATGAAATTATGAATATAAGACATGTTATAACGTGTTCTTACTGGATTGAGGAGGACTCATTTGTCTTTAGAGACATTTTACTTTGAGAGGAAGGCCTTGTCATTACCATAGCTGGCCCTTCATCTACCAAATTGTGATGAGTCAGGTACCAATAAGAGATGGCTCAATGTGCTCTTGCACACCTGAGTCATACATACTCATGTATTCATTAGAGCTATCCTTTGGATATGGCTGGAGCATGTCACCTGAAAACCCATGTGCTGGGAGCATGGTCCTCAGAGTAACAGTGTTGGGGTGAGGGAACCTTTAGGAGACAATGTCTCATGGAAACTGACCAGGGCATGGGAGCACAGTGATGTGAGAATGGATTAATACTTGTTCCTTCAATTGTTCTCACTTGTAATAAATTAAGGCCACTCCTTATATTCAGTCCCCCGTTCACATGGCTAGGTCCCTTTCTGCTTGCCCACCATGTTGCAACACACTGTGTAGCTTCCGTCTGTGTCTGTGTTGGGAGGGTGACTCCTGTAAGGATCATGATCGTGTACCTCTAGGGCACTGGCTCTCAACCTGTGGGTTGCAACCTCCAAAGGGGTTGCATATCAGATATCTATATCTTACATATAAAATCCTGGCATTACAATTCATAACCAATTACAGTTGTAAAGTAGCAATGAAATAATTTTATGGCTGGGGGGGTCACCCACAACATGAGGAGCTGTATTAAAGAGTCACAGTGTCAGGTGGGGATGGGAACATGAGTGATCAGGTTGGGGGGTCTGAAGGGGAGAGTGACAAAGGGGACTGCTGGGAGGCATTTTGGGGTCAGGAAATCTAGTGTGAGGAAATCTCCCAGGAGTCTACAGGGAGCACACCAGCTTGGACTCCTAACAATAGTGGGCTAGCATCCTGAACTGGCTGTCTCCTGATCAGATTAGTACCTGGCCCAACTGTCATCAGAGAGGCGGCATCCAGCAACTGAGGAAGGCAGATGCAGAGACCCACAGCCAAATGTTACCTGTAGTTCAGGAATCCTGAGTGGGAGGAAGAGGAGAAAGGAGTGAAGAAGCCAGAGGGGTCAAGGACACCACGGGAAGGTTCACACAATCAACTAACCTGGGTTCATGGGGCTCACAGAGACTGAACCAACAACCAGGAAGCCTGCATGAAGTTGACCTAGGCCTTCTGCATATATGTTAGCTGTGTAGCTTGATCCTCTTGTGGGATTCCTAACAGGGGAAACAGGGGCTGTCTCCAACTCTTCTACTAGCTTTTGGGACCCTGATCCTCATATTGGATTGCTTTGTCCAGCCTTAATACAAGGGGAGGTGCTTAGTGAAATGGATTAACAAAAATGCTGCAGGATCTCCTGCAGCTGCAGCAGGTCATGAGACCATGCCATAGGTCCCCAAAGTGCAGAGTGAGGTTGGATATTTATTTAGTGGGTTATGAAAAGGAAGGAGGAGAAGGAGAAGAGCAGAGAAAGGCAAAGAAAGAGAGGGAGAGAGAGAGAGAGAGAGAGAGAGAGAGAGAGAGAGAGAGGGAGAAGGAGAGACAGAAGGGAGAAACAGAAGCTGCCTCTTTGAGAGTGAGACAGAAAAAGAAAAAGGAAGAGACTCAGGCTGCAAGCTGGAAGGAAGATCAGCCTGCCTCCTTCAAGATGGGGGAATGAGGGGGGTTGGAGGGAGTGGGCATGGCTTTTCTCTTAAAGAGACAGGACAGACCATTATACTTAGTCTTACTGCAACTTGATAAGCCATGTTTTATGGATACACATAGGAAAACTGCCTTTCCCTGGATGGAGATGGAAGAGGAGGGGTTTGGGAGGGGGATGGGGAAAAGGGATTGGGAGGGTAAGACAGGTTTGGGAAGACTGTGCCTGGGATGTAAAATAAATAAACAAATTAAAAAAGTGGGGGTTCCACAGTGTTAGGAAGGTTGAGAACCACTCCTATAGTCTAGAGTCTAGACTCTAAGCTCTATTTTTATTCAAACCTAGCCTCAGGTATTTTGTCATGGTAACTGAAAACTAATACTATTAGTTATGGAACATAACTATGTGTATATTAGTGCATAGAGCACTTAATCTTGGTAATTGAAGTAAAGCATCAGTACCAAGGAGTCTGCTTGCCTGTCATTGACTGGCCTGTAGGCTGGGATCAAGGTTCTAGCTCACTTGGCAAAAACCGTGAAAAATAACAATAACTTTTGAGCAAGTCCAACCAGGACTGCTTTATGCTTTATAATATGCAGAATGGGTGAAGGAAAGTGGATACATCTATCACCCTCGTTATCACATTTATCTTTGCCACATTTTTGAATGCTGGTCATGGTCCCACCTCCCCTCCCCTCTTTATCCCCATGGTACTAACACGGTGCTCATGATTCTTGGCTTTCACCTCATACATTCCACAGTTGCGTCACAGAAGCCTGACACCAACTCCCGTTCTGGAAGCGTCATCTTTCTTAATATTTCCGGGACATAAAGATGAACCATATGCCCAAGAACTTTAAACTCTGTGTGTGCCCTTTTCTTGACACTTCCAAGAAGTTAATTGTCTGTTTGCCTTCCTGTAATTACTTTAATTACACGCCATTAGCGGTTACTAATAAATGCAAGCGTGTTTGATTATCATAAGCCTCGTGTTCCCATCCCATCTGCAGGGCTTTGTCAAGGCCTTCGCATGTGGTCAGAATGGAAAGTGAGGTAAACAAGCACATTCACATTTAACCTTTAGGGCTAAAGGGAGAAGGCAAGATAATTCATGAATGGGGTAATTGTTTCCCCTGCCTCTGGTGCTGGCGGCTTTCTCTTTACAGCAGCTACGTGTATATGCTATGCGCTCATTTATACAACAGCAAAAGTTAAAAGGGGTTGAGGAATAAAAGCTGCCTAATTGCTGCTATTATCGCAGCTCAAAGAGAGAATTGCTGGGTGATATTATGAGGATCGAAAAACCATTGAAAATTTTATTGACGGAACGCTTTTGCTCTAACTTCGAGCCACAGAAAATGAAGGTCATAATTTCAGTTTTTTATGGGCCACATGACCGGACATTTACCTGGAAAGAGTATGAAGTATGAGGAGAATAAGCCATATTCCCCTGCCATAGTTTCTTAGATCATATTGAAATATCTGGCACAGGCCAGTTTACCCAGTATTGTCTTTGATAAGCTTTTCTGCTAATGAAATCGCCTGTACATTGGAGAAAACGAAACATATAAGAATGCTTTGTTACTGTGTAACTCAAAACCACAACAGGAAAATAAAACTTGCAAAAAAGCAGTAGCAAACCACAAATTCTATCTGTTGATCCTTTGGGTACCTTGAATGTAGTATTCTTATTTATTAAAACATTATTAAATACAGAGATGCTGCCCCTGGTAGGCCGCCAGTGCTCAGGGATGTCCTTATACCCATATACATACGAACAGAACGAGTTGAACTCATTGGATAAAAAAAAAAAAATATCCTGAAGATAGAAATCTGGGACGGGGATGTGATGGTAGGGTGTCCGGGAGGTGATGAGGGGAAGGGAGAACAGATACAGTCCATACACAATGCATCCATGTATGGAGGAGTTCTTAAAGAGTAAGCAAAAATATACTTCAAAATTGTCGAATACATCTAAGTTTATTTCTAGCTACAGAAATACACTTTCCTCTAAATAGGTACTGCTGACTTAATCCCAAGTACCTGGACTCTTCCCCTTGAGACCAACCTGGGTTATTCTAATTCACTCTAACCCTTTCTTTCCTTACACTCGCGGCTCCTTATGGAAGAGCGGAAGAGCGTTTGCTTTAAGGTCTCTAGAGAGAATGGCCCCATCCAGGAGCCACAGCTGAGACGCCAGCATCAGCATCACTGGTAGTGTGCCTCCTTCCGCCTTCTCTGCATGCTATCACCGTGCATCTGACACCACAATTTACATGCAGCTTCTGGGATGAACTCATGGGGCATTCAAAACATGATGTCCAGATGAAAAACAAAACCAAATCCTATCTAATTTTGCCCAAGAAAAAAAATTAATTTTCTGAAAATTTGGAGTTTGCAAATTGAGCCAGGAATTTTGGGCTAATTAAATCAATGTTTGTGCCGCAATATGAAGCACCACCGTTCATCAGGGCTGTTCCCAGACGGTTAACTTCCAACTCTACCACGTGGACCATTTTCAGGACTCAGTCATAGTCACTTTTTTCTTTTCAAGGGTCAACATATCCTTTTCCTTCTCTTGTAAAAGTTGGATTTATTTTTAACTGCATCAACAGAACATAAATTTGTACATATGACCATGGGATGTCTTGATACGTGCATACACTTGTTTAAATCAGGTTAAATAGATATGACTCTCCAAACATCATTTCTTTTTTCCTTCTTCTCTTGTTTCCTTTTTAAAAAATACTATCTTTTCTCATTTCACATACTAACCCCAGTTCCCTCTCCCTCCTGTAACCAAGTCCTCCTAGAAAAGGAGGGTTTAGAAAGTGAATGGATCCCAGTCAGGAAACACCAAGAAAGAGGACAGAAGGAGTCTAAGGCCAGGGCATGTGGGAGGAATTCCTGCGAGGAGGACAATGTCTGAAGCGGCCCTCACATTGTGCTTCAGGTCTAGCAGCCCAGATAGAAACCAAGTTTCCTTCACCCCTAGTACGCGTTTTGTTTCTAAAATAACTTCAGGGTTTTATTGGTGGAGATGGAAACACGAGGAAGGTTGTAAACTGAGGCAGAGTGAGTTAAGAGGAAGAGTACTCAGATCTAAGCTCTTGCTAAGTTCCAGTGCTGCGTCTGTCTGAACCTGGAAACCACATATATTAAATTCAAACGCAGAACATCTATCTCTTTCCCTCAACTAAGGCTTGCATTCTAAGGCTCTGAGGGCCATTTAGATTTCTCCTTAAGTGAGACCTAGAAATTAACAAGAAAAAGCCATCCCTGACCAGATACTAACTTTGGCTGTTTATGTCTCTGCCCGCCTCTCCTGTAAAACCTAGGCTTCAGCGGACCACCATCACTAAGAGTAGCACTGATAAACAGAGGAACGGATGTGTGACCTGAGCGCCAGCAGGCCCAGCACAGTCACCTGCTGATGCGCTGCCTCTCTTCAGGGTGTCCCACTTCCTTCTGAGAGAGAGAGTCCAGCTTCCTTCAAGGTCTGGGAGAGGTCACTTTGTGTGAGCTACGTGTCTCCCCAACATGCCATTCTGCTTGCTGTTCAAAACCCTCAGCTACAGGCCTGCCATTCACCTGCACGGCCACAAACAACTTGAGGGAAGTGCTCCTAAGAAAGGCTCTGCCTTAAGACCTGCCAAGGCAATTTCATAAATAAGCAATGAACGAAAGAATGGCGGCATACGTGCTATGCTGAAGTTATAATGAATTAGGGGTATCGGTATCATGTTTAGAATGGAGGAAACAGGAGGACGAGTAACCCGATACACAATCCCAAACGCCAGTGGTAGAAACGCTTCTCTAATTCATTGACAAAAACTGATTTAATAACACGATCCGACTGAGCGTGACCAGGGATGCTTTCAACTTCGCTGTCTTACAGCACCCTCCCCTCACCCCCAGTACTGAACCCTATCTGCCCTGTATCCCATCCCTTCTTACCAGGAATCATAGGCTCTCCTACAGAGATTTCATTCATGAGCACTTGCTGAATTAAGGAATAAGGACAGAGTTCTGGGGACTCTGGTTACTGTAGAGGTTGCCTACATAAACATAGAATCTGCCAGCAAAGGAAGTGATTAAGAGATATAGGACAGACAGATACAGGTCAGGGATGCTAATAGGACGCTGTTTGGAGCCCTGGTATTTAATTAGTCTCCAGGATGTTCTGTGACAGGCTTAGATGCCCCAGGCTTTATTTCATCTCATTCAAAATGGAGGAAGGATACTTCCTTTGCCTGTTATAAAACGTACCTGTGGTTATTGGGTTATTTACTTAGCCCAGTGCCTAGCAGATGAACAGAGCTAAAAAATATTGGTTATGATTAAAATTATGAATTCATAATATTGAAGTTAAGTTTCTTATTTATTCAGCAAACATTAATTGCATGTACACTCCCTGCTTGGTACTTGCATTAATATGCTCTGTTAATCAAGTCACAAATTGACCCCCAAACTCCAGTAACTGAATATCACAGAAGATGATTTCCTTCTTATATTGCACATTTAACAGGAAGATTCTGCTCCACCAAATACAAATCCACATGATGGGGATTATCCCCTTCTGAAGCCTGAACATATGCCTGCTAGAACATGCCAGAAATCTACAACAGAAAAGATGGGATCCATGCATCACTTCCATTCAAAGATCGCTGCCCATAATTCATCATTGTGCCCTGTGTAATTACAATGGGGCCCAGCAACAGAGAGGACAGATGGACCATTTGTGAGTATCATTTTCTTGGCCTCTGTATTTTATTAGACACTAAGAAAATAAAAACGATTAAATTTATCGTGTCTTCACATTTAGCAGTAGGCATATGTATTAAAGGCTCTACTAGATCTACTAGAGAACCTATATAAGTGAGATTCATTTGTTTTGTGGGTGCAAGTGTGTGTGTACGGTGATGGATGTGTACAAAATTTGAAGTAAGTGCCCACATGTGCACAAGTGGACTCCAGGGAGGACATCAGATGTTTTTTCCTATTGTTCTCTGCATTAATGCGTTGAGACAGGGTCTCTCGCTGAAGGAGACACTGACCATTTTTGGTGAGTCCCCAGGATCTTCCTGTCTTTATCCTCAAATACTGGGGTTGCAGCCTGTGAAGCCATGCCTAGCTTGTAATAAGGATACTGGATGTTCAAACTGAGACATTCAGGCTTGTACCAGCAAGTGATCTTACTTACCAAGTTACTTTCCAGATTTTAAGATGACTTATGGAATCATGTAACATTTGCTGTATGTATGCATGCGGGTACATATGTATGTAAGTATGTATGTATGTATGTATATGTGTATGTATAATTATAGGTATATATATGCTAAGTTTAGGACTTAACAACACCTAGCTCTTGTGCAATAAAGTTTGCATTGTTCAGAAATTAATGTGTTTTGCAAAATGTTTATAAAAATTACATGAGAAAATAAAAAAAAGATTTCAACAGCAGTGGGAAGGCACTCTTTAGTTAATAAACTATTTGCTGACTTTCTGAATTGAAAGAGGAAAGGTTCTGGCTAAGAGATTCTAAGTGTGATGGTAACCAGAAAGCTCTGACTACCTCAGGTCACCCTGAGCTTGCCCCAGGCAGCGACAGCCTCTTCTGGATACTTTGCACTCTATGAGTACATCAGCAAAATGATAGGCTATCAGGAACTAAGCCAGAATCCCTGACCTTCTATTCTGCCTCATGAGGCAAAGAAAAAGGAGGCCACCAAATTCTTGGGTGCAGCCAGCTAAGAGTTCAGCTTCTCCTTTCCCTTTATCCTTGCCAGACAGCCTGGGGCTGGCCTTCTAGGCTTTGGGCTTTCTTGGTCAGCTGTGAAAAGCATGATGCTTAGACCCCACAGACTTGCCAGCAAGTCACTTTTTCCCAGAGTGACGGCAGGATTGGGAGATTGCAACACCACTCTCATAACCTGAGTGCTAATAGATGTTTAAGAGGGAGGGAGTTTCTGGATCAAAGAAAAGGAAAACCACGATAAATTTTTAACAGTGTAGGCATTTTTTTCTTCCATAATTTTCTGATGATCAGACAAACCCTTTTCTTCCAGGGGACCCCAGGAAGCCTGGAAGACATGGTTCCAAAATCCATCCAGAGGCATACTTCAATGCTTTGGTTTCATAAGAAGCTTTTTTGGAGCATGAACCCCAATTCTCCAGCGCATGAAATATTCAAACTGGTGCTTGACAAAGAGGCGTAGTTGGTACAAATCTGTTTTACATATAGATGTCTCAGGAAACTATGAGAAGGCTGTTATAGATGCCTTTCCCCTCAGACTGCTTGTAGACAGGATGCTGGTCCTTCTACGCTTGGGTTGGTTTTGGTGACTCTTGGCCCACGGACTTCCCTGGCCAAGCTACAGACTCAAGTGATAGTGACTTCAATTTGGTCTGGTATGACCAAAGATCCACTGGAAAATGCCCACTTTGTCCAGCACTGTTTTGGACTAGATCCAAATCCCTGTCTAGGCAGCTAAGAAGAGAGGGCCAGTGAGAGCAGGTCCTGTGAGCTGTGGGCAGGTGAGGCCACTCTTCTTTCCCTCCAATGACTGTCTGTCTACCACCTCTTCCATTTTGTCTTCATTCCTAAGGTAAATGAAGTATTTTGTTTTCTCTTGGGCTCACCCCAGTCTGTTTGAATCTGTCCCTTTCTGTGAACTCCCATGATTCTGAGGAACAGAGGAACCCCTGCCTTCATCTGGACTCATCTTCAAACGACAAACATTTGCCAGACAAAGCAAAGATGTACTCAGAAGCTCTTTCTCCAGAAAAAAATGATAGTATATCTACAGATCTGTATGCATACAGGAAAGTTAACCTTGATGGGTTGAAGCGCAATGAGGCCATAAGTGACTGAACTCCGCCCTAGCGCACAGAGTTCCACTTCGGTCAAGGCTCCAGCTTCACTCACTTCTTAACAATGTAAGCATCCAGTTCTCCACCAACTCTTTTCTCTCCAGATGTCTCATTTAATGCTCACCTCCCTTTACTACATTGGCGCTACTGAGGTTTTATTTTTGTTGAAAAATCTGAAAGTCACAAGTAATTAAAACACAGACAACAAGATTGCTGTCACACAGATCCTAAAAGGTGGGCAAAAGTTGACCCTCTATCTCTGGCTACAAAGCATGGTTCCTGTCACTGTGTTCAGGCATTCTTAGTCCTCCAGGGCGATCCCTGGACACTGACGCTAATCACAGACAGTGGCACAGCTAGGCAGTCAGTGAGGGTCTGATACGCTCATTCCTCCTGGTTCACTCTACCTTTTTTTGCATAATTGATTTTCATAAAAGGCTTTCTTTAAGAAAAGAGAAGCTAAGACACGGCATACATCTGGCGTCCCAGGGCAGATGCCCTACTTTGGAAATAATCAGAGCCGAGAGAACGATGCACAGCCGCCAAGGTGTCTTCTTGGGATACAGTTACTCAGAGCTCCTCTGTTCCTTGTCATGGTTATCACATTAACTCAGGAGGCAGTCGGAGATGAAACACCATGCTCTCTTGTTGCGCCAATTTTGTCTCAGTGTCCAAAATATTAATTGGGAAATATGAGAATGAGTGAATTTCAGCTTGTTAAAAATACATTTTCCATTTTGAAGGAAATATCAAATTTCCTTCCCTCTTCTGATTGGGAAAGGATGATTTAACCGATAATATGGCACATGAACTTAATACTGCCAACAATTAGCCAAGGGATCACTGGGAAAGTATGCCTCATTGTGGTGACAGCATTTGAGCCCATCCTGACTTCTCCATGCAGTGGGGATGCTGGAGGCTATTCCTGTTCCAGTGGCATTTGGGTCCCTTAAAGTTGGAAGAGCCACAGCCAAGGAATTGTCTCAAAGCTCTGCTGTCTTGAAAAGTTCTCCCATCCATCAAGTCACCTTCTGATTGATTGCTTGAAACCTTCTCCTCCCTGCCACAGGCCAGGCTGTTCTCTGCTGCCCTCTCCTGCTAAGTCAGCTCGTCCTGAGGGCAGGAGTAGGGGCTAGATCTGGGGACTTTTCAATAGGCCATGAAAGCCAAAGAGAAGTTGATTTCAAGGAGTGATGAGGAAAACAGACAAGGCAAACGTGTCCCGAATTGGAAAGCTCCATCTTTGGGAAGGGAAGTAGCATTTTTAAATACCGGAACCTTGGAGATGCGGTTGTATGCACCAACATGGTTACAGGCCATCAACAAAGCATGCCAGACTGGTGGTGACCAGCATCACCTGCGTCAGGAGACATGGCAGCACACTGTTTTGCAGCACTGATCCACTCTCTTTGAGAGTCACCCAGCAGTCGTGTGACTCACACCAGTTACAACCAGCCTTTCTTTGGGTTCCTTCTCTTGTCATTTAATCAAAATCAGCATCATTTCCCTCTGTAGATGTCACAGGACTCTTCTGCTGTGCAGACTGCCTGCTGGACACAACTATTATGCTCGGTTTCTTCAGTTACCGAAAGAATACATTTTATACAGAACGAAACTTGGAATCACCCTGTTAAAAACTCAGTACAAGGCATAAAGCAAGCTCACCCAGATGAGTACCTAGTGCACTCTAATCAGTGTTCTGATTACTTATCTTCATTTTACCCCACTGTGCTTCTCCAAACTGACAAAGCATTCAAAGCTTACATTTTGATCTAGGCTTAATGAAGACTCCATTCTGAAATAGTCATGAAGCAGAGATCTTTCTTCGAGGACTTCTCATGCCAGCCTGACACAAAACTCTAGATTAGATTAACAGTCTTCAAAAGAGAAGGAATCTATGTGCTAAGGCAAATGGACATTGCAGGAGGAAGACACTCACTAGTGGAGCCCACACCTTACTGTGAGGAGCCTAGGCCCAGACAGGAGGCCAGACCCAGTGAAGAGCTCAGGTCTTCCTGTGAGAGCCCAGCCCTTACTGTGAGGAGCCCAGGCCCAGAGAGAAGCAAGGGCCCCAGTGAGAAATCAGGTCCAGTGAGGAGCCCAAGCCTTCCTGAGAGGAGTCCAGGCCCAGGCTTTTAGGCTATTGATAGGTGACCACCAGGTCCAGGACTGCACGTTCCATAGCAAATAAGAAGAATGAAATAAAAGATACTGGGTCTCTATACATACAGTGAGACTATGCTGCCTGCAGATTGTGAAAGAAAGAAAATCCACTGAAATGAAGTTTCTAACTCCAGTTGATCAAAGTATTTTGGGGCTGCATTCAAAAACTTTCTTCATGCAAAGCCAAGTCTGTGAGCCGAAGGCTTCAGGGAGGGCTTGACAAAGCATGGAGCATGCGTCCTGTGATTCGCAAGGCTGTGGCAGGCAGAAACGTGGTAGGTAGAAAAGAACGTGGTAGGCACACAGAGAAACTGTTTCCTTTCAGTGGTCCTGGTTAGTTTATGAACCATCCTGCTGTTGTCGGCGTGCCTCTAACTTCAGTTACTCTCCCTGTGCACTGACGCACCAGCCGATGACAAGATTCCCCTAAAGTCTACTCATGCAGGCTGATTGCCACCCCAGTTACGTGTACATGGCTTATGATCCCACATCTCAGGAGTTTCCACCTATCTACTTGCCAAAGAAATATTTTCTTATAAAAAAATTTTAAATATAAGAACGAATTGAAAGAGAATCTTAAATATACACCACATCTTGGGACAGTTGTTGTATTAGCATAGAAGAACTTATACGGTAATACTGAGTGTTTGGGTTTGGGAACGCCGATGGGAGATTGGAAGCCACATGAAGCCGCTTTGACTAGCTGACCTCTACCATCCAGCACAGTGAATAGAGAATAATAGTTCATATGGATCTAGAATAATGAGCATGAAGGAGCAGCCTGCGGGGGAGCTAAATGCTTAGATGTGTGAGATGCGGACAGGCATGAAACAGGATCTGCCACTGTGGTCCTAATTTCCAGCAGCATTTGTCAAGTGTATACCTGAGCAAGATTCTATGTCTTGACTTAAGAAAATTCTCCACAAAGAGAAACCAAAACCTAAAGAACATTTGGCTGCCCTGCTCCTGACCTCTACCTCCTCAAAATGCCTCAGAACTATTGACCCAGAAGTCTAGGTTCAGACAGTGGCAATTCAGGTTGCCAGAAGTTTAACTAAGAAGGGACGCACCCACCACCCATGGGAACAATTAAAATAATAATAAGTCTAACTAAATATTTTTAAGTCAGCTTCTTATCCCCACCAAGCACGGAGTTCCCAGGCCTTTCCGGACTGAGGTCCTCCTCCCTGCCATCAGGGAGCTCCCACTACTGCTACTCAGTACAACACTCCATTTGAAAAGGTTGTTGATGATTTCTCTAAGCTAGGGAAGAAATTATGTTTGTAAGGAATCGGGCACTTTTTGTGTGCTAAACTAAGAGTTTAGGGTAAAGAAAATCTCGGCCTTTCTACTTTGAAAGTTCCAAAGGCCTCTGATCAAGGAGCAGTGAGAGTTGCCATGGATATCACCCTGATGGTCCATTCTGTGGGATGCTGAGGGTAAGTTGTAGTCCTAGGGGACTAGATCCCTCTGGCCTGGGTGTCTACCAGTTATGGGCAATTTTATCTGGATTGTTCAAGCCTAGATATTGGATATTGGCAACTGGTCTCTGATTTCTTGGTATCTCGGCTGTGGCAAAAGAAAGCAAAGTGAAATTCTGTTTTAATGCTTGTCTGCTAACAACAGCCATGATACAGAAGAAGGGCCGTGACTTCAGGTGGTCCAGACGCAGATGCCCCTCCACTCCCCATCCCCACTCCGGCTCACTTCACATCTGACATGCCCTTTTCCAGGCTTCGCATCTTGGCTCTCTGGGCCTTGCTGACACATCTCCATTCTCAGACTTCAGCATCCATCCATTAATGTCTACGAATCTGAACATTCTCAGTCCTCACCACTTGCGGCCTGCTAGACTGGGTCAAGGTTTAAGTGACCATGTGTTTAAACCATCTTCTCTGATTTTAATGGTTAAAGCAAGCGATCATGAATTTTTTTGTTTTGTTTTTGGTAATGTTGTTAACTCACAGATAAGTCTGCTGTTGCAAAAAGTCTTAATGATGGAAATCACTTTGGGATGCACCCACTCTTTCTATGAGGAATCATAGATATTTATACTCACATAATTTTCCATGTGACTTAGACCAGACAGAATTCTGAATCGTGTCTCTCCACTGCTCCGTATTTTCATTGAGGCAATCGGGTCTAGAGTAGCAAGTGAGAAATAGGCACAAGCCTGTTATCCCGGTTTACTTTCTGTTACGGTTATAAACGCCATGACCAAAACTAACTTGTGGAATAAAGAGATTACCTGGCTTACACATACCTATTATAGTCTATCATTGAGGCAAGTCAAGGCAGGAACTCAGTGCAGGAACCTGGAGGCAGAAAAGGAATCAGAGGCCATGGAAGAATGTTGGTTACTGATCTGATCTCCATAGCTTGTTCATTCTGCTTTCTTACAGTGCCCAGGGCTCCCTGCTCAGGTATGGCACTACTCACAGCAGGCTGGGCCCTTCCACATCAATCATTAATCAAGAAAACACCTCACAACACGCTTGCCCATGGGTCAGTCTGATGGAGGCAATTCCTCAGTTGAGGTGCCCTACTGCCAGCTGACCATAACCGGTGTGAGGTTGACAAGAATGAACAAGCACACCCTTCATTAGCAAATGTGTGTCCAAGCCTATGCTTCAACAAGCACTGTTACACAGATCCCCTATCTGAAATCACAGCAAGGCTGTCAGTGTTACTGCATCCATGTCATACATGCGGAAAATAGCTAAGGCCTGGTGAAGCCAGAAAAGTGCCCCCGACCGCACAGCTACCAGGGAAGGGGCCCAATCTTGTCTTTCTTCTGTTTCCTAGTGTAGCAGCCACACCTCCTAAAAGCTCTCACCGCAGCACGCCGTGGGAACTCTACCAATCGCCTCTTGGTATCCCAATTGAGAAAGGAAAGAACTATCGTGTTAATCTGAAGCAGAACGCTATGATGTATAACAGGACTTTGATGGAGGGAGAGAGAAGCCCCCACTTCCAACTCGCGCATATCCCTCAGGATTTGCTGGTCTATACCAATGCAGCGGCCATTACCTTTTTCCATCCCCTCCCTTTGCATTTAAGCTCATTCATTGCCTGGCACTTTCCCGTCTTTTCTCCCATAAATCTGCCAACCTTGTTTGGTGAGAGTTCCCAGGGTACGGAGCATCAGAGCACTATGTCAGCTCACTTCTTGAGACTGCATTTTCTAGTAGATGTTAGTATAAACACCACAGTGTTTTCCTTACAATTATTTTAATTCACTTGGCCCCAAGCAGATCTGGAGTGTGTCAATCTATGGGGATTTCGGGAGTTGGAGATGATTGCTGGTCCATGGAACATCAATCGCTGTGAACACATGGATACTTGGTGTACTGCCTTCGAAACAATCTCAGCTTTGCATTGAGGAGGGCACGGGCTTTTATGTTCATGTGGGCAAGTCACAGTTTTCTAGGACTGCAGGTCCTCATTTCTATAACAGTAACAAAAACATTTATCACCACGAAGAAATGGGGAGCAGAATCAGTGAGGCTATAAATTGGTGTAGTCATTAGGAAAACACAGTGTAGAAAACCCGACTACCCCCCCCCAAAAAAAACACCAAAAAAAAAAAGAAAAAAAAAAAAAACAAAATCACTGAATCTAGAACTACCGTGAGCTCCAGCAATCCCACTCTGACCACATTCCTGAACGACTTAAGGTCAATGTCTCAATGTGAGAAGCTCTGTGCACTCAAAAGCTCCTTCGCTGCAGAAGTTATTATTACTGTAGCCATGACACAGAAACAGGGGGCGTGTCTTCCCACTTCTGAGTGAAGGCAATGGGATCGTGTTTATAGCAGAGCAATGATTCAGAATCATGATTCAGAAATCTCCGCACTAGTGACAGCATGGGGAACCTTGAGGACATTGGGTCTAGTCCAATAAGTCAGGCATAGGAAAACAAAGTCTGCATGGTCTCACTTACATGAGCAAGTCAAACAGGTTAAACTCAGGACCCGAGGGAAGAAAGGTGATGCCAAGGGCTCAGAGAGGCGAAAGGGGGCGAGTTGGGCCAGAGGTATAAACTTTCAGGTCCAAGATGAATGCGTCCCAGATTTCCACATGGTAGCTGTAGTTAAGGACAGTGTATTATATACACGGAATTCCCTAACCATCATTCTTAGCTCTCTAATCTGATACAAAAGCGATAATCATGTGAGGTGATGGATATGTTAATGTGGCTGGAGCAATAATTTCAAAACATGTATGCTGATCAGAATGCCACTTTGTATAATAAATATATACAATATATCATAGATATAATTTTTATTGGTTATTTTCCCCTAAAATTTGAAAAGAGATAAAATAAATTCTTACATTATTTTTCCACTGTGAAATTAAGCTCTTAACATTTTAGCATGTAATTCATTTGTTTCTCACACGAGTAAACATCATTGCAGAATTAGAAGACTCTGCTAGGTAGAGGATAAAGTCAAGGCCTTTCCGTGTCACAGACTTTTGAAAGAGTTTAAACTAACTGGTAGTCCCACAAAGCAGGTGTCCAGGCAGTCGAGTTTTATCAGACACGTGCGGATGGCCATCTGCATGCAGGTGAACGCACAAAAATCTATATTTAGAAGCTTATACTTGATGGCCAATTAACAGTAGGAGAGCTTAGCTTTCAAGGCCAAATTTGAATTATTATAATCTTATGAGCAATATTACCGGCTTTCTCTTGCAATAAATATTCATATGCTAACTGGAAAAAAGTGTATTTATTGGCAACCTACATTGTGCAAATCTTATGATTAGTGGGTAACTACTGTATAGTCTCGGTGATATACAAGAGACATACATCTGTGTGCTTGTGAAGGAGATAGGAAGCACAGAAGAGGAGTGGGGGGCGGTGCTAGCTTGAGGTTCATATTTGCTCATCACAGGGATCCAAAGCCTCTCTGATTGACACGTGACTTCATGCGTTCATCAGAGGACTGCCTCTTCCATTTCTGATTGGATCAAATTTTAGATAGATCCATAAACCTCACACTTGTTACTTGTCAATTGAAGAGCGTGTCTGTGTGTCTTATCAAGAGTTCATGACTGTTTATGTTCATGGAGGGAAAAGGTACATGGTGGCACTTCAGCACCTCCATCTGGGGCTTCTGTGACTTCCCACAGTTCAGAGTGGTGACACATGGGGCAGCAGCCGGCAGTTCTTCCAGTCAGCAGTCTTGGGAGGAAGGGAACAGTAGATCTCGCCATAGAACACAGTACTGACAGCTCTGGGAGCATCCCCAGCAAGGACCCAGACACACTCAGCCTTGCCTTAGTCCAAAGCAAAGGCAACAAGCCAGGGCGCTTTTATAGGATGTGGGGGTGCCACACTTCACACGACAACCAGTGCATTTTTGAGCACATAGGAGAGACCTCTAGGAGACAACATGCTGTAGGAGTTGAATTTATTACAACAGCAATCAGGGAAATGCTTGAAAAATAATGCTTGTGATCTTGTAGAATATTTGAGAGGGAAATGTATTTTACTTTATTCTCTCCAAATCTCACAAAAGAAAATTTTATTTTGTCATTGCCATCTTAGAGATGAGCCTCTCCAGTTCCAATAGGTTGAAAGCTGTGTGCACTGAATGGTGGCCTGTCACCCAAGATACGTCCAGATCAAATTCCCCATAATCTGTGAGACCTGGCAAAAGTCAGGCCTGAGTGCAGGGATGGGGAGGAGAACAGAGGGGTGTAGGCATGGGAAGCCAGTTCTGGAACACGCTGCTGACACAAGCTCCATCACAAACTCAGTCACAAATGTCTTCCTAAGAGTCAAAGGAATGACTCTTTGGAGAGCACCCTGAGGAAACCCAGAAGAGGCAATGCGCCTCTATGTGACTCCAGGCAAAGAGGGGGCTCATGCAGGATGAATCACGGTGAACTGAAACCTCTGGAAGCAAGACAAGGCAAGAGACGGGTTTCCCCAAGTCCTCCAGGGGTCAGAGCTCTGTCCACACTTTGAATTTCCATCTCTGATCTCTGGAATTGAGAGACAGCTCAGTTCCAAACACTGTTATGATAATTCATCACAGGCCCCCAGGAAACCATTGTAGCAGACACACACAGGTCCTGAGAAGAAGAAACCTCTTTCAGATGGAAGCCCATCCATCCTTGAATTCTATTCTGTTGAATACCCACTGTATTCTTCATTACCCAGAATTCTGTAACAGTGACAGCCCCAGCAGTTCTCAGGCTTGGCACCACGCTCACCACCCTGGTCAACAGTCACCACATCTTGTTTGGAGATGTACTGAACAGGACTGAGGACGTTTGGCTCTTCGGACTCTTTCCCTTTGTAAACTGAAAGCTATAGATTATACTAAGAGCTAAATGAGGCTGCTGTGCGGCCGGCATGAAGGGAGCTGGGTTCAGAAGTAGTGCCATGGGTTGAGGTGATCTGAAAATGATTATTGAGAAAGGCTTCTAATTTTGAAGAAATAATATGCTTGTATTTGGAAAATTGGAAGGACTGGGCAGAATAGTTTCGGATCTCTAAAGATCAGATAACATTCCAAGCTGGAGATTACGAGCGTCATGTAGAGTAAATTGTGCAACCTACCTGGCGATCAAAATCGTGTGCTAAAATAAATAAGGAATCCAGGGCCTGTTTGTTCTGTCGTTTCTGCTGTGGAACCTCTGCCCTCCAGCTTACTGTGGATCTCTTCCTTAAATAAAAGTGCCTCCCTTACTGTGAATCCTTTCCTTAAATAAAAGCCCTTCCCTCAGCCAAGTTCACTGCTGACTTGGTTCTGTTGCCACCGTTTGTCATCAGGCATTCCTGTTTGTGTGCGTGCCTCTTTGACACCATCTGTTTCACAGAGGGATTTAGCGAGTTACAAGTCAGGCTCTTTTCTCGCCATACCTCAGCTTTCTCCCTCTCATACAGGGTAAGCTAAATATTCATGACAAACGAAAAAGTTACCTGTATTCTTGCCTAACATTGGTAATAAAAAAGAGAAAGGCTTTTTATCTATTCTCTGGGAACAGAATCATTATAATTTGCATTGGCTCCCAAGCAGGACAAAATAAATAAACACAGACCAGAACAGCTAATGCAGTTTGCATTTTATCTGAGAACCCAGAATTGGTGATTCTAATTCTAGTTCATTAGAGTCAACAATTGAATCTCCGATGGCAGAGTGTCAAGAAATGTATTTATGATCAGGGTAGTAATGGCGCTGCTCCTGATGAACACTCACAAGGACAGCAAGCAAGAGGCTCAGCTCCCCTCAAGCATCTGCATGCACATTGCTCCAGGGTTCTGCTGTGTGGAATGTGTCCTCCATAATGGCCCTTCCTGATTGCTAGCCTGCCATGGGCCAGGTAAGGTACAATGCCCAGGGATAAAGAGGCATCATTGTCGGCCTTAAAACTCTAGCTAGGAAGCTGAAGCAAATCATCCTCCATTTTTAGTAATGGCTCTAAACAATGAAAACACAAGGAATCCCAAGCAACCATACCAAAACAATTAGAACAGCACAAGGCGGGGTACATCTCTTTATCAGCCATTGCCCCAGGATGTCAGAGAAGTGGAGACAGTGTGTCACCCTGGGTGGTGGTGGGCACCCCTATGGCCCTAGGAAGACTTAAAGCTGATCACACTAGATGGGCATAAAAGGGAAAAAGTCCTATCTAGACTCAACAGACAGCACCTTTGGGATCATCCAATGAGGCCTGCTGGAACACAAGGTCTTGATCCTATGGAAGAACATGTCAATGATTGAAGAATATGTGTCCTCAGCGTTCTTTCCTATTAACAGATGGACGTGGGGGCAGTAATAGGAGCAAACTCAGTTTCCCCATTTAGCCCCCTTCAAGCACAAGTTCGAATCTTAGGAATTTATTCCTTTGGGACTATTTGAGCATTTGAATCGGTCTAAGTTCATCCTGAAGTGACTCATACAAGGGCAGAATGCAATTAGCTCTCCCAAAAGTTTTGTGCCAAAGATCCCGTATTCCACACCAGCAAAGAACCTAGGAATGAACATTGCCATGCTAGTATTACTGATGGTAAGGCCAGAGGTTCTGCCTCCACACCCCTTGTTTCTGTGTATTCTCTGTTTCTGACTACTTTGTGAAGATTTGCCTTGGCTGTATGTGTTTATTTATGAATCTGTTATTCTGTTCTGTTGATTTACACGAACTGTTTTTGTATCCATACTGTACTGTACTATGGGCCTATAGGCTGAAGGTGGATGCTCCAACAATACAGAAGAACTTTCCGTGACTGTCCAGGCAGCAAGATGTCTCTGTCAATTCTATAGTTTTGGTAGTTGCTTACAATGCACTTCCTGTTTATATAGGCAATATTGTATTCTTCTGGAGTCTCTGAGTTGAAAAATAGATAGTAATAATATAGTTTTCCTTAGTTATGATAAAAGACAAAGTAGATATAAATATTGTAACTATAATTCTTGCTTGATACCTGTCTTGTTACATGTAATTTTACTATATTAAACTTAAAACCTTCCCTTTTGTTTAAATAGAAAAGGGGGAGGTGATATTGGATTCCCCTCTGTATTCTGTGAATACCATTGGTTAATAAAGGAACTGTCTTGAGCCTGTGACAGATTAGAATCTAGGTGGAAAAAACTAAACTGAATGCTGGGAGAAAGAAGGCAAAGTCAGGAGAAGCCACATAGCCCCTCTGCCAGAGACAGATGCTAGAACTTTACCAGGTAAGCTACAGCCTCGTGGCAATACACAGATTAATGGAGATGGGTTAATTTAAGATAGGAGCTAGCCAAAAATATGCTTAAGCTATTGGCCAAAACAGTATTGCAAATAATATGATTTCTGTATAATTATTCCATGTCTAAGCGGCCAGGAATGAATGAACAGCCTCCTACAACACTTTCCTGTTCTCTGCTTTGACTATTTGGGGATCCTTGACTTCTCAGATCCATTTCCCAAGTGCTAGAAAATACTGCGATCATGTGAGAATATACTGCCTATTTAGGAATGAGGTGGAAAGATGGGACAATCACATCACATCTGTTTTTTTGTTTCTATCCTTACAGCTTCCCTTGTCTTGCACTGTCTTTGTATAATATTTTAAACTGTTGTTTAATGTATGTTTTCTGGTACTCGTTGGTTCTGTGAAAGGACTGTGGACACAGGGTCTCTGGCCCTTCTTCTGTAAAGGGGAATTCAGCCTCATCTTTGTGTAGTGCCTTGGTCATTATGGCACTCTGGAAAACTCGATAGGCTTGCTCCAGAATATTGTTATTATATCCATATAGTGAAACAAAGGCTCAAAAGGATATGAATTACATCAAGAAAAGCTAACTAAAGCATTTTAAAAAAAACCATCACATTACTATAATATGTAATTCTTTTCTAAAATGCTAAAAGGTTTCATAGCAGTGTTATAATTATCAAGGTTTAGAGCAGTGTTGAGCATAAATTACATTCCCAGGTATTTGCCAACAACTTTATGTGATATGAAAATATTTGCAGCTTTTCTTGGTGACAAAAATCATAAGAGCTACCAATTTTACTGAGATTGGGATTTCGTATTCACAGTTGAAAGGGTATTCAATTTCAATTAGAAATTACTGAGAGTCAAGATGCCTTTGTTTTCGAGTGAGGTGCCCAAATCCTCAGCATGGGAAAGAGCATCAAGTACGTAGGTGGACCTCGTGCTCAGAGACCTTGTTTCAGAGGATCCCTGTCCTCATTTGTGTATTAAGTCAAATTACAGGATTATCTGCTTCCCTACACCTTATTTCGTAGTACTGGCGACCATCTGTAGATGGCTACTGTTAGTGATTTCCTAAAAAACTATTAGGGACAGGTGAACTAACAGAGAAAGCAGTTACTATTGTGCAATGCTTCCGTCAGTAACCAAGAAGGACAACGGCATTAGCTATTAACCATTATCAACATCATCAGGTGAGGTGGGAAAGCCGATGGGGCACTCACACTCACATACCGTGAAAGTCCTCTCTTTGAAAAATGCCATGGAAACTCTTGCCCTGGGATATCCATTAGTAGACTCTCTCAATCAAGTCATTCTCTTTCTCATAATTCTTACCAGTTATTCATGTCGAAACCTCATGGGGGGAGCAAGCGTGAGAAACGCGGCAGGTCTGGAGATGGGGGGAGCCACTGCTGCTATATCTCACCTTGGGCTTCAGAGCCTCCCCCGCCGGGTGAGGGTTCAACTCCTGCAGGAACTACCCTGCGTACCCAGCATCAGGCATTAGTGTGACCCAGTGATGGAGAGGAACTGTGAGCACCAAAGATGTCCCGCCTGTGCTTTGCTTTTCCCTCATCACCCAGTTGATACGAAAGCACTATGAACACTCCCTGCACGTGCATTAGGACATGTGAGTGCAGCTTTATGCCCAAGTCTCTTTTGAATGCAAAAGTCGTTTTAAAGGACTATCCAAAGTGTATATAAATGAATCTAGGAACTGCGGCAAAGTAGTATTTTCTCATTCTAGAGCTATGCGACAGGGCTTGGGTTAAACATGGGGAAGAGAAGGATGTTTGGTTGTCCTTTCTCAGTTTACCAACTGCCATAGCCACTCCTGACATCCTTTCCTCACTATGTCCTGCTAAGTTGCCCTCCTCCTGGTATCTGGTTCTGATCCTGTCCTTCCAACAAAGGTGTTTGGAAGAGTCGCTTTTTCATATCTGTACCTGTACCTGCCAGGCTCAGGCTACCGATGGACTAATAGTTTCTACCACCCAAGTGTAGTCAACCTTTATCTTACAGAAGGAGAAAAGGATGTTCACAAAAACAGGGTAGCATGCCCAGTATCACAGAGCTAATGACGTCTTGACATAAGTTTCAAACCTAGACAGAAGTTCTGACTGCTGAGATAAGACTCAGTGTCACGCACTCCCATAACACCCTATGTCAGGCAAATAAAAAACAAGGGTGATTCAGAGAAGTGTCATGTTATGACAGTACTTCCAGGACCCAAAGAAAGTCCAGCAAGAGTTTGTCCTATTAGTGTCTGTGAGAAATAAAAATTCTATTCTATGGAAATGGATACACCTTATGACCAAATAGCAGAGGAAGGTGTGTTTGTGTGCATGTGTGTGTATATATGTGTGTACATATGTGTATACATGCATATGTGCATGTGTATGTGTGTATGTATGTGCATGTGTGTATATGTTTGTGTGTATGTTTGTGTATGCGTGTATATGTGCATGTGTGTGTGCGTGTGTTGAGGCATCCTTCAGGCTGGCCCAGTTGTTTCAGTGCTCCTACCTCAAGATCCCATCTCAAGACAGCTATTCCTTTCTTGCTACCAAGATGACACTGGGTCAGTTCTACTTCATCAGACCCCAAGGCCAACAATCTATCATCATGAAAATGTTCTCAGTAAAAGGTTTTGAATACATATTTATAGAATAACAACAGATTCTTACACATATATCTTATATAAATGAGAGGAATAAACCTGCTCATATCAAAATGAGAAGCTTTGAAATCACCTTGGAAATTAAAGCACAACTTAGAGATGAGGGGTCTCCTGAGGGTCAGGAATGGCTAGGAATCCAGACCAGAATGAGACCCTTAGTTTAGGTGTACCGCAAACTCTCAGGACTCTGGTTCATATGTAGATCTTACCAACGTCAAGCTTGGTGCATATATACCAGTTTCCCATGAGTGCTCACTGGGCACCTAACGAAGCATGCCACTTTAAACCAGCCTCTTAGTGACTGCATTGTATGCCAGGACATGCTGGTGACAGCCGCATGCTTTTGCTAGGGTATTCTTTGCACCATGAAGAGATGCAGTTACAGTCACTGGGAGGTCAGATGTGATGGCTAGACAGGGGCATTAGAGGCTGAACTTAATAAATCCCATGGCTCCCATCTGAGTAGGGCTTTTCTGTTTAAGGCATTTGCTCAGCATCATTCTACCTTGTAGCTTCATCTGCAAGGATCTCAAGTCCATCTCTGGCATCTCGGGGATGCCGGCTGTGTGATGAGAGTTGTATGAACTCTTGTTCCTCCCTCTCTATCATCTTTTTCAAAGGAGCTGTTAGAAGTTGTTCGCAGTGAAAAAGCAAGATGATTTGAAACAGATCAAACCAGTGACATTTGATTCTGTAGCTCTGGGGACTGGGCCTCTTTGTTTTAGCTCACGAACTAAAACTTGGAACGTACGGATGTGTTGTTACTTGAACTCTTCCCTGAACATGAAACACAGATGGATCCTAAGTGCCATTGCAGTTCTTTCCTCTCAGTAGGATATAGAGCTTTGTGGACATAAGAAACTCAGGCATTTTAATAGTTGATTTGTACCTTTGGGGCCTCCGTTGTCATAACCCTTACAGACTCACTGTGGGTAACTAGGTGAAGCTTACTTAGCCTTCTTGGTTTACTTTTTTCATAACTGTTCCTTACCTGAAAGAAATTGTCACTTTCATTTAAAACACATTTCTATTCTTTTTTTGAAAGGGCACTTAAGTCATTTTTATCTAAAATAAATTAATTAAATTTATCTCTCTCGTTTGCCACCGTATGACCTTTTGAGAACTTAGGAATTAAATTTTCTCCTAATATTTTGCTTTCCAGCTTGGCAAACATTGATGCTATTTTAGATTCTGAACAAAGCTGAAAAGGTACAGACTTCTTTTAAAAATCACATCAGCCACAAAACAAGAAAGGGTAAAATTTTAAAAACTTTTCTGCTGTGCTGTGAACTTTGCTTTCCATCTTTAATTTAAAAAAAAAAATCATGTGTGTGTGTGTGTGTGTGTGTGAACAGGAGAGCCTTCTATGTGTTGGTAGAAGACAATTTTGGGAGCTAGATTTCACGTTCTTAACTAGATCCTGGGTAATTGAACTCAGGTCATCAGGTTTGGCAATATGCACCCTTATCTACCGAGACAACTTGCCAGTCCCTCTCTCTCTTTCTCTCTCTCTCTCTCTCTCTCTCTCTCTCTCTCTCTCTCTCTCTCTCTCTCTCAGACAAGGCTTCTCTGTAGCTTTGGGCTTTGGTGTCTGTCCTGGAACTAGCTCTTATAGACCAGGCTGGCGTCAAACTCACAGAAATCTGCCTGCCTCTGCCTCCCAAGTGCTGGGATTAAAGGCGTGCACCACACCACCTGGCTTCTCTTTTTAAAAAAAAATTACAAAAGAAAGAGTGAGGATGACCTTACAAACTAGTGAGACCATTTGGAGTCAGCTAAAACAGCTACCTAAAAGTGCTCCTGGGGATAATGGCAACTGTAAAAACGCCCACTAATTTAATAATGGTTTATGTTGCTGTTTAATATTTGCCATTGCTTGTTGTTGACAGTCAAAAGCGAGCAGAGACTAAAACAGATGCTCTACAGTGGACTGGATTAAAAGTTTTATTAATAGTAAAAACAGAAGGTAAATATCTCCAAAATATACAACAGAAAGAAAATCAATAAAACAGACTTTAAGTGCCATTAGGAAAAGTCAACTCAGGGAGGCCTTAAAGTCTACAGTGAATAGAATTCCAGGTGGCAATTCCCAGCAAAATGTTAAATAAGGAGGGAATTATGAGCCAGATTTGGGAGGGAGGAAAGCATCCACTGCCTCTTTTTACTCCTCCCCTCTTTATTCTAGTAATTTTCTGGATATCTTTTCCCCATTCCTTACTTCCCTGGGGCCCACCCATTTCTTATGCCTGTAGGACGAACATGGCATTCCCATCCTTTGCTCACAAGAAGCTAGATTCCAGACTCTTTATTCCACCCACTGTCCTGGTTGCCCATGCCCCTCCCCCCTTTTTTTGCCATGATTCTACTAAAATTGTTCCTAAATTTCTGGAGGACCACAAGAGATTCTGGAAGAAGCTTAAGTTCTTCCTTACAGTACACACACCAACACATAACGGTGTAGCCAGTGCAAGGGCTGCTGGGAACCCTGGGTGTTGCCCTGTGGATCCCTAGACAGTCCCTGGTATTGAGGTTGAAATTCTTGGCATAGTTTGTACGATTTTTTCTGTGCCTGTCTTTCACTTTACAAAGGAGGCAGGAGAGCACACACTTGGTGACTTGAGAAGCCTTTATGTGGCTGCTTTTAGCCCTACATTAGCACTTTCACTACAGAACTCTTCTTGGTTCCTTTTTTTAACACATTGTCCTTTCCTTGGTTGGAGGTTGCATTTTTTTTTTTTTTTTTACCATTTTTCTGAAGGATGTAGGCTCTGAGAAAATTCTGTAGAGGGTGAGTATCATTTCTGAAGCAAGGCCAGAGAGGGTTGAGAAGAGACAAATTGGCCAGGGACTTCCTGAATCTTATTCTTTCCTGGTGGGCATGACTATAACCTAGAGAAAGTCACAACCTCTGGTTATCTCCAATATGTTCATCTTACAAAGGAGAAGACCCTAAGATTCTCTGTCTTACACTACTCTGTTTCTTTAATAATTAAAATTCATCATGCTGAACCCTTGAGATCACCCTGTGAAATACCTAGGATACAAACCTAGAATATACATATGTAAAGACCCACAAACTGAGAAGTGACCCAAAATATATGTGACTAGAAGGAGTTACTTTCTGAAGAGAGACACCACCTCCTTCAAGAACCCCCTTAAAGACTAGCCTGCTCTCCAGGGGGCTCAGGAAACAGTTCTGCGCTTTAGTGACCACACCAGCAAATACTGCCCCCAATTTGCAAGGTTGCAGAAACACACTGTCAATGATCACACGGCGGCCATTATCTACCCAATATCATTTAGCATAGTAAGCAAAATAAGCATGTCTTGAACCAATGCATGGACTGAAATATTTCTCTTACATTATCTAGGCACAGTAAGGAGCAAAGGAATTAATAAATTGGATACTTTGGATTATTTTTAGCTGGGATTATCTGGTTTATCACCATGCTTTCAAAGCAAGAGCATCTCTGCCTGTGCAATGAGCAATCAACTCATTCTATTTTGCTTCATGTCTAATCCTATTTTGTAAGGGATAATTTAAAAGATGCCAAAATTCCTGGTATACGAAAGGTCAGCCGCATCTCAAAATAGTTCTCGCTGGTTTCATAGTTGTGAAGGCTCGGGTGTTTCACAGAGTTTTTCTAATTCTTAGTAACATTTTAAAAATAAGTGCCACGGGATAGCTAAGCCCATAACTTGTCCTCTAAATATGCATTTAGAGGCTTCTAATACATACTATAAATATGTATTTAGGGATTTTCTTATGCCAAATAAAGTGTGTTATAATAACTCCTTTGAAAAGAGCATCCCTGTCACATTGCATGTGTTCAGTCTGCTAAAACATTCATGCTATTTTCCCGGTAGTCCAGGGAGTGCGATAAGAGATGGTAATAAGACACCGCCAGCAGTGGGTAGAGAAGCTTAGATTCCACACGGGATGCAAGCCCTCCTCCTTTATACACACAAGGTGTGTGGGAGGCAGCGTGGGACACTTTGCTTATTCTCATAAATAATGCAGTACAGTTGCTCACATGTCAGCCCATAAATGGCAAACATAATCGCCCAAACTGGGTCAGCCAGGTTCAAAGCAATCTGTGAACGGAAACCTTCCCACAATCCCAAGCAGAACACGGGCCCTCATTTTAGATGTGGTTGCTACACTGGCTCCTGCAGTCCCTTCCTGGTCACATCATTGTGTCTCAGAGCAGGTGAACAGCATTGATTTTGTTAAGGTAAAATGTTGCTAGGTCGCCCAGGCTCGCTCAGGACTCATTCTTCCTGCCTCAGTTTTTCAAGTGCTAGGTTTACAAGTGTGCCCACTGTGCCCAGCAACACCAACATCTTTTATTATAGACTCCACCAGGAGTAAGTCAGGCCTATCCTTTTATATGTATTTTTCAACTCAAGTGATATATACTAGGAAGAGTGGCAAAATTTAACCTATGTTTAATTTTAAACGTGACCTGGCTACAGGTGTTAATAATTTTCCCATATCTCGGTAAATTAGCATATTCTTGGATTTGAAGAAGCAAGCTGAGTTAGAGAATTGCATGTTCCTCCTAGGTTCTGCCCAGGATACTTTTTACTCCCTCAAGTTCTTTCTAAAAGTGCACAGAGAGCATCAAAGCCTGTAGCTATAGTAGTGCATGCTGGGAATTCTCTTTGATAAGGACACAGTGGCTGCAAATGGGTGACAACAGAGTAAGCTCCTTTGTCATTTGTTAGAATAAGATTCTGGATGGAACAATGCACCCTGACCCCCAGGAAAGGATGAAGCACCCTTTGGCATGATGCACTGGCAGGAGATGCTTTGGAATAAAGCAAACAGTACAGCTGGTCCTTAAGGAAGATGATGCTCAGTTTGGGATGCTTCCACAGCCCGGACAGAGCCCTTCTCAGCAAGGATGCTCATGGGAATGGCCAACGCTGATGCAGGTTGTTTACATCAGTCCTACCTGCTTCTCTGTGTGTGCTCTCCTCTCTCTACTAGGCCCACTCTCCAGGGTCTTCAGTTCATTTCATTCCCCAACAGTCCAGCCTTAGTCCAGAAAGACCTCTTCATGAAATCATTCATTTTTTCTAGGTACCAGGCAAACAGTCTTTCTGCTAGACTGGGAAACAAGTCACCGGACAGACACTCCTCTGAGAGCTACCTGCTCAAAGACTTACCCATTTCCAATCTCAGGAGTGGAAGATCAGTTTCTTAGTCAGCAGTGAGGCTGTGCTGAATAGACTCAGGGGCCCACAGCACGTTCACGGTCTATGGCCTGGCCTAGATCAGCTGAACCCGATCATACAGAGGTTAAGTATGCCACACTGGAATGAGCCAAGGTCAAGGTTATATGATATGGTGATATGGTGAGTAAGGGCCTTCGTCTGGGCTATGAAAGAGAGTACAGAGCAATAGAAGGGAGACAGAGTGAGGGCCCAGCATCCTGGTGACTGAGCTGGAGGATTTCTTGATTTCTTTGCGAGGGCTTGCCTGATAATTCTGCCCTCACTTAGACAAGACAACATTGGGTACTTTATTTTGGAAGAGGAAGTATTCTGCAGAGCTTGAAAAAGATGGGTGTGAGGTCACACCCACTTAGCTGAGTCTCCAGGGCACTAACACATCAACTGATCACGCAGGGTTTTTTTCCAAGACCGCGGATCACTTCAGCAGCCAATAAAGAAGAGGTGCTACCCACAAGTATTTCACAGCCATTTACAGGCACTGAAAGCTTCAATTCAGGATAATGGAAAAGTATAATTGTAGATGTAAGCCTTGTTTACTAGTAGGAGAGAACGCGTAAAGAATCAATTATGGTTGATGGCCCTGGGGAAGCTTTCAAAGGCAACACTGGCGAAACTTCCGGAGGTCTTTAGTGATACCTGTAGTGACGGTGCCCACATGGCAAAGGGTAAAGGAAGAGCAGGCCAAATGGTGGGGCCTAAATGGGGAGTTATGTATGGCCTAGGGTGGCTGTAGCATGTGGTTTATCCCACTGAAGAACAAGGCCGGGCATGCAGCAGGAAAGAGCGTGCTTTGTGCTGAGATTCTCGAACTGTTTCTGTTTACAGGTAGGGATGCCTGGAGCGTTTTAAGAAGGGAGTGTGTTCATAGTAGCCTGGGCTAGTGCACTCCTATCTCTCAGCTGACCAAAGCTCACAGCTTTCTGACCACAGGCTGTATCTGCTATGCACACCCACAGGCTGCTGCTTACAATGTGATGGTGAAGGAGGGAGGGGGCATTGTGCACTAGCTGGGTCCCTGGTGCCGCCTTTCCGAAGGAAGCAAGTGGGATTTCAAGCAGAGGAGGGCAGACTTGTTAGAAAGATGACATGGAGGAGAAAGGCAAATTGCTGTGAGCTTACAGGTTAATTGCCACGTGTGACCTAATGCCAGCTCCCCGTGGGCCTGGGACCTGGGCATGTGTTCCGTCATCACCGTTTGCATCGTCCACCATTTAGCTTATAAGTTGGAATGCACACGTGTGCCCTCAACAAAGCAATTGCAGAACGGAAGAATGTGGACATTATGACAAATGTTTTTTTTGGTTGAATCTGGGACTCGTGTAGAGCAAGTGATCCTATTGGAAGTGACTGTGGAAAGGCTGGCACCCCAAAGGCTAGTGGTCCTTTCCCATGGGGTCAAAGGCGAGTTACTTTCTTCCTGAGAAATGACAAGTGCCTCCCCATTCTACATGTTGAGAAAGGAGCCGCATACAGCTTGGTGGGGTGAAGCAGAGCAGCAGGCCTGGCCATCCAGAGCAGAGGGACAATAGGAGGACAGAAAGAAATCTGCATGCCAGGTCCCCTTCTATCTACAAACAGTTGTGTCTTCTCCTATACAGGCTCATGCAATTCATTTTCCCCAACAGGGGGTGTCCTGGGCCATGATTATTTTTGCAACCCATCTCCTCCCCCAAGCCTGCTCTGTGTTGCAGCATGGGGTTGATTTAGCTGTCAGAGGCTAGTCATCTCACCCTGGGAAGACGACCTTTGGAAGTGGTGATATTCGTCATATAGAGAGAGCGTAAATGGAGTGCATGAGCATGCGATGAGCGGGAGGAGGGCATGCCTTGACTTCTGAAATGCCATCTGCTTTTTTTTTTATTTCCTTTTGTAAGTTGAAAAACTGAACCAGAATGGTAAAAAAAATTAAAAATCAAAACAGATTGCCTCACACCAAACTTAAGGGAGGTGGAGATGTTCGGCAAGAGAAGGGCATCTTAAAAGGTATCAAATAAAATAATCAAACACAGCAGCTAAAATTCAGAATAATGGAATTTTACACCAAGCCAGTAAGTGTGGAGTGTGGACCCGTGTGCACCCTGGTCACCACGTGAGCACACAGGATCTGATGAGGACCATGTAGGCAGGGTTGGCATAAAGCATTTGCTCTGTGGCTAAGGTACAGATATCCAGGTTCTACTGGTAAACTTTACAGTCACCCAACAGGCCCCTCACTGAAGCCATCTCAACACAGCGACAAAGTCACAACAGTGTAAGAATTTCACTGACACTTTAGAATCCGAGATAAGAGTTGGGCTGTAACCTGACCTTTAGTGACTCAGGAATTTTATAGTGATATTCTCTTTGTATTTTTAATATTTTTTATAAACAGATAAAACTTGCCTGAAGATCAGAGTGCAGAGCTAAGACGCTAGAGGTCAGGCAGTGGTGGCACACACCTTTAATCTCAGTACTTGGGGGGAGAGAAGAACCTCTGTTTGTTCAAGACCACCCTGGGCTACACAGTATTGAATCTGTCTAAAAGAGAAACAGAGCTCACACAAGGGTGACCCCAGCACCTGGGATCTCAGGCCTTTCATCCCAGCCCTAGGGAGGTGGAGACAGGAGTGATATGGCTGGGTGGAGAGAGGAAGTAAGGTGGGAGGAGACAGGAACTCAAAGCAGTCTGAGGGTGCAGTCTGAGGACAGGACCGCCCCTTTGGTCTGAGCATTGGTAGAGGTAAGAACTCTAGTGATTGGCTGCTCTGTTTCTCTGACCCTTCAGCTTTTATCCCACTAGCAGGCTGAGTTTTTATTATTAATATCAATTAGAATCCATGCTACAACTCTCTTTCTAAATCCATGAATTTGAGCAGGCCATTCAGGAGGTATTTCTCCCCGCAGGTGTGAAATGATGAGTACTTCTGATGCCCATATTCCAGGATTGAGGATGCAGCCAGGTTTCCAGCCTTGGATGCTTGTCCTGGATTCAAAGACATTACCTAGGCCTACTTGAAGCACACCAACTGACCCCAAACTCAGACATTTTTCTTATTTAGTGCCTTGCTGAAGGTGCATCGCATCTTTGTCCACCTAAGACCTCAGCACAGCTCTGCTAGAAGTCACCATCTCCCCTCCCCCCACAACATTAGAATTGTGTGTTCACTGCCACCCTGTGAAAACTCTGTTAGGCTTCTCACGAATGAACGGCTCCTCACCCAGACATCACACATATAGTGAACAGAAACAGGGTAAAAGGCTTCTGGCTTATGCTGTGGTTGCTGTGGAGATAGATAATGGCACAGTCATACTTCAGCTGGGTGCAGCTCACAACATGGGCGGTGGACAGTGCTGACGGGCAGGTGAGAAGTGATGCTCATGACCATATCCCATAAGCCATATCGCATATCCCAAAGACACCCCAGCTGTCTAAGTCACTCCTTTGTCTGCCACCTTTATTTGTTACCCTTGCTTCTCCTTTTTCTGAACAGTAGTGAGATATTAATATAGGGCATCCTAAGAAGACAATTTCCCATGGCACATGGTCATTATTGAGCAATTTCCAAAAAACTCTCAGCCATGAAAATATCACCCCTTATTATCGGAAAGCTGAAGAGCTTGCAAAGTTGCTAATGTCTCCGGTCATGTCTCAGTGAAACCTCTTTCTAAATGTATTATATGAATTTATGTGGATAATTTGTAGTTTAGGTTGGTTAGTCATAACTATATAAAAAGGAACACCCAAACTCGGTTCTTATACATAATCATCTGATAATCTGTCCGCTGAGGACCAGACACCTGAGAGGATCTCAGCAGGTGGCTCTGGCTCCCCAGGTGGTGACAGCACGTGTTACAGCAGGTGCAGGCTGGGGGTACTCGGCTATTGCACTCTGGATCTGCAGTCTTGGGCCCTCTATCTGTTCGCTCCACATTTGCTGCTTGGGTCTTTCCCTGCAGCCTGGGGCTTCAGCACAGTCAGACTGTTTACATGGTGGCCAAAGATGTCACAAAATGACTCTCAACAAGCAAGTAGATGTTCTACTGTATTTTACAACCCAGCTTCAAACGTCATTTCTGTATTCTCAGTGGGCTGGCAGTCACAGCAACATGCCAAGTTCAAAGGGATGGACATAGGGCCGAGAGTGTAGGAGAGGAACATCAGAATGGGATACGGTGTTGCTGCTATCTTTGGAAAATGCCATCTGCCATAAGGTGGCATATCCATCACCGCATTGCATGATTAGCAATCGCTTCCGCTTTGCTGAATTAGAACTGGTACCTGCCATCTCTGGTGACGAAGGCTAATTTTCTAGCCAGTACACTCTCTTGTCATTATCTGAGTCCATCCCTCGTTGAGGAAGGAGTCACATGCCTTTTTCCCTTCTGGAAAATGCTATTTGGTACACATACCTACAGCTTAGAGGGACGGGGACAATAAATAATAACTCTGGTCTGTGTGGATTCGTGGGGATTTAAGGGGTTTAGAGCGCAGCAGCAGGATTTCCTCTATTTCATAGCAAAGCCTTTTCTGTGCAGACAATCAAAACCAAAAAATGGTGACTGTCGTGGTCCAGCTTGGGAAGGAGGTTACCCGAGGATGCTCGCAGGGAAGTTATTTCTCTTCCTGGCATTTCTAACCTGGCTGATCATGATGATGAGACATGGAAATATCTTATAGTTAGGAAGGTGGCTAGCAGCCAGACCGTGTGTGCGTAATACTTAGAATTTTAACCTGGGAGAAGAGCTTCCCCAGCTGCGGCTTTTTAAAGGTACAGTGATGGAGGGCAAACACCATCCTCATTGGATGTGTGAATGGTGACACTCATAAGCACACTGAATACATACCTGGAAGCTGAGTAAAAGGAAAGACATGGAAACTACATACATAGGCCATACGGCTTGCTGATGACAAAAAGTGGGGGTTAGGACACAGAATCTTCAAGCAGAGGAACTAGGCATAAAATCTCTGTCTGCAGACAAAGGAGGCAGTTGGTGTCCACGCTACACATGGGAAGTTATACTCCCGATGTGACATCATAGCCCAGGCTCTTTCATAGGAAGGGACTATATTCTGCAGCTATTTCCTTTGAATTTGAATCATCCCTCAAGAGAAAACGGGGACTTAGAAAATAAAATTTACAAGGGTCAGGAAGTTCCTGACACAAACAAGATTTACAAGGTCCTCCATATCCAAGATTATATGGATGGTAATAATCTCCTACCAGTCTAGCTGCTTCAGTCTGGGCATAGCTCTTTGGGATGTGTGTGTGTGTGTGTGTGTGTGTGTGTGTGATGACCTAGGCTGGGGTCAGCTTTTCAGTGACTATGGTGCTTGGTGTCACTCATATTCTTGTTAGTAATTCCTTACCACACACCTAAAAGTAACTCCAAGTTATTAAGATAGTTCATTAAGCTAGCTTAGGGCCTGCCATCAGTGTCCTCTCTAAGACAAATAAATGTTCATTCATGTTTTCCCACAAAAAGCTACACAGCAGACTGGTAAAAAAGAAGTTTTAGGTTTGAAATGTCTCCAAGATTGCTATGCGGGTAACAGCCTTGGAAACAGTTACTTAGAGAAGTTAACATGTATCATCTGAACAATAGATTTCAAGAGTCTGGAGGAAAATACTGTATAAAGTATATAAAGACATGGTGTAGTAGTCATTCTGAAAACTCTGCAATATCTAATACTAAGGGAAATTAGGGTGGCATTTAGTTGCTTTTATAACTCAATGAAGTGTCCATGTGTGGGGAGACACTCATCACTTGTGAGTTGGAAACCTGGATGCTCATCTGACTTGTAATAATAATAATACACTTAGGACTGTTGGGTTCCAAGTGACCTCCCCATGTGGAGCTGCACCCCACGCATCCTGCATGCATCCCAACCTAAAGAATCACATGGGATCAGCACTGGAAAGGCTACAAGCACTTTCTCCAGTTTACCTTTTGGACTGAAATGTTTCCTATGAACAGATATTCAAATAGACTGTGGTTTGGAACATATTCAGATAAGCCTCATTAAAAAATAATACCTACTGGCTCTGATTCCATAAAACACTTAGGTATATGGAATCTTCTCAGGCCAGTTTTTTTTTTTCTGAGTCAGCTGGGATATACTATTGCCAAAAATCATGTAGATATTACATGATTTTGTAGTTGAAAAGACAGCTATGCTTTGAAACTTTTGCCCATAAACACTTAAAAGACAAATAGTGAACGGAGCTATTATTTAAGTTACATTGTGTCTACATTCTTCTAGAGCAGTAAACACACTGTTTAGATTGCTTGTTATGATGGGAACATTTCATTCGGTCACTCCTCAATGCATCTTGTTTTCACCCTGACAGCTTATATACTACACACTTCTTGCTTATGACTTTTGCCCACTCTGCTGTGGGATAATGCTTGTACACTGTAAAGACTTGTCACCCATATTAGTTTAATAAAACACTGATTGTCTAGTAGCCAGACAGCAAGTATAGGCGGGGTGACCAGACTAAGAGAATTCTGGGAAGAGAAAAGGCAGAGATGCAGAGGAATCAAGATGAGAATGCCTTATTTAAGAAAAAGTAGCATGTCATGTGGCTAAACATAGACAAGAATTATGGGTTAATTTAAGTTGTAAGAACTAGTTAATAATAAGCCTGAGATAACAGGCCAAAAAGTTTATAACTAATATAAGCCTCTGTGTGTTTCTTTGGGACTAAATGGCTGTAGGACCAGAAGGGCAGAAACTTCTGGCTACAAACTTCTGGCCACTTTAGTTTCTTTTCAACATTATTTGTCCCCCTGCCATTTGCTTTTCCAAATGATTCTTTTATTAAATTCCAGTCAAAATATGAAAACTATTATGTGTGTGGGGGGGTGGAAAATAACCTCTTAGGGTTTAGACATCTATCTGGAAGGACATGTGATCTGTATGGGTAACATTATTCATACATAAGAAGTACTGAGGCTCATAGAATGACAAAAATAATATTACACAAAGCAGGTGCCTGAAAGGACAGTATTTAAGATGAATTTTCCAGGGCTGCCATGAAAAGTTAAGTGACAAGCAGAGTATCAGAGAGTTGGTGGCATTTCAAAGGAAGGAACAAATTAAAAAATTACATTCAAGTCAAGGACAAGCAATTGTAGGCCAGTTGTAGTGCTTGGTCCTAAAGGTCAGGAAGGAATTAGAAACATGCATAGCAGCAGCGGAGCGTGCCAACGGGCTCCTTGAAAAGGGTTGACAATTCTAATTTTATTTTTTTGGTCATCTTTTCATGAGGTAAAACACCTGAATTTGTATATTCTAAATTTTCCTGATGTGCTTAGCATTTAGAAGACCTACCTACATGCCACATTGATTAAACATCATTCAACACTATCTCCTGGGCTTTGTCTTCAGGACCCATGTACCCGTCCTTTCTGTTTGGATGCCAGCTGAAGTAACTCTTAAAAAGTGGCCATTCCTCAGGCGTTAGAGGTAATTCTCTTCCACAGGTTGTGTGGTAGATTTCCTCAGAGCTGTTTCCTCCCAGCCCACTCTCAAGATTCCACTCAATACATACTTGCATCTGACTGCAAACCCAATCCTCAGGTCTGTGTTCTTCACCCACTCTAGCTTGTTGTCCCACCGATTTCTTGCCAATAGTAAATGAAATCCAATCACCACCCAGAGGATTACAAACTCCCAATCTTCTAGTTTGTTACAAACATCCACTTTCCTGTCATTTGGTTTGGCTTTACTGCTGGTGAGGCTAATCTGTAGCCTCTTTTAGTCTTGACTCCTAGGAGACCATACTTAAGTTCTTTTGTTTCTTTGTTCTGCCAAGTTGCTACATTCCTCTTTTGCAGGTCTTCCACGCATTCCTTTCTCTGTTTCTAAAGCCTCTGTCTTCCTCTAATCTTTAATGGACATACAACTCTCCCTCTGTGTTTTCTGCCTTTTTGCTTTCTATATCCCTTGGTCCTTCCAAGTTCAATCCCCTGTGTGAGTCACTTGCCTTTCTGCACCTCCCCAGATGGATCATAAAGACTTGCTCCATATATGCCGGAGACTGACATTTCTGGTCACTTGAAACTGTATCTTGGATGTCTTTTTTTTTTTTTTTCTCTTGTTTTATTACTGCCTGGAATCCTTTCTCAAATGAAACAACTATCTCTTTTGTATTCAAATGGCAATTGTGATTGTCTGGCAAGAATTTTAGGAGTATTTAAACGAGAGGCTTTTTGGCTTAAATTAATCTAGACTTAAACTTACCCCTGACTTTTATTGTCTGCTTAACTTGGCCTCTATCCTGGTAGCGAATAAATTAGGTATAAAGAATCAGATCCCTAGAATACTACCACAGTGTGGATGTTTCATCAGTGATATGCTGCCTACCAGTCTCCATCTTTACAAAAGGAGTGAAAAAAAATCCCACGAAGAAAAGTCAGTAATACAGACACATTATGGCCAAGAAGAAATTGTACAGATCACACAACTCTAAAATCAAGTAGGTGTGCTCTATCCCAATAAACATTAAACACATACAAAATCTACTTGTTTTCGTCAATAGCTATTGTTTGATTACAAATTAAAACATTATCAATGCAGTAATTTTCTGAGTATTTGCTCACAAGACTTTAGTTATATCATGTGGAGAATAAAAGGTTTTCATGGCACAGAAGTTTAAAATTTACTCAAGTTTGAGTCCCCAGATGAAAGTTTTATTTTGGCATCTAAGTAATTTCATATTTCTTTCTGTTCCTCAGTCAAATGTCACCCTAGCCCCCCGTTTATCTTCCGCAAAGTATTTTCTGGAGTACTTTCTCAAAACCTGTCTTCTGGTGTGACTATTGTTTAACGGAACCAGTTAAACATTTGAGATGCAGCAGTGTGCCAAATTAGCAAGAACACTCCAGAGGATGAAGCTAAGAATAAGTGAATTGGCTGAATGAACAGAATTATGGACATCTGGTGGGGGCAAGGAAAAAAGGTCATGGCAGTAGTCATTGCATACACTTGAAGAAGTGAGGGGAATAGCTGTCTGTGCGGCAACACAGTCTGCCGAACCGCAAATGCAAAGCTTTGTGTGGCAAATCAGTCTGTGCGACGGCAAATGCATAGCTCTATGTGGCAAGAGAAACTGCCGAACCACAAATGCGAAGGACCTGGTACAGGTGTATTTTGGGTAAAAGAGAAACAGCAAGGAGATCAGCATAAATGCAGCAAGGAAGAGGGTGGGAGATGTTAGAGGGGGCAGCAGGTGGCACAGGATGTATTGAGCACTTGTTACCAGGATTTGGACATTTACTGTTTGTGAGGCAAAACTATCACAGGAGTTTGGAAGAGTGACATGATCTGGTTTAGATTTTAGAAGATCACTCTGGCTTCTGAGTTAAGAGACTCTAGGGGGTCACGGATGATCTAGGAAGCTGCCGTGGTTTTTAAAAGGGGCATGAAGGAAAGGATAGTGGGAGTCAAGATACATTCTTTTTCTTATTAAAATGTTTTTTTCCTAGATCCCAATTTTCTCCCTGGCAATCTACTTCATGTTCCGGCTTGGTGGGAGCCTAGCCAGGTTGGATGTTCACCTTCCTAGACATGGATGGAGGGGGGAGGACCTTGGACTTTCCACAGGGCAGGGAACCATGACTGCTCTTCGGATTGGAGAGGGAGGGGGAGAGGAGTGGGAGGAGGGGGAAAAGAGT